>NW_028186344.1:485955-586749 GCF_003343005.1 Rhea americana
TTTGTAAATTACATCCACTTGTAAAATCCATCTATTGCAGCAACTCCTTTGCAGACAGAACTCTTTCACTGAAATCAGCCTTCGTTCCATGTGACACCTTCATGGGGATATAAAAAACCTCAACAGGGTCTGCGAGGTAATAAAGCATTTGGAGATATATATATGTGTGTGTGTATGTATATATACAACAATGCAGTACTGTGATAATTATAATTTGAATTTGTGAAGCCTACCTGGCCAAAAAGAAAAAGCAAAAAACAGTTAGAAATATGATTGCGTGGCTTTGTTTCTCAAATAGTATAGCTACGGGGAAGAGTGTTTTCTGTGTGTTCATATAGCGTGCATGCTTGTGCGCAGCATTTGACTTGTGCAGGGATACATATTCCTTTATTCAGGATGTCTGTGGCTAGCTAGACTCATGATTGTGGCCAGCAGACAAAGTTGCTCCGATACCCTGGAATTGCTGTAAGCAGCACAATAGACGTTCATAGGTAGAGCGATCCCAGTAGATACAAAATGGCGGTTGGATTTTTCAAGTGCACGTGCACTTCTGCCAGTTCCAAGTTTACACCATGGTAAACCGTACCGGCTGTGTAAAACTGTGCTTGTTTGTGCATTTAACTCTGCGCCTGACTGAAAATAGGATGCTCTCTGTATAATTTGATGAGCTTTGGATCAGGCCCTCTGTTCCCGGATATTCWTTCACATTGCGCGTATGCACATCTGTGGGTTCACTAGTCAATCTGACCAGTAACATAGCAACAGTGYGCAAAGCAGTTCATGATTTTTATGAGAATCATGCAGAAATTTGTCYTCAGCTCTTTCTGCCCTCGCTTGCATTACTTAAAAACTCCTGGTGACCATGGTGCTGTTAGGATTTCTTGAAAATTTGACACACAGTCTCTAAACCAGAACATGATTCCGTCTCTGATGCCTCAGTTTGTGTATTTGATGCGTGTAGGCAGGAATGAAATGCCCAGAATCAAGCCTGTTGCTGCCTGTATTTTAAAAATATATCCTATCAGATAGAAGCTTGCATCATTTTGCGTTGTCTTGTGTAAAAACAGTCTTTTTTCACAGATTAGTGTTCTCAGTTGTTTAGTAGGCGCACGCTCTTCCTTGCATACGTTGGAAATCTGCTGTGCCGTACCTCTGGAAACAAAGGATCTGATCCAAAGGCCTATTAAGGTGACGGGTGTTTTTCCACCAACTTCAAAAGGGATTTAGGCTAAGTTTATATACATAACAGTTTGCTGTAATGATCCGGCTACTAGGTTTTCTGGCTCTTCCACAAAACTTTTTAAAACTCTCATAAAAATTGTCCAGGATTGACATTCTGAAAATGCACGTCAATGCACTGAGCGAGTTAAAAGAACAGGGAGTGTGTGGAGGGGAGGATGTTACAAGGAGCTTCATTTTGCTGGTGTTCTGAAGGGAGATCTTGAGTTTTATGAATAAGCAAAGGGTGTACGTTGGTTCTGCATTAGGGAGGTAATTGATGCATTGACTTCTGCATTTTTTATTTAAATTAGGGCGGGCTTTTTGGAAGAAGTCTATAGATTTAAGATGGCAATGTACTCTTATTTATTTTTATGCATGTAAGTTTAAATTACCTCAGCCGTCATGTCCTGTTGTCTGCCAAGGAAAACATTTAGCTCCTGTCCAGTCTTTCTGGGCTTTCCGAATGATTTGCTCTTTTAAACTTGTTAAAACACAAATAGAGAAGTAAATCACTTCAGATACAGATTGCAGTTTTTGCAAAGGGGGAGGAAGAACAACTAAGGAAAGATGGATTTGTTATTATAATAACCAATATACCTTTATTAAATATTAATTAAGTCATAATTTTCTATAGCCCTTGATTGATTGTGTTTGAATTGCTAACTGATACTTTGGAGCGCTTTAAATCTGGTGTACACTTAGCGTGTTGCCTATGTCTTCAGATACCTGCATACAGATATGTTTACTGTGGCATTCGTTCAGCTGCTGAAATTCTTTTGTCTGTATAAATGGACATTTCCAGAAGTGAGTGCATCTTTAATTTTAGTATTAAAGAAGTTCACATGCTTTTATAACTACAAACACAAATACTTTTAGAATGCAACATCAGGAGAAAAAGCATTATTTGAAGGTCACCTCATTTCTCTATTTTTTCCTTTTTTATTTCTCATCGTTATATGTAATTTCAGAAATAGATAAGTTCACTACAAACAATTGCTCTCGAGCCAGAAAACAAAAGGCACACCATCATGTCTGTTTATTTAGAAGTTGTGGAGGGAAACAGGCAGGGATGTTGAGTAGTTTAGAAAATAATGTAATAGTATTTGTTCTACAATCTTGGTATGCCAAGATACTACACACTGAAGTTAATTCATCATTTATCTTGGGTGGAAGAGATTAGTTTGGGGTTTTTGTAAAGGTTGTACTCCTGATACTGGTTTTCTTTCAATACAATTTATATTAGTTTTTCTAAAATGTTGCTCATCGTAACTGTGATAGTTTTGTTCCAGCCAGAAGGTAAAGCTGTTGAAATACTATTTTATCTGCAAGATGTAGTAAAAATTAAAATGTTACAAGTATTTACAGCATTTTAGATGGACAGTTACGTGTTTCAGTTCAGGAAGTACTAGTGAATATAAAGCTTTGTCATAGATGTTTAAATGCATTGACGGCTTTGTTGGGAATTAATTATGCTTTTTGTTGGAATTCAGTATGCAAAAGGGTGGTAAGCTATTCGATTGAATCGAAGAGGTTTTGGTCATTGTATTTGTTTTGATGTCCCCACACAAAGAACTCTGGTATATTTACTTCTGCATTTGTATATCCAACTAGTATTATTTTGAAAAGATCTTACTCCTGAATAAGTCATTCTTTTTTTATTATTAATTTTTTCTGCCTAGTGGCATGTTCTTTCTTTWAAGAAAGAAGTGAGAGTTCTCTTGATTATTTTCGTAACCTTTGGCAGAAGAGATTCATTGTCTTATTTGTCTACAAGAACAAAAAGTAGTGTCCAGTCCAGAGACAAAGTCTCCCACAAATATCAGAGCATTTTGGGTTATGCTCTTAAAGCAAAGTTACAGTAATGTAAAAACCTAGAACAGGAAGTCTGAACTTGGGTGACTCTTAAAGTATATTCAAAGAATGCTCAATTCTGTATGAACATACAGACATATGCAGGGAGCTTTTTTGCCTTCTTGCTTTGTATTGATTTAAAATACGGAGTGCCAGAGTGTTGCTTACTTGTTTTAAGGGACACGGCATCTGTATTATCCTTACTGTGGCAGGCATTTATGAATCACAAGGTGCATGAGAAAGAGAAATTGATTGTATTAGTCCAAAATGCACGGAAACTGCCTGAGAAGCCCAAAGGGCATGAGCTTACAAATTCTGTGGCAGTCTGTCAGGGATTTTGTTTTTGCTTTTGATGGGATTCCAAGCAACTTTTTGTTGCTTGATGTTACAAATAAGCCTTTTACACGTTAAAATCTATATTTATTAGTAGCCATATTCTTTTTAAATGAATAGTTTTCCAGCTCAGTCTGTTATGAAAATAGCTAGCTAGCAGTCTTTTAATGGAAAGTTACACATTTCTTATTCTATAATTATTATAGAAGGAGGAATTAACATGTCACATGGAAATTTTGTTTCTTAAATGGAGATTTACATTGATGGATTGAAGATTTAAGGTGCAGATTTACATTTAAATTACATATTACATGACATTTACATTTAAAACGATACTAAAACAATTATTTCTACTGTCTACTTGGTGCCTTAAGACTGTGTCTATAAAATTATTTCATTTAAAGTATAACCCACTACAATATATGTATATTTTGTGTATGAGATCTATGTACTTTGATATGCATGCACTTTTGATGTAAATCAGTGATGTCGTACATACAATATTCACATGTACACATTTAAGATGTTATTTAGTACTTATTTAAAGTGGCAGTTACTTTCTTCCATGCAACAAAGTGCTGCAGGGGGGACAGTTCCTTTTTAACAAGTTTAAAATGGTAGCCATATTTCTTGCCTCCAAAATACCTTCAGAAGTCGAGGCTTACAGTGTTGCTTAAAGCAAGTAGGTAAGAAAGAGCACTTAACCACAGATACAGCTGATCATAACTCACATATATTAATACTTCAGCAGGCCCTAATTTCTGTACAGTAGTATGTCTAAGAAACATCTTTTTCAAAGTAAAAGATGCTTAGAAAGCCACCTAGACAAACTTTTTGGACTGTGGGTTAAAAAGAGTAACACTATTGAAATCAGTGGGATGCTAAGAATTACTCTTTGTACTAAGTATTTCTCCCAGCAGCTTCTGTAGAAGTAGTTTCCAGTGTTAAAAAGAACAGAAAAAGCCATGTGCTATCTGAACTGATTTGAGTGGGACTTAAACTGTATATAGGCCTTGAACTTGTCATCTGCGAAGAGTTGAACTTCACTCTGAGAGTAGCTTTACTCTTTTCATTTGCCATTGGAAGAAATACCCAATAGACCATGATGTCAAACATAGCCATTGATCACGTAGATAAACCTTTTCACTAGAAACATTTTTCTAAAATACTTAGACCTCTAACAAAGTGTGCAAGTGCACTGCCCAAATAATTTTCAGCCTGATCTCTTAATACTAATTTAACTGTGAGACTTTTTGTTTGTTCTTCCACTATTTGCAGTTTTAAAACTAATATATGCAGTTAAGACATGTGCCTGAATTTTCATAGGTTGATCTCCAGGAAAGCTTGTTAGCTCTTCTTTACTGAACCTTTAATTAGTCTGTATTTTAGATTAGACTATATCTCAGGAGGAACACAGAGATGACAACAAAAGTTAAAAAATTCAGACTCTGCAGGGATTTGCTATTCACTCCCTCACCTCCCTTTTCCATGTGAATCTCAATCCATGACCGTGTGGGTATGTACTCTTTAATATATTCAGCTCAGCAAGCACCAAAATTTGAAAGGCTTATAACAATTATTTTGACAATAATGAAATTGTAGTGTTTCTGTGCCCAACCCAGAACTTTATATGGGTGCCAAACAGCCGTATCCAACTCACAGTGTAAAGAAATTGAGAAGAAAATTATATTTCTGACTGTTCTGGCTTGCCAGAACTCACTGTAAAATGTAGACTACAGTGTCACAGACTGAGGAAATGTTCACATATGTATATGTATGTCTGCAGGTGCATATAGGTAAATATGCATCCTTATTACCTTTCATAAGCACAAAAGTATCTTTATAAATTCAGAGGAGCTAAAAAAAAATAAAAATTTTTTATCTTTCTTTTTTAAACCGCAACATAGGATAAAGTAAATTGAAGAGTATTTTCTGCTGTCACTCTTTACTTCCACTCTGGCCTGCTCTTTATAACAGGTACAACAGTCTTCTAGTTTGCTTTCCTTTCCCAAATCACACCTTGTTTTGTGGACTCAAAGTCCATCTTGTCCAGAAATTAGGTCTAGATGAAGTATTAAAATGTGTGAGTTGTGATGCGCTTGTTTGGAAAAATGAGTAAGAAATTGGGAGATGGTTTTACATCCAGCTGTGAGTGTCATAGGAAAGAGCTTTTTGGAGGTTCTTCATTCTTCTCTGTCTCGGCACTTCCACTTGCAAGTTGGAGATAACTCTCACCTTGCACACAACATTTCTTCTGTGAGAAATGGTTCGTGTCTGACTAAACAGAGTACAACATACATCTATAGTAAGCTGAGAAGGGAGAAGTTGTGAACTGTTTTGACGTGCAGCACTTAGAGATTTCAAGGGGTTAAATACTGGTTTGCACAAAGCTGCATCTTGATTTCTGCTTCAGCTGGTGTTCTAGGCCTGGACTTCCCTTGAACAGTGGCTTTCACTCATAACTTTAAGAGGAGACTCTTCTGCCTCCCCAAATTCAGTGGCACTTCTTACCAGAGTGGAAGGTCATTTGCTGCCTTGCTTGCTTGCCATGAGGTGCTGCTTTCATTGCCAGCATCTTCAAAAAATAAGCTGCTGTGTTTTATGCATTCATAAGTAGTAAGTGCAATTACAACACTCACAGCATCTGCATAGAAACACCTCAAATCAAAGTCTGAAGTCTGATCAGAAGAGTTCAGCAGAAAGATGCTGGGAAATTGCTGGGTCCGTTTTCTTTCCATTTTAGGATGCTGCTGTACGGATAACTAAAATGCAGTATGTTGATAGCACCTTAAGAAAGTATGGGGAAATTAATTAGATCATTGAATTAAAAAAAAATCTTTACGGAATACTAGACAATGACCATGGAAGATAAAACTTATATATCATAACATTTTATGTTCTCTCTGCAGAACAGCTAACTGAGAGGGAACTTGTTAAAATGATGACAGTGGTGTATTTTAAATCTTTAGTTTGCTGAATGTTTTTCCCTGATAATTCACTTTTCTTATCCTGTTACTTGCCTGAATGTAGTTAAGCTACTAAGTCAGGATTTTCTTGCCTTTTTTCCCCCTCTTTTTTTTTTTTTTTTAACAGTAACCCATCCTGAGTTAGTGCTGAAAGATTTGAGTTTCTGTCAGACTGCCTTATTTCTGCAGTATTGGCACTGTGTAGCAAATTACAGCCAGCTCAAGTGAGCAAGCTTTCTTAACCACCCAGTCTCCAGTTTTCTTTCTCATCAAGAGCACTGCTTGTCTGGAGAGTGTCGCAGACAGGCACGTGATGTACAGAATTGGGAAGCGGGTGCAGGATTTGGCCACGTGCAGAGAGCCACACTGGTTCCACCATGTGGACAGCTTCAGCCAGCTAACGCTGCTGTCATGCTTCAGTGACTGCAGAAGCCCAGCTGTGCTTTAATTAATGTTATAAAACTATTTTTTCCCTACATTTCTAATAAGTATTGACAGTCAAATGCTGCAGGTGTTTATGTGTGGGAATTACTTTTACACACAGTGGTCGTGCAGTCAAGTTTGTAAGCAGAAGTCATCACAGCAGAAGTCATCACATTTCCAGAATTGCCCTCTCCCCCTCCTACCACTGCCTCCTGGCTCCTCCTGTCTGCAGCCAAAAAGGATTGTGTGAAAAACAGGCCTCGCAACCAAGTGGAAATACGGCAGGCCTATAGTTTAGTATAGTTTTCTGAAATGTTCCCTRGGAATTCTGTACCTTATTTGAGAGCTCTATAGCCTGATTATTAATGATGCCAGAAATCTTTAAGTGAGTGCTCGTGGACCCTGAATGTGATCCAGTGCTTGCATCTGTGTGTGTCCAGCTGCATCAGTGACTCACGTGAGTGGTTCTGGTAACTTGTCTTTATATGCTTACTATCTCTAATGTTATAACCCTTCAACCTACAGCTGCACATAAGGGATTGGGGATCTGCATCCTGAGAATCATAAGCTAGACAGTGTAGGCGATTTCCCCGTTTAGTTTACAGTAGCTTTTGAGATCAAGTGGGATAAATTCATGTGATAAAGAAGATGAGAGAAAGGATGGACGTTCAGTTGGTTAGGCTGGACAGGATTTGTAACTATCTGTAGGCAGCAAACACTCCTGTTTTTTCATGCTGTTTGCACAAAACTTCACGAACTTTTGTATTCTATTTTTGGGGATTTCAGCGCTTTTTCTTTTTTCACTTTTCAGGTCAACATGCGTCCACTCTTTACAAACTTACTGATAGGCAAGGTTGCAGTAATTGTTTTAGCTTGTGTGCCATCCTTAAAGAATGTGTTTCAATTAAAAGCCATTTTTGAGTGTATATTTTATGAATAAATTACTGTTATTGATTATTCTTAGTTTGGACAGACTAGCGCAAATAATGCAGTGACTTGCAGTTTGGTGGGACTTTGCAGGGAGTAACACAATGAAGGAATTTGTCTGTTACAGCAAGAAACCTCTCCCAAAAATACTGGACACTGAAGATTAAAAAAAAAAAAAAAAACCAAAAACACCACAGCAACGCTGTAAACATTTTCTGTTAGAGAGAGACAGAGAGAGAAAGAAACTCCAAGAAGGCTCAATGAAGCACCTCTTTCTATTGATTTAAGACTGCATATTTTATTTTATTTTATTTAACACTTAAGTTGTATTCTTTTATTATTAGACAATAAAAATGGATCATTTTGACTCCAGGTTTGAAAAACTAGAAGCCCTGAGTTTACATGTGCCACAGAGTTTCATTTTTCACTAGGTTTTTATGTTCATGTTTATATATCAAAATTTAAATCAAAAATTCTGATGCTGATATCCAATACTCTTGTAAACTATACTTTAAAAAGGAGGAAAATACATATTTCTGTTCAGATGCATAACATGAAAGCCGTGACTCTGGGTCTCCTTGTGGTGAAGGGTAAAGCCCAATGACTTCTGTAATCACAGAATCAGACCCTAAGTAAATGTCTCATAGCATTGCGTTAGTGCAAACATTGTGGGAACTATACTTTTTAGCAGGCTTCTGTTGTGTCAAAAGGTGAAAGAGGTGCCTATAGATCACCTTGATTGATTGTATTGTAGCTAGTGATTTTTTTTTTTTGTTACTGCAGAAGTCAGCACCTTTGTATTTTTCTTACATCTTAATGGCATGCAATACTGTAACATTTATTACACCTTTGTTTAATTTGTCTCATCTTTGACACAGTCTCTTCTAAGAAGCTCAAGCTTTAGATTAAAATGTAGTTCTCAGGCAGAAAGAAACTGCAGTAAAAGTAGTTGTACTACTAGTTCATCCTATGATTAATAGCAAGACTTGCTTAGAAGTTAGTCTTTGATTTCCTCTGTTTAATTGTAGCCCTAAGTGAAATGGGTTTTTGATTTATAGAAAATGCAAAATTGAGTACAGAAAGTTTTAAATTACAGTAACAGTAAAAAATTTCCCACAATAATCATCCCATATTGTTTCAGTTCAAAAGACCTAAGGCTTGATTTGTGTGGGAAAGAACCCATAGCGTCCAAGTTCCACATTTGAAACTGGAGAGAGGGGAGGATCAATTACCCTCTTTTGAGGGTATAAAAATATGCCTAATCTTCACTATGTAATACTTTTATCATTTAATTGTATGCCTTCTGTATTCCCTTCTGGGGGGTGCATGCTGATTAATTAATTATTTTAGAATAACTATTTTCTTCCACAGATAGCATGGAAAAGTAAGTAGGAAAGTTGTGTTGGCACATGGAAGAACAATAGTTAGAAAAGCAGAAGCTTTAGTAAAAGCAGTGGCTTGTAATTGTAATTGAAAACTTAATCTCTCCTGCTTTTTTGATGATATTTGCGTTGTTACACAGAACAGTGTAGCATACTATTAAAGCTTCAATAACAGTAGTTTAATGACTGCAGCTTTAATAACAGTAGTTTAATTCCTGATCTACTATTTGGAAATTTTGTATGGCTGTTGCTTCACCATGTTTATGTTGATATTTTCTTTCATTAGATCACAATCATTATGTATGTTTACAGCATTAATCCTAGATGTTGAAATTCTAGATAGTTAAAATATATTTAGAATAATTGAAGGTACTTTGGGGGAAATTACTTAGCTTTAACAGAGTGAGACCAAATTCTGCTCTGTTTTCAGGAGTAAATGCTGAAAACCACTACTAYAACCCATGCAGATTTACATCTTTGTTCCCGAGAAATGAGTTTTGGGCTTTCATGTTTACTTTTACATGTACCAAAACCATTTTAAAATCTTTTGAAAACAATAATGCAGTTGTTATTCTCTTGGCCAACTTGCTGATTTTTAAAATCCTGCTTCACAGTCTCTCCTCACATGCAGTTTTAATTTGGAACATACTGAGTTTACAGTTTGAGTATGCTGACTTATAAAATGTTGCTTCTATTCTATTTGATTTGACATAACCAAATTTTGAAATTTAAACATAAAATACATTATTGATCCGTCCATATGTTTTTTTTTCAAATCGTACTGCACTTGGATAATTTATTGTACTAGCATTTTAAAATCAGATAAGCTCTGCTTTTGTGCTATAATCTGACAGTTTAATCAAGATACAAATTTAGAAACAAATCAGCACTGTCTTTTATATAGTGCCTCTAAATCCATGGTAATTGGTACCAGACCTTGGTAAAAGGAAAGATTGCCGTTTCATGCTACCAGTACCATTGGATGTTGCTCCACAGCTGCATCATATCAGAAGAGAAGATGCAAGAAAAATCAAAAGGATCCCCACATGCATTTTTCTGTAGCATACCTTTTCCAGAATATGAGGTTGGTGGAAAATTCCCTTGCGTTCAGTGTGTCAGCCAGCTGTAAATAGTGCCATATGTTGTGTATGCTTTAACACTTTTGATAGCACTGGGCAGTTTTTAAGCAAGCTTGTTTTATTTTGTACTTGTGAAACATTAAAAAAACTGAAAAGCTTCTACTTAGTAAAATCAGAAGAGGAAGGGTAGGATAAAAGTGCTGCTGGTATATCTAGATTATAGTGATATAAACTAGTCAGCTTAGAACTCTCTAAAAGGGCTTATTTTTCATATTTTTTTAATGTTGGAGCATACCCTGCAATATTAGCTAATATTAGCTACAGTATAGTTTACATTACTCTTCTCTCGGTTATYGAAGTATTCATGTTGAGATGGAGCCTATACGAGCTATAGACTGAAACTGTACGTCCTCACAGCACAGATGGAGTATTCTGTCATTAGAAGTGTTTGTTGCCTTTTGGAACACACAGCATATTTTTACCGTGGCATCAACAGTTTCTGAGAACTGAGGTCAAAATAAACAGGTTGCAGTTGGATACAAGAACAGCCTGGGAAACAACTTAAAATTCCCTGCTTCAGCATAAGTATATTTCTAGATGCATGGTTATAAATACATTTTTATAGCAAAGTCTTCTCTTAATTTATACTAGCACATATTGGTTGGCATGGATTTGCAGAAGCACAGTAAGTTTTCTATGGACATTAGCATACATACACAGTATTGACAGTATTTTAAATAATTAGCTGAATTTTAATGCAATAATGTACTATTTTTTTCTGGGAATTATTTGTAATATTTTAGTAAAAGGGATACCATATTGCACATTTTTTTAAATGTATATTTTAGTTGAGATTCAGTCTTTTATGCAAACACGTGTCACAGATTGCAGTGACGCAGACAATCTCTTTGATGTCAATAGGATTCTTTACATGAGGAAACTTTGGGTGCTGGCAGGCAAGCTCTTGCACACCTTCCTGAAGTGGTTTATGCTGTTGCTGCCTGAGACTCCCTGTTCCACCCCTTTACTGGGGATTAATAATTCCTCAGCTGAATTGGCAGGAAGGAATATGTGCCTACACCTGAGCTGCTTCATTGCTAAACTCAGAGGAGACTTAGTGCCCTCAGCCCGTGTTGCTGGTTTGGCATGGAGGGCGTAATCTCTGGCAGCGTATGGAGCAGAGCCCAGAACAGGGACTTCTTTGTGATAGCAAGATTCACTAGCATGCAAGTCGCACCAGCACTTAGAGCATCAGTAATTGTTTACAGGGTCAGTGTGTGCCTGACTCAAGCGCCAGGTGAAATYCTGGCCAAAGTGAGAAAAACAGAATTTCAGCCATTGATTTTAGTGGAGCCAGGGTTTCATTCATAATGTCTAAAAAAGTCAGAATATTTTTAGGTAACAAAAGAAATACTTGTGATGTTTTAGGCTTGAATAGGAATATAAATAGATATATTTGCTTTCTATCAGAGTCAGCAACAGTCACTCATACAAGTTTATTCATGTTTGGGTTATTACGGTTCATTTATATTTAATGTAACTATCTCTTACATGTCTGTTGAGCTGCAAACACATACAGGCTTAGCAAGCTGCTAGAAGTTAGAAAATGGTCTCATGGGTGTTTTTCATTCTTTTGAGGCAGAGGGGTTAAATGTAGTTGATGTTCCAGTAGTTGAGAAACAAAAAAACAAGTTGTTTTTTTTTTTCCTTTTCAACAGTGAAACACTATAGAACTGCATGACATGCATAGTAGTAAAGAGCTATGATGGGCATGTGTAGTGGCAGTAGTGAGAAGAGAAAATGTCAAATAGGACTAAGAAAATCTGTAAGACTAATCCAAAAAGATAGATTTAATTCTTTAAAAGAAGGACTGAAAAAAAAAAGCCTCCCCAAATTCTTGGTTGCTACTGGTTTATTGCCATCCTCAGATTTCTTGTCACAAGGAGCTCTGGGGTCCAGTCACTATCAGGGTGCTGCTGTGGTTCTTCACCTTTTGTAAGTGCTATCCACCACCATGACAGGCAGGTAGCTCTTCTAGCAAACTTTTCTTGTGGGCTGATCTTTCGATCCTCATCACATTATCTCTGATCTTGTTGCTCTTTTCCACACACCGCTAACCACACACACACGCACCCCCGTTATGTGTGCACTGGCATTTTTCCCCCATCCTTTACAGGGACAGGTCTTGTGTGCCCATCTTCGTCTCAATCCATGATCTCTTTGCAGCTCCCAAACAGCAACTGAAGCTGAGCTCTTCACTGACTGTGAATGCAGCTAGGAACCCACCTCTGTCTCCTTTTTTTTAATTGGCTCTGTGAGCCCACTGCAGATAGTCTACACCTCATACATAATAAAGATTTTTCTTTTTTTCTGAGACAAGGTTCTGTGAATGTAAGAGGCAGATATGCTGGCAAGCTTGGACCTGTGTTTTGTTTTTTTGTTTTGTTTTTAAGTGAGGCTTATGGGACTTCTTTGCAATAGCTTGTGGAGCTCAGTAATGTCTTGGTGCCAGAAGTAGGAACTTATTTTGTCCACTTGATCTTTTCTTAGGGAAAATTATGTATGTTAGAAAAATGAAGTTATGGCACAGCTGGACAAGAAAAAGAAATGAAGCAAAAGCACTGCAGGAACTGATGAAAATCAGTTGCTTTAAAGAGGTGGTCTTATAATAAAAATACAGCAGCTTTGTGCTAACTGTATTTGGAACTACTTTGGGGTGATCTGACATGACTATTTCTTACCTAGAGTGTTTTTTTCAATGACTTCCACTCTGCATTATTTTTAGAATTGAATAATGAACTATGTGTACTAAAATGTACCTGGGGCTTTATGTGGTAGCCAAAGAAAGAAAAGAATCAGCGTTTTCAAATGTCAAATGGTAGAAGTCTCAGGTATCTCAACACTCCTGCTTCCCAGTTCCTTCGTATATTGCCATATGTGCATTTTTAGTCTCTGAGTGTTACAGTAGTCATAAAAATTAGGGAAACTTGTGCAGGTAGGCATATGGAGAAGTTCTGTTTTTCAAGTCTTGCTGATCACTTGCTCTGATTTTTTTGTTAGGTGTGGAAGCTCCCTCCACAGGACTGTTCTTAATCTCAGCAATGTGCTTTGAGAGCTGCAAACATAGGGCATATACAGAAAAAAGATTGGACATACCTTTTTACTGGTAGTTTCAGCAGTTGATATGATCACATAAGAAAGGATGTGTCAAGGTCAGAAGTAGGGTTCTATTTCTTGAAAAGATCAAGCTGAACATGGCCTGAACTAAATTAATTGCGTTTGTAGTAGGGAAAAAAATGTTCCTCTCTGTTTTGCATGTTGATGCTGTAGGGGGGTAACTCATTACAGTAACAATTACAGTTCAGAATCAACCCCTAGGTTTCAGAGCATTTGTTTAAAATACATTGGGGTTCACGTGCCAAAAAGAATAGTTGTCTCTGGGAGAAAAAAAAGCATTGATGTCAGTTAAGACAACGTTGCTCATTCTTTTGCAGAGTGAAAGGTATCAGAGAAAGGCCTCTAAAGAGTGAATAGAGGAAATGAAACCTTCTGAGAAGACTTTAACTGAGCAAACATGTCAGACAGGCAGTGTTGATAAGCACTACAGAATGATCATAGGATTATTCAGGTAGGAAGTGATCTCAGGAGGTCTCTGATCAACCTGGTACTCAAAGCAGGGACAACTGTGAGGTCAAACCAGGCTGCTCATGCTTTTTTCCAGTTACATCTTGAAACATCTTGGTTGTGCTCCAGGTACAACCTCTCTGGGCAGCCTTTTCCACTGATTGACTGACCTCATAGCGAAAAAAATTGTCCAAGTTTGAACCTCTCTTATTTCAACTTCTGTCCATTGTCTCTCATCTTCCCCCCATGCACCACTGTGAACAGCCTGGCTCTGATGTCTTAGTGACCTCCTCGCAGGTCCTGCAAGGCTGCTATTAGGTTTCCCTGAAGCCTTCCCTTCTCTCAGCTGAACAGTCCCAGTTCTCTTAGCCTCTTTTCACAGGGCTGATGAATGCTCGAGCCCCAGATCCTCTTGGCCCTCCTCATTAATCTGTCCATGTTGCTCTAAGGTTCAGCGAGCTGAATGATGCAGAAGGCCTGTGTGGGCATTGCTCGACCTCTCCTGTGGAGGTCATGCACATATGGCTATAGCCAGGAGTGGGTTGGTAGCTGCACGCAAGCAATACTGCTCTCGCCAAGCTTGTCTAAGGTACATAGGTATTTTTGCTGGCCATCAGCTAGAAGCGCTGCCAGAAAGCTGATCTTACTAGCTGGACTGGCCTTGGCCTTCACAGTAGTTTCTGGGTTAGTGGTGTGGCATTACTAATTCCAGGTATTTAATTTAGAAAAATATTAACTTGGCCTTCAAAATTCATGACAATGTTTAAATGTTATAAGATGTTAAAATAAATGCTGTGGAGTTTCTTTTAATTTGCTGCGTGCTTTTTGAGCTGCCAAGATAAACATTTTAGGCATTTATCCTTGAAGATGGGGGTTAAAGGTATAATTAATCTTAAAAAGTGTTAAGTGTGCTGTGATTATTGCATAACTGCAGGAGCCAGGGCTTTAAGAACAACCCCAAATATCATGAAACTTGTGATTTGCTTGTAAGTTAAGCAACCTCATAGGCAAGAGTCTATTGCTTTTCTGTTTAATCTCAAACTTCTCAAAAGCAAATACTCATCTAACAAGCTTTTTTCTTCCCCCCCCCCAAATAATGAACCATGCCAATGAAGTTCTAAAATGGTGTTTGGATTAGCTGCTATTATATGCTCATCTCCTTGGGACAGTAATTAAAACRTACATTAATAGTCCAAGGCACATTAATCACCCAGGCACAATGTAAATTGTTTGCTGAGGGCAACAGTATATATGTCTCTATAGAAAGTTGTATGCTTGTGTGTATTTTACATAGGTACAGAAAAATTCAGTATTTCTTACATTAAATTCCATTAAATACCTGCATGGGTTTTTTATACATTTAACCTGTCCTTGTCAAGCTTTATTTATTTCTTACAAGCACATMTTACAGTGATTACACTAAAGATTAAATTGTCAGGTTATTCAAATATTACTTAATGAGTCTTTCAATTGTCTGCGAGTATATGTATGAGCAAGAACTACTGTCTCTGCAAGATTTGCGTCATCTGAGATGACTTGTTTCCCCATATGCACTGCAGCTGGGGATGGGTCTCCTGCAGCACGCTGGGCTTGGCCCCCTCTCTCAAACTGTAGGGTAGATATTTACCTAGAGACAGCCTTTGTGGAAGAGGCCCTTTTCTAGTGAAAAAGCAGAGTCATTCTTCAGCAGTAAGCTAGCATGTTATCTAGAACTGGGCTTAAGCTTGTGATGTTGATTCCACCTCTGGCATCATGAAGAGTGAGCAGTATCCTTAGTAAATCGCCAGCCTGAATTTATGATCTGTACAGTCATAAAGTGAGGTATTACCATTGACTGAAATATGCTTAGTCTTTGTACTGGAAAATGTGAAAAATCCCCAAGATGCTTGAAAAATGGTTATGTTACTCCTGTGCAAGACAGTCCATCAGATCAGGTACACTGTTATTTTACAGACTACTTTACTTGGAAGTCAAAAAGCAGGTGTCTATTTCTTTTGCTTTGGTGAAATGCTTACAACATACAGTTCAAAACAATGCTGTTACCCTGCTTTACAATGTAGATAATTTCTTTTATAGTTTGTGTCACTGTATGGAGAGCAATTTGAAATGTGTATGTATACATGCTGCTTGATCTGCTGCRTTTTCTTCAATGTTACAGTTGTAGTCTTCTGACAAAGATGGTTCTTCTGTGCAATATAATCGTGGAGCTCACACATTAAGACAGAGAAATATCTAGCACTGTGTTGATAAAAGGGCCACAAAAAGAATAAAATCCTTGTATGGAGAATTGTTTGGGAATTGCTGCCCTTGCAAAGTTAAGTTT
Source organism: Rhea americana (assembly GCF_003343005.1). NCBI lineage: Eukaryota > Metazoa > Chordata > Aves > Rheiformes > Rheidae > Rhea > Rhea americana. The sequence continues at coordinate 502,085 of NW_028186344.1, forward strand.
ATGAACTGAAGGATGTCTTGTGCTTTCCTGCCTACGCTTTGATACAGGACCCAATTTTTAAAGATGGATGTTTCTGTAAAACCTTGATTCTTAGACTTGCATGTCCAGATCTCTCTCTGCATTTGAGATCTAAAAGCAGTGCTCRGGAGTTCTTTCTTACAACTAACATGGATGATCCTGCCCATGAGTTACAAAAGCAGGAAAAATAAACACTTTACTTGACATTTGCTGCTTCAGTTGATACATATTTCCATGTTTATGCATGGTGAAAGATTATTCTTTTAATTATTTTTCAGCATATTAGCCAGGATGGAGTCTCCCTATAAGGCGTGAGAAATAAACAGCTGCAAAACAACGCTTTTAAACAAAAAACCTCTTCCTCATCTGAACCATCATTCAAAACACAGAATGAAAGTAACTGAAGAAACATTTTTTATGAYATCATCTGCAGGACTCCTAGAAGATTCTTTGGAAACTTATGGTAAGACAAAAAAAAACTTAATTGTAAAGTAGAAGGTGAAGTTGAGCAGAGAAGATACTGTTTGTGCATTGACCTGTCTGCTGAAATGTCTCTAGCAGCAATTCCATGTAAGAACAAAGTTTCAGTGTAATACTTTGGTACATAATGAAAAGGGAAACAACAATAACACCAATATTATTACCAGAATTAAATACATATATTTGAAGAAATAGTCTGTTAGCTATGCAGAATGGAAACCTCTATTTATGCTTTTTTTGTTTTGTGGTAATGTATGTAAAAGGATAGAAATGTTCAGCTATGAAAAACAGGTTTTAGTGCAAGTGTGAAAAGTATGAATCACTAAATAACACAGTATGTTTTGGCTTATGTAGCTCCTGAGAAGTAGCTGCACACGTTTTTTGCGCTGAACACAGTTAGTGGACTTGCTTTGTTCTTACTACCTTTGTTTTGTATTCAGTAGTGATACCCGTTATCTTAAGTTTGGTGAATGAAAATTTTCTAGTGTATTTCCTTATTGCTTTATCAGTTTAGTACAGCTAGGTGAGATGTCATCATGATACCTTTTATGTGACTGAATTCTTAATATCTCTTACACAGAGTGTTTTCAGAAGGCTAGCAATACATTCTCAGATACATAAGTCTGTTTCTCCTGCTTCAGTTTCAGGTCATATGTATAACAAAAATTCATGCCTTAAGACCTTATTGTATAAATGTGTGTGGATACAGTACTTACTACTGCAGGTGTTCACATCCATAGTAATATAGAGTCACTTTTATGAAAAATAATAGAATGCTCACTTTACATCTTAAGGAATTTGGCCAGGACCTGCAAATGATTTGTTTTTCATTTGTTTATAGTCAGATAAGTTTTTAGTTAAGACAGTCATGGACATAAGCATCCTTCCAGCCCTTGTATCTCATCTTTCTTGTTAACATCAAAGGGAATATTTGTGGTAGAAAATATTGCAGTAGGTAATAAGTGTTTGTTGGAGAATCAATAGCATGTATATCCRTGTATTTTTTTAATCTGGTTATCCCATCTCCTGTATGTCTGCATAAAGAGAAAGCATGCATACTTTTTTTTTGTAGTCATTCCAAATGCTGTTGATAAAAACAGCAGCTGTATGGTAGAACCATGTTCTGGGCACACCCTGGACCACCAGAGATAGTAAAAAAAATATACAAAGACTTACATAACGAGTTCCTCAGTTTTTTATTTTTAGAACTGTCTAGCGTAAACTAATCTTTTGCTTATAAATTTATTGCACTGCTCTGTAACCTGTACAGTCAAACTATGGTTTAAATTAAGAATAGAATAAAAGTGGAGATGAATGGGAATCCTAGTATGCTACAGTATCACTTTGTTTAACTTAAGAACGTGTGTGGATTAACTATATGCATGTGCATGCACACATGTGTATAAACACATAAAATATTCTGGATTTACTGTGTGTGAAGACAAAGGCCTGTCTGTAATGGACATTTTGATTTAGTGCGTTAGGTATCTCTTGTATTGGTACTGACACAGTTGAGATCGGCTGAGATAACAGGGCTTGAATGCCACTGGTGTGTAAGAAAGAGGGTTGCTAGCAGGGCAGTTTCTGTGAGGGCTCTTTGACTCTGTGTTTTGATTCCCCCTGCTGTTGGACCAAAATTGAAAGCCTTGGCCAGTAAGCCCATGTATTAAGTTTGTTTGGGGTTGTGAATATGCACTGGAAAGGTACTGAATGAGTTGCGAGTTTTTGGGCTTGAAAATGTTCATGTAGAATAGTGATCTCTATTGAAGTGTTGATCAGTTGGCCAGTTTTTGTTTTGGTTTATGTCTTAAATTACATGGCAGTGATGTTAAGCAGCTGGGATTTGCGTGTCCTTATATTTTACACTAAATTTAAAACATAAATAGCTCACCATAAGAATTTTGTTACATAAGAATTACCATAAGAATTTTTGTCATCTTCATATATTTATAAGGAAATTATCTATCTCAAGAACTCTAATGGCATGAAGTTTTGTGCTTACCCTCTGCAGATTGACATTCATTTGTTGAGGAAGAAAGCGAGCTAATGCTAAAATCAGATAATGCCCAATGATATTGTCATAAATAATTAAGTAAAATTGTTGTAGGCAAAGCTTGTATACTGCAAGTACTAACCTCTGGAGCAGAGGAGTAGCATTTTCTCTCTTTTTTTGTTATTTTGTTTCACAGGTTTCTTAGTAATAGTCCAGTTTATGTCCAAAATACTAACCAGTGTATCTTGGGCTAGATACTTACCATTCAATACTCTTACTATTTTCTTATTCCAATGGTTGTTCTTTTATGTATTCATTCGTAAGAGGCTTTTTGGAACAAACCTCAAAAGCCTTTTAATGCTACATAAATCTTCCTTCAAATATGCTTACACTGGATACTCTCAAGGGGAGGAGAAAATATTCTCCCATGTTTCAGGTTTCCTGGATAGGTGCARTCAACTTTCTCAGCAAACATACATCTGCATTGCTCAGGATATAAGCAGAAAGGGAAGTCAGTAAGTCAAGTCTTATCTCACCTATTATAAAGTGAGAAATGAAGTGTTTTGAAAACAGCTGCAGACACAGATTCGGATTAACTTTGCTCATTCTAATATCTCAGTTTCTGGCCCAGAGAACATGATGTTCTTAAATTCTCAAACCAGCAGGGGGGAATGCCTGACCCTGTGCTTGTTTCATTTTTGAATATTAATTTAGGTGTGTGTAGGTGAAGAAAGATATTTGGTTTTGTTTTTTTTTTCCTCTCAGCTGCAGTTTTCTTTATAATTCCACAAGAAAATGAATAATTTTGAGTCTTCATAGTGAGAGCTTTAGACCCTTCTGTGAAAAGCAGATTCCCATGTACATGAGGGATCTTAACTCAGCTGGTGAGAAACGCGCATGGAAAATGGACAGTGCAGTTACTCAGATATTAAATCCCTCTTGCAAGCCTATCATTCAAGTCTAAGTTTCTCTCCAGTCCACAGGAAATGACTGATAATCCTACTTTTTTCAGAGAAGGAATGTGTTGGCATATAAATCAGTAGGTAACATAAAGATAAGACTTATCCTGAAGTTAATTCATTTGAAAGGTATTACCTTTTCCATCCAACTCAAATGATAGCAGTAAAACAGGGAAAGTTAATTATGGGAGAAGCTAGTTGCCTCTTATTTCCATTTCTTTCAATTCTTTAGAATATTGCCAAAAGATAAATATTTTGGATGAACTTACAATGCTGAGCATCAGACTTACTGATAGGGCTACTTCAATAAAAATAGCTGTTTCTGAGAACACAGCAATCTTAGCTTTGACATCATATAAATTTGGAGGACTTCATACTTTAACTGCAACCTTTTTCTCTTTTGTGGAAAATTTTATAAAGGTCCTCTTAATATAAACCCTTGTTCATATACTCAGTTGGCTGATTGAATTTCCAAATGAAAAGTGATTATAAAATGAATGTTGTTCTGTGTAATTCAAACTTCTTTCTGACAGGTTTCAAGAATGGCCACTTGCAGGAATAAATATTGCAGTGGTCTTCAGGATGTAGTTCTCTCTGTACATTAACCTTGTGGATGAAGTCCTGTGAGGAAGAAGTGACTTAGCTGCTGCTAAATTTAAAAAACAGAATTTATTTTGAAGATTCAGGGAACAAAAGGAGGTTGTAAGGAACAGCATGAGAAGGTAAATTCCCCAAGTAACAAGGAAAACAGCGGAAAGGCAGTGATGTTACTTATTCTTTATTTTTACTAAATACTGTATTTCTAAAAATTACCAAACTGTATACCAAATATTTTTATAATCTCTCAATATTACTTTAGTACTTTTAATAACTTGTTTATATTAGTAATTAATGAAATTTAATTATTAAGAAAACTGTTTTGCCTCTATGAATTGTCATTATTGGAGGCTGAAGTGAAAGCTGTAGATACGCCGTTTTTAACAGGAGAATTTGGGGCACTTCTGCCATATATTTAATGTCCTCTATGTTCTTACTGTATGAAATGCATTAGAAATTCTTTGTTCTAACGAAAAAGAAGTTATTCTAATTTGTTGCCACAAACAAGGATGGTTTAGTTACTTAAAAACTGTTAAATATAACAGTTTTTGATACAAAATCAAAATTTTACCTTAAATGTGATATTACAAAAAAATGTTGTTATTGAAGGAAATAAAATGAATAAAGAAAAATTGCAGTCATCATGTACTCTGGATACATTATCCAATGCAGCRTTTTAAGGTGTCTTAATGCTGGAGTTTTATGTTTTTATTTACTCCAGTAGCGTAAGCACTGCAGTTAGGAAGATTGTCAGTGTGTGACTATTCCTGACAGATACCACACTCTAGATCGAATTACTTGGGTGATTGCTAACATAAAATGTTTTGTATCTGTGTATGTGCTTGATGGCAAAGCATCTTCAACTTCTAGGGAAAATGGCTGTGAAAAGCGTACCTGTGAAAAGCGTAAATTAAACCCACCCTGGAGAATGAATAAATAGATCTTTGTACGTGCCTACTGCCCTGTCTCCTAAGAAGTAGCTACAATTGTAAAGACAATTATTCTGGCTTTAGCTCTGTGATAAGAGGAACGCAGCTGATAACTCCAGTGACAAGTGACTGTGGCAAAAGGCCTGGCTGTTCTTGGGAACCACGGAAAAAAAAAATTGCTACCCAATGTCCAAACTGTTAAATTGTTGTGCAGTCCATCTGCCTGGTGAGTTAGCAATAATGCATTACTCCTTGTATGGTGAAACAGCGGTAATTTTGATATACAAGACAACATATCCTACAATGTGCCAAAGAGTTAACTCTCAAGTTTTTCTGAGGAGTTCTGTGAAAAAGTAACACATGTTTTTACACTTTAATGCTGGTGTTATTACTGCAGAACACAGGCCAGGTAATTTTTTTTAAAGCTGATTTAAAACTTGCCATTGGATTTCACTGCTTCCTAAAAATATAAAGTACTGCCCTCATATAGCACTCCTGTAGCAGTGTCGGAGCAGCCCATGCGCTGTTCGAAGGTGGCCACTGACCCAGATGGCCAGGATGAGGTGTGATTAAAGACCTTACCTTACCACTCTTATTTACCATACACATGCCTCAGGGAATCTGGCTTAGAAAAGCTGCTTAAAAACTAGTCTTTATTTTTTCCTTTACTTTGGACCTTTAATAAAGAAGATTATCTCCCTTCAGTAAAGTATGGAAGGAACACTTTGGATACGTTTTTAAGAAGTAATGTTTACGTGTTGGTAGAGGCCTACCTGGACTGAGGTCATTATTTTTCTTGTCTCATGTTTTTGAAGCGTTTAGGTAGCACCGCCCTGATGTGTCTTAGTGGAGACTGGAACGGTTTTTGAGCTTGATAGCAGGCTAGGGGAAGGCATATGCCGAGGACAGTAGAGCCCTTTTACAGATGATGTCTGGTATCCTGTGATTAAATCTAAATATATGATGTACAGGATATGCCTATAATGTTTTTTAATGCGCTGTAATRGGACAGAGCTGTTTCTGATACATGTATGCTTTTGATGGAAAGTAAATTTAAGGGTATGTTGGGTATGTTATTTCTAATGTAAATCTGGAACTGTCGTGGTCACAGGCACATAGACTGTTCTGAATTCATAGGTTCATGCAGCATTACTGCTCCAGCTGCAAATACTGGTTGTAGGATAATAATGTAAAGAAAGTGCAGTGTCCCTTTCCTGTTTTCTAGATACAGTTTAGCAACTAAAAATGGAGTTAATCACTGCTGTTCGACTACTCAGCTCTCTGGGGAAAAGCTCCACAAATCATAAGTGAGTCCAGGGCTAATAAAATGGTTGACATAATGAAACGGTACATCTTTAAAACTGGTTTCGTGCAAGCTGGGATCAAATGATTTCCAGCTTTTCTGTTCTTTTTAAGTTTCAAATACCTTGAGTACTAATGGACAAGGAAATAATGTCCCCAAAATCCAGACTGAGTAAACTGTCCCCAGTAAAAAACTACTTATAAATAAGAGGATGAAAGAATAAACAATTTTAAGTGTATATTAGATTTAATTGTAACAGCTGTGTGATATATTTTGCACAGGCTCGGGGATGAGGCCCTGGGACTGACACAAGTTGCACTGAGTATTCACTGGGTTTGAAATTTATCCTGTTCAGATGCTGTCATGAAATGACTGGCATCACAGCAATCAAGACAAGTATATAAGTGGGCAAGGAATGAAAAATGGTGGTGCCTCTGAAATTTGGTAGACCCTTCTCACCATTACTGCTACAGTTCTGTTGTACATGTTGCAACTAGTTTCTATAACAGAGAATGAAAGATTGGCCATGTATTCCACTTGGTAATAAGGCCTGTTATATTTGGTTTTCTGTGTTTTCTAAGCCTGGAGTTTTCATGTGTCCGCTTCTTTTTTGATTAGGTAATAAATGAATGAATAAATCTGACTGTAAGATTTCTCTGCCTTTGAATTGCAATAAGGAGTTTTTGAAAAAGCATAAACCTCCTAATTTTTACCCTCAAGAGGAAATGTCTGATTTTAAGTTTGTCTTTGATCAGGTCTCATCAATGCGATTACAGTCTTTCAAACAATCGAGCCTGCAGTTGATTAGAGATTGGTTGGTAGGGCAAGACTGGAACCTTTCTTTTACCTTATTTTTAGCAACAGGTATTTTAGAATTTAACATTACAGTTGAGAAGGGAACTGGGCCCAAATTTCAGCCCTTAAAATTTGCTCTCTGTTATTCATGCTTCCAAGAGAGCTGCTGGAGGACTGAGTTCCTGCACCTTTGCTCTCCTGAGGAAGGAACAGTTGGATGTGAGGCACTGCTTGTTGCTTTGGCTGAATGATATTTTTCTATGGCTAAGTCAAATTAAGCGTATGGTAACCTCTCAACAAAATTACAGTTCTCAGATTTTTGTTCACAGTATTTCCATTTATCCTCCTAAGGTAAATGAAGCAATATGCTTACTTTTCTGAAATGTAGCATTGTCTAGCTCATGTTCTTGATCTAAGAGCGCTGTGCTTGTTTTACTGTGTCACTCGTTCTGGGGGTTATGACGCGTGAGCCATTTTGAAGTGCTGCATGTCGTGTGAGTATGAAGGACTGTTTTCACATATGAAAGAGACGTGGCTCGCCCAGGAGCACTTTGACACAGTGTCTGAGGCAGGTGCACACTTGGCGGTGATTCAGGAAGGCTTCTCGATGGGAAGAAGGGAGGCATTTGGCACCTGTGAAGCAGCTCATCCCTGCAGAAGGGATTGCGGGGGAGCTCCCTTCCTGCAGATTTTAGCATCTATCCAGAGCAGAGCCTCTGCCTATTTTTCAGAGTTTAGGTACTTGATGAAAACATAATTGCCCTTCAGCTTATGGAGCTGAGAAGCTCTTAGAGGGATGAATTAATGGGGGGACAGGTTGTCTCCTGCAGAGTTGAGGAGGCATTCTGAAGGAAAGAAAATGATACTGCAACGTGAATTGTTAGGTCTAAGCAGTGCTTCCAGAAATTTTCCAGCAAGAATGTTTATCTGCATTTGGGACTGGCTGACTGATGCTGTCACTTCTTAGAAAACTACCTGTTAGCAAATGTTGTAGTTTTCTTAAATGTGATCATTAGAAGTCTAGGAAATGCAACGTGGTATTTTACTTAAGGAGGAGAGAGGCACGGAGGGGTATTTTAGAAGATTTGGAGGTGTGTGCCAAGCTTGTCAGAACAACCTCCTGTCACTGTGGCTGTGAGAGTGCAGTTTGTCAGTTTGAAAATTTGAAAATATTATTCTCATTGCATCTGAATGAAATATCCATGTATCGTATGTATTAAATCTCTACAAATACCAGTAGTGAAGTGGCTGTAAAAATAAAGACTCCTTGTGTTATTACCTAGCATATGGTGCATGGGAACATGGTTAGCATCAGGCAGGCTGAGAGAAACCCACAGCAGGAAAAAAAATCTGATACAGGCAAACAAAGTAGCACCTAGAAACCAGCACATTAATCCCCTGCAAGGAACCAGACCACTAGGAATGCTAAACTTCCAGACCAAAAAGATTTCATATGTATGTGGAAAGAAGAATCAAGACTGTGTATAAACCTGACAAAAGGAATGGCAAAATGAAAGTATAGCTTTTTTACATTTTCACAGGACAAAACGGAAGAAAACTGAGCCCAAAAAAAGAAAAAAAAAATTGCCAGGAAAGAATTCACAAACTGTGGAACCACTGAGGAAAATACACAATGAGATAGCGGAGGGATGTTTTTCTGTAAGTCCCAAAAGCAAGAAGCAAAGAAGAGAGGAGGTACTTGCAGTATGGAGTTAGAATTCTGGCATGCACATGTAACTTTAGAGACATAAAAGCTCTCCTAATTAGAGGCAGGATCATTTGTGGGACATGTGATTCCAGTTTATAGGAGGAATTGCTGAGAAAAAGACATCTAACCCTAAAGGAATGAATCAAAGAACAAGAGCAGCCAAGGGAAAGGCGCAAAGGAAGCACAGCCGCTCAGGCAACACACAAGACTGGCAACAGGACAGAGATGGACAAAGGGTGCTGCTTGGGTCCGTTCCTCCAAGCATGTGCTGAAGGAGCATGCAAAAGATAGTTAGGTCCCAGTGCTGCGTGCCGCCACTCTGATGGAAAAGCAGTTGTACATTGTTACGGAGAGCTCCCCAAAGTGTGGGGGAAGATCTACAGCAAGACTTTGGCAAATTCGTCATTTTGTAGCACGTGTCCACTGCAGAAAGTGGTCGTCCTCAATGTTTTGAACTACTGTTTGCAACAGCTTTTTGCTCTTGATCAGCAGTCATGCTGGTTGCAGTGGGAGCATGGAACTAGCAGCATTTCTGCAGTAATGGCAGTGTAGCGCTAAAAAGCAAAGGGCAGGACAAACGCAACCAGATTTTCATGAGAAGGCCGTGCCATGAGCAGTGGTGAAATGGAGGTTCTAAACAACATACAAAAGCAATATGGCATGTAGGGGCTGTAGAACTGGATGTATGAGAGTGCAGTTCAGTACTGAGCAGCAGCACTGTGCGGCACAAGGAGGCTAAGTGAAAGCAAGGTCTATTCCAGCAGAAGAGGCAGCAGGACTGTTCTGGGCATCAATGTGCATGAAGCAATGTGAAGTCAAACTGGTTTCAGTCAGCTTGGCAGTAAAGGCCAGCATTTAGGCTGCCTTTGGCTTAGCAGCCTCTGGCATAGAGAATCCACAAGTGCTCGCGTGAAAGGTACCCGGGTGTTAAAAGGAAAGTTGTGGTGACCTGCCAGCAAATTGGAGAGAGGAGGACAAATAGGAAGATAATGTTTGAAAGAAGCACCAGGATGTTCTTCTGTTTGTGTGTGACCTGAATGTTACTCCCATTTGTTGTGCTTCTGTACACAGCTCTCTAAAGAAAAGCCAATTACATTTTAGAAGAATAGAGGCTTCTCATGTTGTTATTTGTCACGTGGTACATGAAACGCTAACAGCAACCAGAAACTGTGAGTTAATCTTGTCCTTTCATCACGTATGATCATCTCATCACTAGACTGGTGACTCCTCAAAGCTGCCTGAAAATAGTTGGGCCCTAGACAACTAAACTTTTATACATCAGTACAAAAGGAGCAAAGAAGATGAGAAGGAAAAACGATGGCCTCCAGGGATACAGCTTAGTGGTTTGGGTAGTTCTACTTAAAAAGTCAGTTGTGGCTTTTATAATGAAGAACTTCAGGTTTGAATTTTCAGAATTAATAACTGTACATTTGTTTGTTTTTATTATTAACTTTCTATACCATGCACAACATTTTGGGGAGTATTGAGTCGAGCGATCCTTTGATCCAGCTTAGCTCTAAGTACATGAGCTTCCATTTCCTTAAAACTTTTAACAGATTTGGATCTCAAAGTTCCTTAATTATTTCATTGAATGCTTGTCAATTTTTGGTAGCACAGCTCATGTTTTCTAGCCCATTTCCCTTGTGAGGGTATGGGTTTCTGGCTAACATAGGGAGATCGTATAGTTCTCTTTTGTTCTGCTTGTTGACTAGTGAGAATTAGAATTGTCTTTTTATACATACGGACACAATTAAGCCACTTCAGTCTGCAGAGGGATCACTGGAAGTTCGCAATCCCTTAGCTTTCTGCTCCAATAGAAAAGAAAAATAGATTTAAAAAAAATAGTGGAGAAAGGTATGATTTTTAAGCTATTAGAGTATGCTTCATCTAGCTGCTAAAAACCTTGACTGTAACAGTTATTAAATAAAATTGCATCAGTAAAGATATTGTTAAAAGACATGGACTTTCATTAGCAACTGTCTTGAGGAAACTTTGATTTGAAGAGCTGTATGTACCATTGCTTTTTTATTTTAGGTAGTACTTGAAGGTTACTTAAACCTAGGAATATGTAGAAAGAGTAAATAAACCGTAGCAGAACAAATACACAGTTCTGAAGTGTTCTACTTGGTTCCATTATATAACTGCAATACATGTGGTTTACTCAAGAAAAAAAAAACTACACACAAAACTGAAAAGTTAATGTGAAATATTGAACCATCTTAAAGATCTGGCCAAATAATAAACATTTTTGCAAAAACATGTTATGTTTGCAAAAACTCTAGCTACTTGCCAGATAAAATTTCCATTGACTAGAATGGAAGGATGCCCGTTAATTTCAGTTAAAGCTGTTGAAGTCATGTGTTGGTCTGCATACTTTAGAAACTATGTACAACACTTCAGTTTGGAAAGGAATCTCTTCATTATTTTAAGACCTGAAAAAAATTCTGAACTTTTTTCTTACTTTCATATCTTTAATATTTGAGATAAGCCATGTCTGTAAAAATATATATATACAGTCTTCATGGAGGTTGTAAGATTTCTCCAAGTATATGTGATCTGAATTCTGAAAAAATTCTTCCTAGGCAATCAGATGTTAACAAATTAATTAGTTGTGGTATAATGCAGAATACCACATGCTGTTCTGTATCCTTGGAGATGAACTGGATATTTGCAGATTTGGTTGTAGAGTAGAAGAGCTGTAAGAGGCTGGCTAAGGCTCTAGAATGTAGTGCCCCTTAAAACACTGACAGAACTAAGAATTTTTGCTTCTGTGAGGAGGAGATGTAAGGAAAGGCTATTTTCAGGAGATTATCTCTTACTGAAGAAGTTATAGCACCGTTCTGTCTTTTCCATTCATGTTGTTAGTAGTCTCACATTCATAGTCGCTGATTTTTTTGTTATATTAGTTTCACATTAAAATACTCTATTTTCAAGAACAGCATCCTGCTGAAATTACGCATAGATATGTAGGTGTGGCAGTAGTGTTTTCAGAAGCATTAAAACACTTACGTGGTGTTCCAGCATAACATAAAAACACAAGACAGAAAAGTAAAGTAAGTCCATAAATAAATAACCAAGGGTCTGGAAGAGCAGTTGGCTCTGGAGGAAAAAGTAGAGTCAGGAAGCTGCTAAGCCTCACAAAATATTTTATATTCCCCTGGCTGACCCCAGAGCATTAACTTTCATAGCATCTTTCATGCCTGCAGTACTCCAGGGAAGCTAATGAGGGCAGTGGCACTGCCTTCTCACTACCTTAGTGGTGAAAAACCACTTACCTTACGGAGGCATTGCAGAGCTCCACTGCAGAAATGTTGCTACCACATTTTTTAAAAAAGGAAGGAGAATTTATGTGATATTTGTCTTGGTAATTGGATGACAAAAGCAGTATTTCCAGTGAGAACATCCATGAATAAATGTGAAAACTCAGATGAACTGCATCATGGGGTAGATTATGAAAAATGATGTACATTGAAATAGAACCATAAAACTACTTTCAGGAAAATACTGAAAGTTATGAAATAATTTAATTCTTAGAGAGTTTTGCCATTGCAATGTTAAATATTACTGCAAGTATTTTTATCAAGAACATCCATTACTACTAAAACAAAAATACAGCAGCAAGCCCCATTCACTTACAGAACTTGGATATCCCAAGTATGTGCCAGAAGCATATGTTATTTGTGGGTGTTCAAAAAAAAGTGATAATTCTGAAGCAGAGAATGCTTGTGGTATCCTTTCCACCGGAGAAACCAGTAGAAGTATGTTTAACTGCTCCCCTGAAACTGCAAAGTTTWAAGTCCAGGTTTTAGGGTGGGCTGTGATAAGGCACTGAACTAAACTTACCACTGATCTTCTTTTTCCATATATAGGTACTTTCTGCTTTTAAAGTAATTAAGGGTATTGACAAAATCAGAATGTGTTAATATTTAGGGTATTCAATGAAATCCTCAAAGAATATCAGAATTGTGTCCCACAAAGTAGGTATGCAAAGTATACAAAATAGAAAAGCACTGTGGATGATGAAAAAGGAATCCCTTGCAAATGTATTATCCATAGTCTACTTAACTATTTGCCTTATAGTTTGAGAATCTCAATGGGAAAAAATATTTTTATAATCTCAGGCATTTTTTGGTCCTCATACAATTTTTGATTCATATTTTGAAATTCTGTTTCGGTGGAGCTGTTGATCAGTTTTGGGTTTCTCTCACAGATTTAGGGAACTAGAGCAAATCATTTAGACTGACTCTGTCCACAATGTATTTTATGTGTTATCCCGTATGGATGATAATGATATTTCAGGAATGATTTATGTCAAGATTCTCAAATGTAACAATAATAAATTTGTTTGTATCAAAGAAACCCTAAATTACTGAAATGCAAACAAATAGCACACATGTGCTTGACCCCCTAGTGACATGCACGCACCCACAAGCCCCGCAGGAGCAATGGCAGTCCTCATCATGATTACCTTTTAACTTTCTACAACCCATCAACCTCATCTTTTTGAGGCTGAGTTGCAGCTGCATAGCCTCCATTCATATCCTATTTCCCTTCCATATACATTTAGGATATTTGACAGATACGCTTGAGTCGAGAGGGTCTCGGGTACAGAACTGAGTGTCATCCACATAGTTAAATGCCCACTGGGCGTAAACCTTGGCACTTACCTTCTGGGCATCCTGAGCAGGAGGAAAAGCAGCCGGTAATCAAGTCCTGGCAAAGAGAATAGCAAATTGTTTTTCAGGTCTTTAGAAGAGAAAAAGCAAGCCAACAATTAAAGATTTGCAGAGGAGTCTACAGTGTCTCCTGATTACTTGTGTTAAAAGCTGATAGATGTCACTCAAGCACCTAATACCCAACTGTCACTCATTCCCAGGAGAACACCAGGATAATTCTGCAACACTGTGGTCTTTCCTTCTTTGTTCTTTGATCAGCTTTGTCAACCAGAGCTGCTCGGTTCTGATGTTTGGTCATAGTCTTCTCAGTAATTTTGACCAAAAGTGGAAGTTTAGTTTGTGGCCAGTTAGTTATTTTACAGTTGTCAGCATCAAGTGACTTCTTGTGTGACAATTGCCAACAGCCTCCTCAACAGGAACCAGCAGATCTGCCTCTTCTCAGTACTTGTCTTTGCCAGGAACGGACATGGTTTTGCTCTCTGATGACTTTGAGAACAACTGAAATACCTTTATCTCTCACAAAGTTGAAAAAACCCCTCCTGACTGCTGTATAGCTTGGGGGGTTAAGTTAAATCAATTTTAATTAGAATAGTAAGGAAAAGTGAAGCTCAAAATGTCAGCTTTGTTTTCTGAGCTCTAACGCACATACTCAAAGAAGAGAGTGTAGTAATAATTGACTGCTGTGGGGAGGGAGAGACTGGTATATGATTGTTTGCTGCTTTGAAAATGTTCTGTTCATCAGACATTTGGGTGGGAGGTTGTCAGTGAAAACAGACCTTTCCCTGTACTGGAAATGCCAGGTGCTGTACTTCAGCAATATTCAGATGATGAGTTTATCTCTCTGGATCTTTGATCCTGCCATTGAATCTATCGGGGTGCAAAAATCTATCCACACAGATCTGATTTCCAGATCCTGGCCTTAATTACTTATGGTTTGGTTTTGACAAATTAATATTCTCCTTGCAACAGCCATAGTTATTATCAGAAATATAGAACTAAAACATATGTAAATACGTTGTGTATGTATATATCTATATTTTTAAGATGTTGCCTTTGTTAATGTGTTTTGATTCTTACTCAGCTGATGGACCTGACTCAAGCACCTGATACCCAGCCATCACTCATGCACTGTACTACTTTTTACGTAGGCACACTGGCCTGGATCCATATCAATTAATTTTCAGAAAAAGAGCTCYTAATGTTTATAATCTAAAAGCAGTCCTAGAACTAGAAGATGACCATCTAGCTTAATACACCCTGCAACAGGATCTTAGTGTCTTAAGTTGCAAGTGGACTGTAGTCTTTTTGTGAATATAAACCAGCCCCCTTTCTTTAATGTTTCTGGGCCCTACTCTTAAGACTAACACATCTGAAGTTAGATGATTTTCATCTGCATATAAGTAGAAGATGAATAAGTTATGAAAAAAGACCTTTTAACCAAGGACAGTAAGAATCATGAAATGACAATAAAAACAGAGTGTTATAGCAAAATCGGATGTGGGAATACCATTATCAAGCCAAGAAATGTCAAGCAGGACCAGTCTAATTTAAATGTATTCTAATAAGGCAATCTTAATAATGTCATGTGTTTTCCCTAAGTCTTTCCCCACCACCACCATTTTCACCTTATTTTTTCCAGGATTTATAAGCACAGATTAATTCAAATAAATGTGCAGCCATAATGCCTACGGACATTTTTTCAGTGCTGGAATGTTACTTTAAATTTGGATCTGGATTTATCTCTGTGTTTTTCCCTTAATAAACCTGGGCTGAAGAAATGTGCTGTGTTCAAATGGTCAGACTTAGGATATGGCAAGCTATGTAATTTTAGTCATTGCACGTTTTCATTTGAAAGTCAACTGATAATTAGCAAAAGCTTTCAGATAATATTCCTGCTTAGAATCATGTAAAACTTTTAAGTTTTAAAGTTAGAATTAGCCAGCTTTTAATCAAGCGCATTTCACTCTAAAATGTGTTCCTAATTCTCAACCAACTTGTTAAGTTTTAGATTGGTAACCCAACATGGTAACAGCTGACCATGTTTTGCACTTCATAAAAATTCAAGCAGTTGTTCTCCTAAAAGGTTGGGTAGGAGGCTATTATCTGTCACACCTCCTACATGCTTCTCAAAGCAGGAGGATGGAGTTTGTGGTTAAACCAAGGGGCTTGGGCTCGGATGGTGGGTGTTCTGCTCCCGGCTGTSCTGCAGGCTTCCTGCATGACCTTTCATGGGGCACTTGAGCTCTCTCTACTACACTTTAACCGTCTCTGAAGGCTTACAAAAGATTTCTTTRTTGATGTTTATTGGGCACTCAGACATCTCCAGGTAGAAAACTATAGAAATAGAAAGTATCATTTCTAGATGTTCCCTGTGGCCTGTAATACCTGAGAATTCATGCATGAGTTCTATTCAATGAGACAGAAACACAGCTTTTTATTTTCAGCAAGTTATAATATGTGTTAGCACCTGAGATTTCAGTTCAGTGTGTTACAGGTGTGGACCGCAGTCCAAGTCCAGCAATATTTGCTTTTCTTATTTTGCTATTGAAAAAAATAAATGGTAATGAAAGGATACTAGTGTGGAAAATAGCTTTCCAGTGCAAATCCTTTTTCATACCAGTGATCTATCTGGAAACTTAAAACCTCACAAAGCACTGTATATATATTTTTTTTAATAGAAAAGAGTATATTCACATCTTAATAAAATATATATGTGTTTTTATATAACATACAGCATTAGCATTTTTCCAGATTATCAAATAATGCCAAGGAGATTTTTTTTGGTTCAGTACAGCTATCTTGTATTTCCAGATCACATTCGTATTTAGCTAGTTCTTAAAGAATTTCCCAAGCTCTTGGAGTTGCTCATTCCGCAGTTTTGATACTCTATTGCAACCTATGTTGAAACTAACTTTTTCCTAAGCATGAAATATCTCTTGAAGGAGCCTCAATCTTCTCATGATGGAAGGTAAAAGTAAATTAAATCAGAGGACCTATTTAAGGCTCTTAATGATGAGAAGTCAGTTATGCAATGGAGAAAAATTTTGCCCTTAATAAATATAGTATTTTTTTTCCATATAGAATTAGCAAATACTACCATGGATTATATAACTGTTAGAAAACTTTTCTTGAAAGACTGTGAGCGAAGATTTAAAAATGAGTGTTAATATTGAAAAGGTCAGTGTTGGGGGGAATGTAACTTCAGACCTTGAATAGAGGCCTTCTAAAGGTTTAAAAATATTCAGTTCTTCCTAGAAATTTCACTCATATATTGTGCCTCACATTGGAATAAAAAAATGTAAGCTAGTCCTTTCATCATTTGACCTACTTTAATTTTACAAGAAAATGTTATAAACGTATACTTGCCCATTAACTGAAAGTGGTGTCTTCTGTGTTTTAATAGTTTTGCACATTAAAAAATTTGTCTGGATTTATTTTAAATGGAAAATGTGGAAATGTTATATAAACAAGAAATCTGTTTCATCTTTCAAGCTACAAATAGATTATGGCTTTTGAAAATCTGCACATTTCCTCTACAAATTAATCTTCCACTATCTTTTGCTGGTATCTTTCAAGTTCCATCAGCTTTCATCTAGAAAGCTAATGATAAAGCATCAGAATTGCACCCTTTTAAAAGAACAAAAGAAGAGTACACTTACTTTAATGAGACTACATCTCTGTATGTACGGTTTGTTATTATTTACCTAAATGCTTGTTCATTGGCATGTAGATAATTTCTTGAATACTTTATCTTCATATTACATTTTGCAACACCATCATTATACATACACCTACAAGCATTTTAAAGATTTTTCCACACAGCCGTAAAATTGCACCTTCCTCATTGAATGTAAAATCAAGTACACCTGTAATAACAAAGCGGGGTGTATTATGCATCTCTTCCTGGATGTGTAGCTGCATTGCAGTGGAGCTGTGGTGGTTTGCCTTTACAGACTCAGTGAAATTAGAGGTCATGTCCTAATGTTATGTCTTCCTGTTTAAAATTAATAGCTTGTAAATGTTTATCTCAACTAGAAGTGAGAGCATGGTCTACATTTGTGCTCCCGAGTTCCCATTTTGAGAAACCATGCAGAAAAACAGCTGCATATCCTTTCATGTCCTTCTTTTGTTATTAAACATTTACATCTTTGATTTCAGTTCTTTGCCAGGTTTCTTCCTTCTTACATTTGGATTTCTAGTGAAGCTTACAGTAGTGCTGTCTAAATTTATAGTGGATTACATTGTTTTCTGCAGGAAAAAGAGAAAGAAATCCAGTGCAGAAGTACTGAGAATTCATGTACAGAATCATACAGTATGTAGTTTCTTTGTGTTCTGCCAATATGTATTTCAGTTTAAAATGTCTTGAGGCAGGTTGGGGCTGCTTCAGTAGAGAGAGGACCAAAGTATACAGTATATTGGCTTCCATTTTGCTGTTTTTGGATAGTCAGGGCTGCTTTCCATTTCCTACAATGTTCCAATATAACTAAATTGCATATACTCTGTAATGGAGGCTTCTGAGACCTGAGGCTTCTGTAAAATGTAAAAGAGCAAAGTAGTATTTATACAGTGTAATATTTTGATTTGCTAATGAGCTGTGAGGTGGGTATTATCATGAACTACTGTGCAGCCAGAAAGGTTCCTAAAACGTTCATCGACTTACTCCATCTCTGAMTCATTGCAGATAACATAGTGTTTAGTTTCTAATTAGACTTATTTTGTGCTAATTCTTGTAAGCAGTGTAAGTGATTGACGTTCTGCATTTCAGTGGTGAGTGTCAGAGCAGCTGACTTCAACTCCATGATGAAGCGAGCATGCAGCTGCTGAGAAAAGCAAGTCATTTGGAGGAACTGATTTGCAAGATTAACCCGTACTGATTGATATGGCCTGGTTCTGAGGGGAAGGAGGAAATAAGGCATGTAGTCTTGAATTAGGCTAATCATATTCCAATCCTAAAAGGATTAAGAGAGAAATGTTTAACTGAAAAAAAAAAGAATCCCATGCATAATATTTCATAAATTATTTACTTTGAGTAGTCTTTCCATTGTGTATTTCTTAGGATAGCAGAAAGCGCTTACAAAACATTCTTTCTCTTCTTCCATGCCTCAGTCCTGTGTATTTAAAATGCTGGCGGTTTCTTCTAAGACTGATTTTCTCTACTTGTCTAAGCAATAAGCTTAACCTTCAAGGCAAAGGCCTGTGAACTGTTTCTTGATGGAACATACCAGAGCAGCATAGGCATCTTATGTGGCTGAAATTATTTTTGATTAATTTTTGCTAGCATTTTTTGTTTGTTGCTATCTCAAATTGGTATTTTTGGTAGTGCAGTTCTACTCTGGAAATCTGCAAAGTAAAAATGCCAGTGTGGTATAAACAGACTCATTGAAGCAGGTTTGCCTGTTGTATAGGTTAAGATACATCTCCTAACCTACAGATCTACAGTCAGGTTCTTACTTCTACAGTCAATCCTAAATGTTAAGTTAGGCTTTCTGATTTTGTAATAGTAGTTGCATCAACCAGTAATAAAGACTGTGCCTATGGCTCTTAGATGGCATTCYCTTAGTATTGAGTTTTTCACAGCCTTTAAAGCTTTATGCATTTCAAGCATTAAAAGTATCTTTAATTAAAGGTAGAGTAGAGCTGTTATTGTTACATGGGATTGAAAAAAAAATGGCTATGGTAAGATCTATCCTACGCATTAACGTTACAGGCAAGAGGCTGGCTAAAGTGTGGTGTTTTCTCAGGATGATCAAGCTGTGGCTTGCCATAGATCCCATCTGCCCTCTCAGGATACAGTGCTAGAGGCCCTTCTTGGAAGAAGGTCCTCAGGTGATCTCTCGGCATGAGATCGCCTATGGAGTATCACTGGAGAGGCAGATGGGACACATGACGGCAGACTTGGCCTAGTCAAGTTTGGCAGAAAACAGCCCTATGGGATAGATCAGTCAATACGGGTCAGAATTCCTGTGTGAATGGAGCTCCCTGTTGATTTCCTCACCCACCTCGGCGTAGATCTTAGTGCTGAACTTCCAGAATTGCTAGGCATGCACTGGGAGCTGCAAAGGATGTGTTTTAAATCATAAAGCAAATGAAGGTATTTGATTTTGTCAGTGTGCTTTTGCCAGCCAATGATATTTCCTGCAGACTATGTAAATAAAGCTCTGTTTTTGCTTTGTCAGTAGATGTTGTAGAGGTTTAAGTTAGACTTGGAAGACTTGACAATGCCCTAGCTAATAAAGTAATGAGTAAAACTCATGAAGTAAGAATGACAATGCTTAAAAAAGGAAGATGTAGCGTAACTCAGACCTCTCATTTATATTCCCTCTGACCATATTTGTTTTTCTGTTTCTCAGAAAAAACAAGAAATGGCTCTGGACTCTGTGAAGGCATTAGGAAATTTGAAAACAAGATTGTGTGGCATAATCACTCAGTTGACCCAATTGTAGTCAATATATTTTAATTCTTTGACATTGCAAACTGCTCATGCTTTATTACACTGAATAAAGATCTACTGCTTTCTTTGAAGATGTAACTTCTATTGGACCTCTTTGGTAGCAAAATCAGGCTTKCTACAGATCCATGTCATAGATGAGGTCATATTAGCTTATCTTTCAGTTAGAGTATTTTTTTTCCACTTTCTCTTCCACCTTTATTCTGTTAAAGTTGTACATCTGGCTTTTTGAGGACTGTACGCGGTGAAAGGACTAGGGGCATTAAAAATAGAAGCTTTGGATCTTTTTCATAGTCAAACTAATTTTCACATCCCCAGTGCAGTATTTTATGCTACCCAAGGAAAAGGACATTGTTTGCTGTACTTGAAATAACACAAAACCTATTCCAGCTCTCCTTGAAGCCAGAGACAAAATTCAACTTGCTGTCAGTGGGAATTTGAAAGAAACCCATGATGCTGCTTCTGTCAAAGCTGTGAGTTCATGCGTATGTGCCATGCATACAGTCCAAGCTAGAGATGATTCTCCTTTCTGTTTTCACTATCACTAATTCCTGTGTTGTTTTCTTCAGGGAACCTAGAAGTGGTTGGTCACTGAAAACAGCGGTGACAAGGATATGCTGAAACATTCTTTTTTCTCCAGAAAAGTTGAAGGGTGGCCTACAAAACGAAAATTGGCCTTTTGTAGAAAACTACTGGGCCTCATTGCTGCATAGGACTTTGCAGTCAGGGCTCACTGGTAAAGCATTTGCACTGTTAGGTCAGCAAAACATTGAGGGAGAAGAGGAGGAATTGTGAACATTAGGAAGAAGCAATCATACCCTATCTATTTAAGTTACCAGTGTGTCCTAAAACAGAAGCACAGTGAAACTTAAATTTTGCACATAGAGATATGTCATCCTCAACAACAAAGCTTATAGTTCTTTTCTAAACTAGTAGGGGAGAATATAAGCAAGCTTGCTATTACTACCCCTCTGGAAAAATCTTGTATACTGTATGTATCTAAGCAGAGGAGTGGGGATGAGGAGCGTCTTCCAAGTAATCACTCAGTTACCATCCAGAGCATGACTTCAAAAACTAGAGCACACTCACTTATCCAGAAAGAAATGCATAAGGATAGTTCAGCCCATGTCTTTATGGTGCTCTGAAGAGTTAAAAGGTCATGTGATGGTGGTAGTTAGTACTTCTATCTTACTGTAAGCAAAATGCACTGTGCTTCTGTCTGTTTTCAGAAGAAATTTATCTTACTGCTCTGCTTCTGCCTTAACATGCTCCCTAGCTTTTAATTCAAAGGCAAAGTGTTTCATGAATATCTGGACCAGAAGAGAGAGCAAAAAGTTTTCGAAGTGAAACTTTGGAAGAAGAGGGATCTTTTGATACATCTGATCAACAGCAATTCTGTACTTCTTGCTGTCATAGCATTTACATAGTTCAAAGAGAAACTATGTTCCAATTTTGGAGGAAGAGTCCCATAAAGTTGTTACTCCGGCGTTATACTTGCTCCAGAGAAAGATGTAAAGTGACTGTATTTCTGCCTTCTCATATTTTGGGTTTGTAGCAGAGCTTAGGGAAAGGAAGGACCATGTTCTGCTGCTGCTGTACAGAATGGGGTGATTCTTTCACTTTGGAAGGTGAAGAAAGTGACAGCTACTGTTCGAATGTGTGATAACCTCTAAACAGTTGCATTAACGAAATAGTGTAACATGAATAAGAACTGGGCAAAGCAGAAGTTGAAAAGTAGGAACTTGAACAAAGAAGTATCTGTCTTCAGAGTGAGTTTTCTTGTGGGCTTCTCTGCAGCAGGATCATAGAACCTCTCTTGCACTATATGCAGCTTAGTGTACCTGAATAGACATATAAAGRACCCTGTGGTGAAGCTTCTGCATTGTTATGGCTTGTATGAGGAAAAAAGTGTATAGGTAAATGCAGCTTCCAGATACCCACGTGGCAGGAGAAAGAAATTTCTCATGTTCTGTGTATGTCAGATCATCTCTGCAGCCATAAAGAGCCTTAAGGCCTTGTCAGGCATTCTTGCACTTCTCAGCTTATTGTGTAGCACCTTAACAGAGATAAGAGTACTATTAGATCCTCCAGTTTAGACTCCCTGCAGTTACTTGGTGCATGGAGTTTCCATTACAAATACCCTTTCACTCTGTAGCATTAAAGAACTTGATTTGGTGAGGTTATCTATTTGCTGCTAATGGCAAAATCTGACTGCAGGAAAAAGATACGGTTTTGGACTATGGTGAGATACTACTGATGTATAAAACACCTAATACCCTCCAAATGATGTCTGCTGTAGAACCATTTCACAGTATGTCTAGCCTTGAGATTGGAAAATAATTAGTGATTTGGAGTGATCAACTTCAGGCATCTTCAGAGGGATCCACAATCACTGGAAATTGCTGATATGTTATTTAAGGGATTGCATCTTTTAAAAAATCACATTGTCCCAAATTTTGAAAATTTAAGGCTTGCATCAGTATTCATGGGAGATCCAAATTCACTGACATTTAATGAAAGAATACTTTTATGGAAAGCACTTCACATTCACWGTAAATGCTTTTTAAAACACATCTGAAATGTATGTGCACATTTTACAGTTAAAGTTACCAGTAAGGCAWAACTTAGCAAACTGAAGTAGTGGAAACTAGGAACAAATATGTCAGTCTTCTGCTGCTGGACCTAGTTTGAATTAGACTTACATGGTGTGGGAATTTTGAACACATAACACATCACTCCACCACATGCTGTGGTCAGTATCTAATCACAGAATCATGGAATGGTTGAGGTTGGAAGGGACCTCTGAAGATTTAGTCTAACTCTTCTGCTCAAGTAGGGTCACCTAGAACATGTAGACAGCATCATGTCCGGGAGGTTTTTGAATATCTCCAGAGAAGGAGACTCCGCAACCTCTGTGGTCAACCTGGTCCAGTGCTCTGTCACTCTCACAGTGGAGAAGTTCTTCCTTATATTCAGGTGGAGCTTCCTGTGGTTCAGTTTGTGCCCATTACCTCGTGTCCTGTCACTTGGCAGCACTGAAAAGAGTCCAACCTCATCCTCTTGACATCCTCCCTTAAGGTATTTATAGGCATTGGTAAGATCCTTCTCAGTCTTCTCTTCTCCAGGCTGAACAGACCCAGCTCTTGCAGCCGTTCCTCACAGGGGAGATGCTCCACTCCTCTGATCATCTTTGTAGACCTACGCTTGACTCTTTCCCATAGCTCCGTGTCTCTCTTGTACTGGGGAGCATAGAACTGGACACAGTACTGCAGATGTAGAGGGGGACGATCACCTCCCTCGACCTGCTGGCAACACTCTTCCTAATGCACTCCAGGATACCATTGGCAAGGATAATAATAAGGAGAGGTGGAGGCCTGAAGTAGCAGGGGTACTGCAGACTCAGGCTTGTGCCCATTATGGGCCCATGATAGTGCCTGATTAGTAGGGTTACTTGTTTTTAATGAGCACCAGCCCTCATACAGCTGTTTTTGAAGGCAGAAGAAACTAAGTATCATACGCAACCACTAAATATGATTTAGAATATGCGCTTTYAACAGTGCAGTCACAGGAGATAGGAGAATAAGGAATGTTGTTTAAAAACAAATCATAAGGATTGCGATGTTTTAGGATAAACATGAATGCTAAATTGATAGAGCATGTCAGCAGTGCCTGCTTATGTAGGTAGATTGATGCAAACAGTCTAAAAATGGCTGTGATATGCGTGGGATAGACCGGCCCGATGACCACTAATGATGGAGGATTTGGGTCCTCCTCCAGGTGTGTGAACTGAGTACACTGTAGCACAGGCTAGCAGGATTTGGAAGCAGAAGATTTTTACACATGCAGGAACCAAAATCTCTGCTTGTATAGACTGGCACAGCATCAGTCTGCTCAGTACAAGGTTATGTCAGTTTACATGGTGGATGATTTGGCCTCTGTACTATACATCAAGTGGTTTCTTGGTCTCCCTATTGCTGAAGTACAAAGGTAACCAGTAGTGGGAAAGTCTCATTAGGTTTTACGTTTAATTTTGTTAATAATGTGTGCAGTCTGAATCAGTAGTGCCAGCCAGTGAGGTGTCTGTATATCGTAGTGGAAATGCTGTGCTCAATCTCATGTCCTTTGCTGGTGCCACTGAAGAGGAGGAGGAGGCAGAATCATCTGTGAGTGACAGTGAGAAGGAGGGGGACAGTAAGAAGCATTACATCCAGGAAAATAGAGAGCACTGGCAATTTTCTTGAGTGCAGCTCAGTTCAAAAAGTTCAAAACTGCTGCTTAAAGGAACAGTGAAAATATTTTCTATCATTTTCTAGGGAATGACATGACTTGTTTACTGTTCCTTGTTTATCTGCTCTGCATGATATGTCACATTTATCAGTAAAACAGACTGTAGGGGGTAACAGTTTATTTTATGATTTTAGTTTTTACTCTGTGTATTCTGCATATTCTGGCAGAATTCATATATACTCACATAGCTTTTTCTTCTGCTTTTAACAGCATGTCTGTTTCAGGCTGCCCCTAAAAAAATGATGTATTAATCTGACAAGATGAAATCAAGATGCACAAAGAGAAGATACTAATGACTATTCTACAAGGTGTTCAGGTATTTGTAATTTCATTATTTATACCAGTAACTGATGTATGATTTGTGGTACTCTGTGTTTTATGCACTTGAGGACTTAAACGAAACTGTTCTTGTTAACTCATGAAAGGCGATGATAAAATGATAGTAATGAAAAAGTCACAACAATTAAAGCTGTTTAATCAAAATGCCACCATGCAGCTTAGAGATGAAGTTGTGATTAAAAGCTTACTGTTTAAGAGTTGCAGCTTAAAATTGATAAAATAATACATATTTATATACATAATAAAAAATCAYATGCTTCTGGATATTCAGTCATTCCTGTTAGTACAATAGACAGTAAAATTTGACTTAACTATCTCTGGAACTGTAAATAAAGCAAATTCTTTCTTGAAATTCACTGGAGCAAAATGAACTAGCTCTCCTCTGCTGCTGTACCAATTCAGCACCTGAAGAAGGTACTATAAAACTCCCAGTGATCTTGGGAGTAGTGAATTAGATCCTAGGAACTACATTACATGTAGGTTAGGTTACATGGAGGGCAAAATTCGTTTTGGTGCTGAGGAAAAACAGAAGGTGCTATGTACCTCTGGTGATGCCTCAAGGATTTCAGTGAGATTTAAATATATAAATGTCCTGTTTAAGTTGAAAGAATTTYAGGTATTTGCAGTGTAGAAAAGGGACTTTCCATTTAGGTAGCAAGAACAATCTAGGAAAAAGTTGTAGATTTCTGGATTATAGGAAGACAGATTTTTATTCAAGTAGTATACACAGTGAAAAATACAGTTGATTTTTTAAAGGAATCTGTTTAGTCTGTGTTTTGCATCTCTGAAGCAGAGAGCACAATTGTGTGATTGCTTTTCAAAGCTCCTTTTGAGCAGGTGATGGCAAACATGCTACAGATGTGAAAACTTGGAGCTTAATAGCGAAGTAATTATATATATTTTTATATTATGATAATAATGTAGAGATATTGACTGTACATTATAACTACGTACATTTACTGTAAATTTATAGCTGTGATCAATTAAGTTGAGCAAATGGGACTGCTCACAGGCTTAAAGGTAAGTTAGTTGTCTTGCAGACTATATCAACACAAAGTACATTCAGAGAGAACATTTTACTTTTTGATAATCATTACAGTCTTATGTGTTACCTGTCACAATCATTAAATCAGTGTAATTAATATTGCAAACTATTGTTTGTAATTAAGTATTTTAAACAAAACCACAGAAACAGAGTTATCTCCTAAGGACATATATTTAACGTGTATGTCACTAATACATGAAGAATCACTCTTGTTAAATGTTACACCATATGTGACTGTCTGAAGAGCACATATGAATAAACAGCAGTCATTCTGAATATTTTTTTAATTCTTGAACTACACAATGTATCAGGTTCCAGATATTTGTTCAAGTTTGTGTTTTATTATGTGTACATTCCAGTGGTTTTGGCAGTGTGTTTGGAGATAATGTATTGCTGTTTTCTTTCAGATTTTGCTGCTAATCTGTTTGTTGGCTCTGTGTAGATTACTTCATCTGAGTGAACCTCAAAAACTTGTATACAAAATTGATAGTAAATTCCAGAGCACCAGATTGTCTTACACAATGCAGATATAAGGCATGGAACCAGAGAATGATGGTGGAACATTAATAGCACTTTTCATTTCACTATTTCATCTTCCTTCAATGTTTTTTTTAACATGGGTCCTCCAGTACTGTGTCCTAGATTATGTCAGTAGTGAACACTTCCTTGTCTTCCAGGAGCCTTGAATCAGATCCCTGGCCATCAGAAACATCCTCAGTCTTTCTTTGGAGTTACACTTGTCTCTGTAAGAACAGGAAATTGCTGTCAAAATCTCTTAATGTAGACTCAGAAAAGGTTTCTGTTCAACTTTGAAGAGTGATATTATTTTCCCATAAGAAGATTAATTGTATATAAATAATTTCAACTTTTAAGGCTTTTTAAAATAAACATATTTGAGATTAAAACTATTCAGCTGATCAGTTATGCAGTTCCTTGAGTTAACACTCTAAGACAGGASAAATGATCCTTATACAAATTTTATTGACAATAGATAGGAAGAATATTGTCTGAGAACATTCTGTGACCTGAAATTAAACACTAATTCTGTACCCAAATTTGGAAAATTGGTGGTCAAATTAAACATCCAGTGTTTCAGACTTGAATCGCTAACCTTACTTAGTGTGCTAAAAACTCATAGTTGTGGGAAGAATAGGCTTAATTTTAACTTTCAGCTTGTGATCATCCTAGCACATCTAATTCCCTCCAAAAMCAGATTTTCCCTTTGCACTTTTCAAAACTATATAACTGAATAACTGTGAATAACAAGCTATGATAGGAAGGAAGATTTTTTTTTCCTTCTTTCCTAACTAGAAAAAAATTACAGTTAACACCCATTGTGAACTTCTCTTATTTCTAACAGTACCTCGGTCCACTATTTTCTAAATAAATTATAGTGTAAGAAAGCTACTTATAAGTGTTGCTGTGTTCAAGAGATCAAAAATTTTACTTATTTTGGTTTTCATAAAAGTAATACTCCTGTTTCACAAATTTTCTGTAATTTTGGGACCTGAACAACTTGTGATCACAGTCACAGATATTATCACAGTCAGTATTTTCTGAAAGATGGTAGCATTTTAAAAGTAACTTTTTCTAACTAATCTGAAAACTTTGTGAAACTCTGAAAACCTTCGTCCTTCTCATTCTCAAACACTCTGCAGTAAAACAGGATGCAATATGGGAATACTTTCATGTTGGAAATTCCTAAACTTGTCTGAGATGTTGTTTTCCTTGAAAATGTTCAAAAAAGATCAACTAATTTTTTTGCCTTTTTCTTTCTTTTGTTGGGAAGTGAGACATTCATGGGATCTGAGAAGATAGTAGTGGCACATACTGAACAGTATAATGCAATGTGGGGACGGAAGAGAGTTTCAGATGCGTATGAAGCGTGACTTATAGTGACTCATAACTGACAACAAAACACCTAAGAAGAAATGTGAGCCAGGATGAGATGAAATGAGACAAGCCATGAAAGAAGAGGTAGATTTATGAGTTACCAGCCTACGGATGGAAAGGGAAGATATATGAGTGGAGAATGAGATCATAAAGCAGAAGTATGTAAAGGGAAAAGCAGGCAGTTCAAAGAACAGATCCCAGCAGGCTCTTACAGATAGTAGGAGGATTGATTTAAGCCGTAGGAAAATGAATGTTAAAAATGATACAAAGGTGGGTTGAATTCCAGCCCTCAGAGGGGTTTGATTTTTTTTTCCCTCCACTGCATTGCAAAAAACAAGAAAATGACAGTTACGATGACCCTCAGCCTGAAACAGTACACAGAAAACATGCCCCTTGATGATAATTTCACCTAGCTAAACTCTCAGAAATATGCTTTCAATTTTAGTAATGAAAGGCAATTTCCAGCATTTTAAGGAAACTGCTGCATTGCCTAAAATGAGAACCAGAGACAAAATTCTCACCTTCAGTCTGAACAATGCAGTAGTTTTCTTAAAATGTTAAAATTTGCCTTTCATTCCTGAAACTTGAAGTATGTTTCCAAGAAACTGTTCTTTGTGCTACAATGCAGCCAAATCATTTCTTATGGATTATAAGTGGTGGAATTGATTGCCAATCATTCAGATTGCTATCTGAATGAAATTTCAGTTGCCACAGTTATAATCCATTTCATGATTCAGCATTTTAAAATTTTAACTTTCAGGCTACTCGCAAGATATTAAATGGCACGTGCAGATCTGTGACACCTCTGTGTTCACGTAGCCCCCCCACCTCTTCCCCCAACACCAAATTTTTAAAAATACTGTGTTTATATCGTTTCTGGGCTATTAGGAGGGTCTTTTCAGAGAAGCTTGTTTCACAGAAGTTTGTTATTTTGCTAAATCTGCAGAATCAGATTGGCATTCTTACGAGAAAACTTATGGTGGAATTTCTTCGTATGTGTAATTCTGATAGGAATAAATAGGAGTTTGGAAGGGACAAGAGAGTCTCAAAGATCTAATCATTTTGGCTCCTTATTTTCACTAAGAATACTATAGGACATCAGTGCTGTCGGTCTGATTGAGTTAAAAGTCATTAGACTTGATAAGTGACAGAACTTTAGATAACCAGTATAGCAGTTTTACCTTTGTTGAATGTCATTAACTTGTTTAAAATTGAATTTTGAACATAAAAGTGAACTACATTAAAAAATAATTTAAAATATGTTACTCTGAAACTGTATATGTGGCTAGTTAGTTCTGTGTGGAAGGATTTGATAGTTTATTTTCTTAGGAGAATGACAAAATGCTGAAACCATTTTTGATCAGTTTTAGCCAGTTGGCTCAGACAGGATTTGGTTCAGCTTTAGTCTTTCATTTTTTACAGTTTGTTGAACTGTTCCTGATCATTCAGTCGCAGAGCTTTGCAAAGATTAGGACTTAATGCTATGGATACCTCTTTTGGAAAGGCTGGAACATAAAAGCCAAAGAGTGACCCCATTAGCTTAGAGAAGTGATTCATGCAGCAGAAGGATGGATTCGCCATCCATTTGGTCCCCTGTCTTCAGCGGTGGCCAAAACTGAATGCCTAAAGAAATATATTAGAATAAGGAAATTATATTTAATTTTACCAAGTACTCCCTCTGTGTGCAGCCAGAGGTATACTAAACCAGGCATGGTTTCTGTGTATTTAGTAACTCCAGTGGATTTCTCTCCTGTGAACTTGTACAGTCTTTGAGCCCTTTGAACTTCGAGCATCCACATTATTCTCAGGCAAGGAGCTCCACTGCTTAACGAACATTCTGTGAAGAACTACTTCCTTCTATTCACTTTGAAGCTACCTCCTGGTAGTGAAAGGGATGGAGGATACATCAGGGAATCTTACAGCAAGGCTGATAATGGCTTATTAAGATTCCAGTTTTGAAACATGATTCATTTTTAAAAGAAATTAGGTTTGTGTGGTACACTGAGTGCAACTAAGTAATCCAGGACAAAGCAATCATGCAAGCAGGAAACAAAATAACTGTGAACCTAAAAGGTCTTTACTTCAAGAGAAGTTACTTCTGAGCAGCCATATCAGTTATAAGCATGAACATGGTAGAGCAGAAAATCCCATGACAGGCATCAGTTAAAGGAAGTACTTAAGCATATCTTTAACTCCACTGCCATGTTGCAGCCGAAGTATGTGTCAGGGGATTTTGGTGAATCTGGGTCATATTCTTGAAGTATTTCTGTATTTATAAAACTGAATTCTGCTGAAACATGTCTCATGTATTAAAATCATGCTTAAACATTTGCTTGAAAAACACCATGTGCTTTCAGCTGTGTTAACATTTGGTGCATGTTACCAGATTTCCTTCCTTTTGTATGGAGCACTATTAATTTATCCAAACAATTGGGTTATCATTGAGAGATGTTATTTTCAGCTTTACAGTGATAGAAATGGGAAGTTGAGAGGGAATGTGTGTCACAAAATCTGCCATTTAAAAAAGGTGCAAAGAACAGTCATCAGTCTTTTCCWTATTGAGACACTAGAGCTCTCATTGGAATGGGTTAATAAATGCTTAAATACTAATTAAATAAACAAGATCTGATAGACTTGGAGAGTTGAATTGTCAAATTTATCACCTTCTAAAAGTTAGGCTTTTAGGCCTAACACATATGCTATTTTATAAATATACCTGTAGTTAATTCAGTTAGGATTTAGCCAGAAGTCACAAGGTTTGTTTAAGGTGAGACTATTCTTTGCTGGACATAATAAAACACATGATGTACTAAATGTTCCTACCGTCTGTATATATTGTTGAACTCTTAGATTAGAGGATGAAATGAGTGGGCAGCAGATTTATCCATCCTTCAGTGGGTGAAGGGCAGAGTTGGAAATGATGAAGTTGCAACTGCCCCCACTGCTCTTTGCTTGCAGACCCAGAAGTRCTTCATAGCATTTCTGTTAAATAAGAACTCCTTGTCCTGTTTGACAAACGGCTGTGTTTTTCAAATACACTGAGMGCTTCAAATGGAAAGCAGTGTGAATAGCACAGTATTAAAATTACTATTTGCTCATCAAGTTTTGCAGACTTCAGAACAAAACCAAGTGATCAGCCAAATGTACTTACAAAATCATATCATTGAGAGACTGATTTAACTAAATCAGCTTAAAGTTTAGCTGCCTGTGGGAGTTTTTCCTTCCTTGATTTCATTTTGAGAAAGTTTTTTAATGCAAATAGACTTTGAAAGATTTAATCCACTAAAGCTGAACTGTCTTACATGTCCGATCTTTTTKGGGGCAAATTATTATAGTAAACGTAATGCAACATCACATAACATAACATTAGTATTCTTAAGCGAGTATTTTAGCAGGGAGCCAAGTTGAAACTGGGGACAAATTGTGTATATATTTGCTCATGTGTATCCTGAATTTCTTTTGACACTTGGAAGAAAACAAAATCATTTTTTTCCATGTTGCATAGTATGTCACTGAAAGTTCAGGACCAGAGTGTTAGAAATTCTCAAATGCTATTTAGTCAGCAGAATAAAAGAAATGAATTTCAAAAATGCTCAGCACTTTTGGCACTGAGCTATTCTAAATATTGGATCATAAGAACCAAAACAGTAACTAGTTGATGCTCAGCTCTGTTGAAAATCTGACATCAATGGTGGGCTTCTACCCCTGAAAAATAATAAAAAATAAGCTGTTTTGTAGCTCTTGGCTACAGTTGTGTTTCCCCAGGTAATACAAAAGCTATGATACAATGCAGAATATTTTAAACAATACAAGTTTCTGTTTTGTTTTTGTTGTTGTTGTTGTTGTTTTTTGTTGTTATTTTCTTAGAGGAGGACAGTAAAGGGAAAGGAACCACCCCCAAAGGAATACAAGCCATCATAACAGTGGAATAAAGACAGGAGGAATGAAGGTATAACAAAATACCATGGCTGATGCATGGCTGGCAGTGAAAGAAGGAAGCCACCAGAGGAAGTGTTGAGAAGTAGCTCATGGTGGTGATGCCAGGAGAGGTAAAAGGTAGGAGTTACTATTCTCACAGTTGAGCAGAAATCAAAAGGAAATTGTTAGGATCAATACATACAGAAATGCTATGGCTCATCAAGACATCATAAAAAGATCTCATAAGCTATTTTTATGAGATTGGCATGGGCCAGACATTGCCAGATTTGTTATATGAAAATGATCACTGATTGCTGCATTTTCAGATGAAGTAAGAAACTGGTTTATTTCTACATCAGATTCTCAGAATACTGTTTGTTAGCAAAAAAGAAAAAAAAAACACCTTTAAAATCAGTGATTTTATGGATCTTCCGGTGACCTTGTATGTCATCACAGTTAGTACCGATACAATAGGCATGTCTTAATCCAGAATACCTAAGTAATTCTGTCTGCTTGCTTTCTTGAAGCTGTTTACTGCATTTCAGGCAGGTTAAAGCTCAGTGATTTTTTGGCTCTTGGGACTGACATTCAGCTTTCCTATTATGTCATATTAAAGGTTCTGTCAAGTTTGAAAATCATCCAAGTTAAAATAAAAACAGTGTCTATAGAGAGGGAGGCAATACAGTTTTCCACCCTTATCATACGGGAAGAGAGTGGGAGAGAAGGCAGGGTAAGACTACATAAGGCAGTAAGTAAAGCTACCTTAGTCCTTTCTTTAACTGGAAAGAGGGAAAAGGTATTTATGTTTTAGAGAACAGCCTATATTTGTAAATACTCAAAATCCTAATTGATTTGCTGATATTATTGACAGACGTCGCAAACGTTCCAAGGCACTGACCAACAATTTACAGTAGTTCTGTTTTCCTTTGTGAAGATAATGAAGCCACCCATCAGCTGTGTGGCAGACATTAGAGCTGTACTGCCCTGACTACCCTGTCCCCGGAGACCAGCGGCACGGCAGGAATGATCTACCTGAGCAGCTGGAGTAACTGCGTGGCAGAACTGGGGCTAGAATCAAGTCTTATCAATCCATTAATGGTGAAGTTGTATACGTTATGGCTGAGGAGGGCGAAGGCATATCAATTATATGTAAAACCCCTCGTTCAGTGTGATATACAAATACAGAAGAGAAAGTCATTACATGCGTGGAGAAAAAGGTACAACTGTGCCAAACACTGCACAAACACAGAATAAGGGGTAATCCTCACCTCAGCACTGTTTAGGCAAACTATATAAAATGGATAGAAGTCTGCTATAAATTTCTTTTAAACCAAAATGCAATATAAGCGCTATCCAAAATGAGAGAGATTTAAGCATGCGTCTTGAACTTCTTCTTGTATCCAGGCCCTGTATTAGCTAGAGGACMCCTTTTAGTCATAGGCTTACTCTAATAGCATTTCTGAAAACGTGGTGCACATTGCATTATTTCGAACTTACTAAAACCTCAGATGGTTTGTACAGTATCCTCCTTCTCTATAAATAATAATAGCTGCCCTTTGTCCTCTGGAAGCCCAGTAAAGGCCCTGGCAGGACATCACACAGCCTTTCTGTGTAACTTGCCAGCTATTTGTGGAACTCTGCCGTGGTGTCACTGAGAAACAGAGTTGGAGGTGACAGTTCAGATTTTGCATCCTCCTTCCGGAAGCCATTTCAATTATGCAGCCAGTTATGTATCTTACTGTGCATTTATAGCTTAAGCAATCATTTGCAGATGAAAATAGTCCTGGGCACAGCAGAGATGGACATAGAGCAAAGACAAAGGTACAGCTCTACTATTGCTTTAAGATACCAAAATTAGATGCATGTTTACTGGGTTTCTGTTTCAGTAAAAATATTAAAAAGACTAAATGTGAAGATGATCTAGTTCAGTAAAGATGCAATTTACAATGATAAAATATTTATATGAACTAATACCTTCTTAAGTAGGTGCTATATAAAAACAAAGTAAAAATTTCCATTCTCTAGTTAATGTTAGTTATTGTCACTTCGATTATTAAAACTGAAAAATACTTTTTCAGTTATTACTGTTTGCTGAGTTTTTTCTACTTAGATAAACATCTAAGTTCAATTAATTTAAAATTCTCAATTTAGATAATCAAACTTTTTCTCTGCTTAGATAGAAAGTTAAAATAGAGATTGTATAAAAAGTAGGCATACTGTTTTCACCAAGGCATACTGTTTTCTGATGTTTGTCTGTGTTGTACTATACAGGAGCAAACATTTAGTAGCAGAAGATAACAGACACCAGACTATTGGAGATTTTTCTTAAGTCTTCTTTTCTTAGGTAGATGTCAGGTCTCAAGTAAGCTGTTTAAACTGAGGGTATAGAGTCAGCAAGCGCAAGTGTCCTATCCTGTATGTCAGTGGATTAGCTTTTGTGCAAAAGAGTGGTTTTCAAACTTTTTCAGTATGTGACTACTAAAAAAATTCCAAAAGAAGAGTGGCTATTTAGAGCCTCTTAGGTCTCTTGAAACTTAAGGTTAATAGACTTGCAGCCAACACACAGGAATTTGTTCTCCAAGCCACCTGTCACAGAGATCATTTCTGTCCTCCATGGTCCCCAGAAGACAGGTTGCAAAGTGCAGACCTCTTGCCACCCAGCTGGCTCAGTAGGATAGGGAAACTCTGCTCCCTCTGACACAAGGAGGCAGGAAGATGTGATTTGCTAGGCTCCCACAAACATACCAGCATATAGACCAGCACAAGTAGCTTTTCTTCGTGATGGAATGGGAGACTGGATTTGAACAACAGGTACACTCATTGCAAGGACTTCTATTYGCTTTTGGTTTTTTGGTGACTTGTCTGAGGTGATTTCTTCTGGTATATTTCTCTGAGATGTGCAGGACCACTCACAAGTGTAGTTTTAGTCATTTGCCTAATCTTCAGGCCATTCCTGTGTTGTGTTCCTGGTGAAGAGTACAAAATACACTGCATTTATCACATGCATTGCACTTTTCAGGGCAGGAATGCAGTTCAGGAGAATTCGGAGGTTTAATTGAAAATACAAATAGTTTTATTTGCAGTGCACTACTACAATGATGCTTCATACAATACATGTGATAAATATTGTAAAATAGACACTAAATTCAGTGTAATGCTCTGGAAAATGTATCAGTGTTTCAGGTGAAAGCAATACGTAGCACAAGATAGTGAAGAACAAAGATGATCTTTTTGTAAACAGAATTTTCCTGGATTTTAGATACAGTTTGTGTTTTTGAGAGTTATACCTATGTTAGTGATACATGACTTGATTCGTCATATAGTTTACATATTTCATCTGTACCCTTGGAGCTGCATATGAAAAAATGTGTCTGCCCTGAGGATTTTTTCTCATAAAGACAACAAAAATCAAATCTGAAATTAAAGACTTCTTTAAACTTTGCAAATCTTTCACTGTTCTGCTGTTGACTTAATGAATGCTCAGGGCAAAATTACAATGACAAAGTTGATGCCATTGAAAGGGAAACTTGGGTATGTTTTATAGATTGTTTGCTTTGCTTGCTTATTTATGATCATGCAAACACTGTGTTTTTGGGAATATGAGAGAAATTTCTAAAGGTAACTCTCAGAACAAAGAGACTTGTTTTACATCACTGGTCTTCGTGCAAACTGACTTTTCTTGACTTCCMTCTTAGTGTCTGCTGTTGGAGTTATAGTGTGAAGTTTGCAGCATGTAGATCCCCAGGATAGGTGGCCTTAGTCACAGGGGTAGATTCTGTGAGAAGTAATAGTGTCAGTGGACTTCAGGGTTGATAAAAGCCACTATTATTATACAATTATATATTAAATGTTACCTGTATTACCCTCTCAGGACAACAGTCTGCAGCTCCAGAGAAGAAGCACATGGTGTAACATGAAGAAAATGAAAACATATTTAAATAGAACGTCTCCAGGTTCGTCTGGGGAGAGATTAAACCGGCTGGAATTCAGCCTAAGTCTTTTATAGGTGCCTGCGCTGATGAAGAATTAACAAAATGAGAGAGCTAAGGGGATATGCTTAGCTTGCTATTTTTCCCTCAGCTGGTAAAATCTAATATATCGTTTCTAGTATACTGTTCAAATATTGTGCCTTGTTTTGTTTTGTGTTTAGTTACTTTGAAAAAATAATTAAAGACTTCTTTTCTTTTCCTGCTGATCTTGGACAAGATTTCTTTCAGCAGTGGTCTAACTGGCTGGCTTAAAATGGGAAAAAATGCTGTGAAATACAGCATATAAATAAACAAAAACAGGCTTTTTATGTGTTTGTTCCCTCCTAATTTCTTTCTCTGATGATAATCTCAGTGACTATTTATAACTACATGAAAACAGTGTCTATTTGCACAAATACCAAGAAAATGCATCTGATTTAGTTGTGCATATGAAGAAAGGGAAATACGTAAAATAATTTTCATGCTTCTTGCTAATTCTTGATTGAATCCATTGAATGTTGTTACTCTTTAACTAGCCCAGACAAAAAACCCAGGCTGTCAACCAAAGAATTCCTTAATGCATATTTCAGAGGATAAATGCGTAGAATACACTATCTTATTTTATGGATATATATGTGCATATATATGCATATATATGTACATTGGTTGTAATGAATAGTGGTATAGCAAAACTATCCAGAGTGAGGCAGAGAGAAATCCCTAGTGGCACTGCGATACATAGATGGCAGTTGCAGTTAGAGAGAACTGTTTAATTCGTGAAATTAGCACTTGCTGTCTGTAGGCATTCAAAACAGTGCATTCCATTTCTAGGAAGGAATTGGTACCTAATGTGCTGTAGGACACATACAACACGTGAAAGAAAGCCAGGACATGACAAGCTTTGAGAGTCTGGGGAAAAAGCAAGCAGTTTTATGTAGAAATCAGGCTGATAATATTTTCTCAGTACTGGAGACAGAAAAGTTTTGTTTCCTTATCACAGAAGCAGACCAGTTTGTGGTAATGGGCTTTGCTGGTGGAAGCTAACTATCGATTTTCTTCTTAATTTACAGTATTTTATTTAAAATAATAGAATAATGTTTGGAATACAAATACTTATATCTCCACTGTAAAACAACATCTATGAAGAAAAGGAAACAGATTGGATTTTGGTCTGTTCAACTTGACATTGTATTTTTAAGAAAACAGTCTGTTCTTGGGAGTTTAGTTTGTAGTGATAATCATAAAAATGATTTGGGGAAGGAAAAGAATATATCTGAAATGATTTCTGGAAAATGTCATTAGGAAGAGTAAATACTATTTCTCTCTTAAAAATAAAATCATAGTAAGCACCCTGCAGAATATTTTGCTCCTTATAGCCAAGCCATAATGTAACTGTTCATAGGCCACTCTCAGAGTCCAGGCAAGGAATACAATATTCTTTTTCCGAATGAGCTAAGTGCAGTTATGTACATACCATCTTAATATGATTCTTTAATTCATGTTGTGCATTTTCAGTGCAGTGCTTTGAGGAAAGATTGTAATAAATTTTAATAAATTTTAAGCTATATCRTAACATTTTTTTCCTGCTGTTTTCATGAATGATTATAGTAGCTGCTATTTAAAGTATTCTATTAGTACTACTTTACATCTTCAGAAATGCAGAAATATGAGAAAAGGGAATATGGTATAATATTATTTAAATCTTTTTCATCAATATAGTAAGTCTTTTCAAAACTTTTTTTTTAATGAGCTATACCTTGGTTAAGGTAAAAGAATATGTGACTAATATAGCAGGTATAACTAGCTGATGATATGTTAGAAAGCCGTACTTACCTACCAAAACATTGAGTTATGAAGTTTTCAAAGCAGTAAAACACAAATCATATTCCATCATAGGTGTCATTTCCTTCTTAATTAAAAGATATTTTGCCAATGACATTTACAGACTTTTTCAGTGTTAGATTTACTGCTGTTTGTGTCAGCAGTAGATCTTTGCTCAACTCTCAAACACAATAAGAAAAGATATTTCTGCATTACTTGCTGAAGAGATATAAAGTAAGAGTTCAGTCACTGAATAAAGAAGATATCTTGTCCTGAATATAACTTACCTACAGAAGACAGAATTTTCCAGTGTAGATTTTGGCACTAGGTCTTGCCTCAAAGCAGGATTTTTTTTTTCCTTAACAGATTCACAGACCTGAAGAAAAGACTGTTATTATAGTCTGTCCTTATCTAACATGTATGATACTAGTTTCCTGTAGCTAAAACTCTCTCTGTGACAGCTTTCTAACAGAAGGAAGATGGTGCCTTTTTGCTTCTGTTACTGGGATTCTTGGAGTGATTCCAACCATAGTAAACATTATTGTCTCTAAGATTGAATTATCAGGTCAGTGTAGTATTAAATGCACCAACCAGTTATGATAAAACCTTTGAATGGTCCTGCGAGGAAATCTGGGGTTATTCCTAGAGAACAAAGTGTAGTATAAAAGATAGATGATCTTTTCCCACCAGCTGATGCTCACATGCAGCACAACACAATTTCAAATACTTTTGTTGGATCTTAGGGCAACCGAGAAAACAGTTGATTGTGAAAATCAGGTGTGAAAAGTATGTAAATGTTGTAGAGATCATCAGAATACTTTACTCTTTTTATACAGTCTACTATTGCTGTGCAGAGAAGTGGATTCATGATTCCATGGTCAACTTACATGGACTCTCTTGATTTTGCTAAAAATAATAGATCAGATTATTAACGTATAAACTCAAAACCATATAGCAGAAGTAGATCAATATGTTGGGTTGCTGACTTGTTTACAAACCTGATTTCAGCTATGCTATTCCTTTTATTAAAGTATTCCAAACAGTATGAAGGTGCAGTGAGCCATGCTGTTAATAAATGCAAATGTGGCATTCTTCCATAAAGGACGGTTTTGAAGTAATCACAATGAAGATCTGAAACTCAGAAATTGAAAGCTTTTCAGTTTGCTTCAAGCATCCAAAAAAAAAAAAAAAAAGTGAAATGAGCGTCAGACTTCTTCCTGGCTAAAAGCTGAGCTTTAGATGTTGAGGGTAATACGCTTTTGTATAACAGACCTTATTTTAAGAATGCCTTCACTTACTACCATTTTTTGTGGAATCTTGTGGAACTGGCTTCTTGTGAGTTGGGATGTTGTCATTGATGGCTCATTGAGATTTTCAAGTATGCCAATATTGAAGTTAAGACAGTACTTACGTTCCTGTAGGCACAGAGAATAAAAGTAATTTTGGATACAATTCTTTTCTTAATTTCAGGTCCACTGATAACAAACAAACTGGAGTCTGCTTGCCTTTGTCTGTTTGAGATGCAACATCACTGCTAACAAGGGAGACTAAGAAGTAATGTGAAGCCAGATAGAGGTATTTGGGTAAGTCACCTATGTCATCTGAGAAGCTGAAAAATGATTTTTCACTTGGAACAGAGGTTTGTTACTGCTCCTTTGCAGTTAAGGCATGCTTTAGGAAGCATTGATTAGGTTATTCACATTTTTGGAAAATTTCAGAAGGGAATCAAACTCAGCGTTTTCCAGGAGGTTACGTTTAGTTGGGACATGTTGGTATAGGTTAAACTTTTGAAAAGTTTTACAGTACATCCGCATTGCGTTCTAGTTGTGGTTGAGTATAACACTCAACGCTCTTTGTAACTGTGCAGCTTCCACATTTTTTCAGACTTAATTATTTGCATTTGTAGTTACATCCTTCACAGTAAGCTTACGTCCAACAACATGTCAGAAGAAAGATTCTCATATTTGGACTCCATTGAATAACTTATATGTTTGAGGCATCTCAGTGCCTTCAGAACCATATATTGATCCAGCATAATCTAAACAAAACAGAACACAGACCTAATCCCTGTGTATGCATTATTTAAATATGTTTAACAGGCTTTTATGTCCTTCATGAACTCTTAAAAACTTGGTTTTAATGTGATAAGCTTATGGCTTTTGATAGTTCTTAAATATACCCATATTCTGCTTCTCATGTTAGCATGCATAGTTCCCTCATAAATCAAGGGTTATGTAATTGTTATAGTATAGCTAAAAATATAGCTTGACTGTATTGAAGTCTACTATTATATTTAAATGGAAGTGAGAAGTCACACAGTTGCTATTCATATTAGTAGCTCAGTCAGTTCTAATCTGTATTTTTACATACTCATATCAGTGTACAGCAGTATGAC
This sequence comes from Rhea americana, assembly GCF_003343005.1. Taxonomy (NCBI): domain Eukaryota; kingdom Metazoa; phylum Chordata; class Aves; order Rheiformes; family Rheidae; genus Rhea; species Rhea americana. The sequence continues at coordinate 541,657 of NW_028186344.1, forward strand.
TATGCAGATGATTACAAGAAAATGCTGTGTAGCTCCTTTATGCCACTTGAAAGTGAGGTGCTAGTGTGGTAAACTCAGATTAGGCTGCATATGACCATGTGGGCATCAACTAAAGATAAGTTGAGTATGCATTTAAGGAACAATTCCTGAAGAAAAGAGGATTTTAAATGGTTGTGTTTGGTCTTCTATCCCTCTCTCTCTCTCTTTTTTTTTTTTTTTTATTTTATTTTATTTATTTTTTTTAACTTATCCCAAATCTGAGAATCCTTTTTGAGGCAAAAAAATTTCTTACTGTAATATCTGAGCACGAGATGAGAAGGTCCTATTCCTAAAATAAAATGACCCAGACTAGGAATCATTTGGGAAAATTCTTCCTTATATTTCCACTTTTGTAGAATTGGTGTACAATAGCTACCTGACAGGTCAATCCTGTGAAATATAAATTTGTTTCTGGAAGTTTTGCACTCTTAAGAATATAGATGTAATATGGAAAATGATGTAATATTGACTGGGTTGGTCTGTTCTAACTGGAAAGACACATTAATGACAGGCAGGAGAATTGAGGCTGATTTTCATGGGCTTTTATGTTTAGGGCACAGAAAACAATCGTCAGGACTAGAAAAGTCTCACTGCTTGTACTTTTGGTTTTCTGTTTTCTGTTTGGCAGGTCATCTCTCACTCTTCGTAATAGTCCTCTTTCCCTGCGTAGTTTTTTTCTGGGTGATGAGCTGCTTCTGTTACAGACATGTAACAATGACTAGCAGTTTCACAGCTCTGCATCTGGTTTCCCTTGGATATTTGCTGTCAATTCCAAACAATAGTTTAAACAGAGCTCGCTTTCCTATTCCAGATTCAATCCTTCATTTCATGGTGAAAATACATCCATCCTTTGTAGGAGAAAGCATCCAAGCTTGTGGTTCCTCTTTACCTGTTTGTCCTACATTGGTTGGGTATTTTGTATAAATCTTGTCTTTCTAGGTTCAACTTTTTCTTTCTTTCCTCTTTTCCCCCCCTCATTTTCCAGAGTTTCTTGTAATCTCCTGTCATGATAACTGCAGCTCTTTCTTGTTGACTGCCATCCTATTTGGACCCAAGTAATAGGTAGGAATTTGTCATTAACTGTTTTATCTTACTGATGACGTTTTTGTAAAAGCAGAGAAGAGATTACATCTGGTGTTGTACCACTGTTAAGGCATAGGAGTGTTCACTTTCTAGCATTGTTCTTGTTGTTCTAGTCATTATGCTCCTTAGCCAGTTCTAGCTGACATTATGTATCCTTTGAACTGGTGTGCAAATGCTATATGTGTTTGCTTAGAGCCATGGAAGAGTTTTGAGCACCTTAAAATAGAGCTTCTTGGAACAGCTGGAGGAACATACCTGACATCTGCCATACTTTGGGATGTGATGAGAAGAGCAGAGACTAACTAAAAGGAAGGATTCCCAAAATCCTGATATATTTCTCACGGTATGCACATCAGAAAAAGGCATCTAACGTGCCTCTTTTTTACAGAGGAGGAAGTAAAGCCCCGTGTACACTTCTCTTCTGCAGACGTAGAGCTCAGGAAATTGCTGTAACCCCAGCCTCAGTGAGGTACAGCAAAGTTCTGTTTCTGCAGGGGTGGTACCCCAGCAAAATAAACCTGGCAAGTTCAGATGTAAGTTAATCAGTGTTTTACCATCATGGTATTCTTCTAACTCCCACACATGAGCACTGAATGACCAGTGTGTCAAAAGTCATAGTTGCTTAAATAACATTGCCTTTTTGCAAATGAGCAATTAAGTTCTGAAAGAAGCCTCTTCTTCCATGATTGCTGGCACTGATACTTTGCAGTATTTATCACCTAAGATTCTGCAGTGAATTCTTTTTGTCAGATACGCAGTATAGCTTTGCTGTGGTGACCTCTTGTGTGAACTCTTCAAGCTTGGGCAGTAGCATAGCGACTGCAGACTGATGCAAGTGAGGTTCTGTTCCCAGTTACCGTGGACGTGACTTTGCTTGTCTTCACAGCCCGTTTCTTCCCTCACTCTATTTGTTTTTTGCAGTGTTCCTTCAGCACTCGTTTCTTCTGGCTTTTGGCACAGGTTCCTGTGGTCTCAGTGCAAAATATGTGCCCTCTGCAGCAGCTGGTTTCTGCCTTGGTGGGATTTTCTAAACCTCTGGAGATATTTGCTTCCTTCCCTGCACCTCCTCAGTCGTATCTCCAAATCAGAACAATGTCTGCAAAAAAAGTTGACATAAGTCTCATTATGTAAATGACTGCAGAGGAGAGTGGTGAGCCTAACATTTGAACTTGAAGTAAAAGCTGATCTGCAAGTGACAGTAGCCCTTTAAATTACAGTTTATCAAAAGAGATTCCAGCAGGGAAAAAAAAGTTAAAAGAGAATTCCTGTGAAATTAGAAATTACAGTATTTTTTTTAAGCATGAATTAATGTTTACTATAAGGTTCTTTTTTGACTACAGACTGAACAAAACATTTGAGTTCCCTATGGAAGGCAGCTACTTTCTCTGTGCCTTTTTCTTCTCTCTATTTAATTCCCAATACCTTAGAGATACAGTTTCCTCCCTTAGCAGAGACTGTGACCTTAAAAATAGCAGGCTCCAAAATAAACAGGGCAAAAAAACACTTCAGTTGTTCCACATGCATGTAAGTAACCAAAGCCATGTCCATGTTAAAGCTGAAATTTATAATCCTTTTTGGAGCTGGAAATTGGGCTTTTGTTTCTCTGTATTTTGTATTTGTGACGTATGTCAAACTTGTTAAAACTTCTGACACCATTCATCAATAATTTGATCATCAGCATAGGAAGGCAGTGATCCTAGAATGTTTTCAGTGTTGTCCGTTCTCATCAGGGGCTCTTTTCATGTGGATAGACATCATCACTGCTTCGGGCCAGCTGGAAGAGCTAATAGTTTATCGAACAGGAAACTATTTCTGTCACTTTTACCTCTAGTTTTAAAAGTCCATCTCTGATCCAGTTGCCTGAAGGAATGAGAGAAGGAGTTGGTCATGCCTGGACTCCTGTGAGACCACAGCAAGAATCCAGTCCAAATGGGAACTCGAGGCTGTTTCACTGCCACTGCCATCACCGCTGCCTCCACTTCTGTCTGCAATTGGATCAGAGTTCACAGTTTATACAAAAGCCTTTTCCAGGAAAGGAATTTATCATTAAACAGATTTGGAGGGGAAAAAACCCTTCCCCCAACCTATTACATTAAAGGAAAGCTCATGTCCACACATTAAAGCCTTTCCCAGCTCGCTGTTGTTAACAGCGTTATCGTTATCGTTGTTGTTTTCCGTCAGGAGCCCTCCAGTGGTATATAACCAAAGAGGACAGAAACATGGGAGACAGAACATTCAGGGATGATAAGTCCACAAATTAAATCTCAGCTGACAAGAGCGTATTGTAAAGGAGTGTTTCGAGAGCCTGGCCAATGTGCTGTTTTCTTTAGCCATGAAAAAAAATCAGTCTGGTCTTGTTTATGAATACTGCTCCATGGCGTAAGTGTCTTCTGACTTTGCATTACAAATAAGTTGTTAAAAAATGATAAAGATTCAAGAGAAGCAGGCTGTTGTGCATTCAAACGCATTTCAAACTCTTCTCGCTCAAACACTGAGTAGCACTTGCTCAGACTGTTACAAAACACAAGTATTCCCTGTACTGTCCAAGGCCTGAGTTCATATTGCAGAAGTGAATTTTTTACCTCTTTCCACRGGAATATACCAGCTAAATTTGTGTGATGTAGAAAATATATAGGTGCTGGAATACTTTCATCTGGATATAGCCTGAAATCTTTCATTTATTTGGAAATACATGTGTAACATAGTATTTTAAAGTTTCAGAACACAATTGCAGAAGAATGAAACTTTTTTGATTAATGCAGACAGCTCAGTTCTTGTAGGGAAAATAGGAATAGCTAGAAAATGAGTGGGGGAATTAGCAAAAGTATATTTTGTGTACTTTTCCAACTAAGATACAGCAGGATTTGGGAACGTTTCTTTTAATCCATCATGTTAGCCTAATCCACTGGGAACTCATTTTGCAATTAAATATGCCAAAGCATTTATGATTTACAAAGAGGGAAAAAATACAAACTTTAAAAAATATCCTGTGTTTGATCTATTTGTCACTATGATAATATTGACAAAAGGCAAAAGAATGGCCTTCATTTAGCTTGTTATTGTTGGCTTGCTTTAATGCTTTCTTTTTAAGGGCAAACTCCCATTTAGATTGAGATTAACTCTTTCACTGTTGTAAAGGAATGAAAGACTGAACCTCTGAACATAAGACTGCTCTAAAGAGTGACTCTAAACTAGGTAATCTGTATACGATTTCCTGCTTAGAAATATGTAATGCATCAGAAGAAACTTTTTAAAAGTAAAAAACATATATGGAATAGTTTATGTAGAATGTATGCTTCAAAATACCTTTGAAAAACATTCTCCCATCTAAAATTCAAAACATGCTGTTAATTATGCACTTAAAAAAGTAATTCAGAAAATAAATACTTTATGAAAAAAAAGGAGTATTAAAAATCTCATAAACTCTTGAGTGCGCATGTGTAAAATAAGAGTCTATTTTCACTGTAGTGTTAACCGGAGGCCCAAGTCGGGTGTTACTAGTAACTCAACTTCAGTCACCTACAAAAAGTTCTGTTTTTGCAAAGTACTTTTCACCTGAAAAGCAAAGCTCGTCCATCAGGAGCCTGTTTCGAAGAACAAGTGCTACTGATGCTTAAATTGGTGATGCAACGGGAAAGTGGCAAGAGACTTCCAACTTGAGTTAACAGTCATGCTAATCCAGTTGTGCTGTGCTGCTAATGAAACCATTCTGGTGGCCCAAGTGCCGTTTTGTCGGTGCAGTTACTGTTGCACAAATGAGAACTGCCGCGACATTGAAGTCCGTGCAGTTCTAACTGCATCTTCACAGTACTTACCCAGTGGTGGTTTGGGCCAGTGACCAGGGCACTGGAAACCCTATTGGCTGTGGCAGTACATCAGGAGATCAGCTTTTAAGGTAGATGAACTAGTCCACTGAAAACAATGTGCTGCAGTGGGTAGGCTGCTGCTTATACTAGTCATGCTAGTTATTTTGAATCCCACTCAGGTAACTGAGAACTCAGTAAGGGTGACAGAAGAATGATTAACTAGCTCTAAGTTAGTGATGTTACACCTGATGTTGCAGAGGAGGCATCTTCAATTGAAAGTTGAAGCTGTAGTCTCTTTGCAGAGAGGCAGGTATTACTGTTGTCATCCCTGAATTTTTAAGAGAAATTGCTAATTTGAAACATTGGTTCCATTAACTTCCTTTTGGATTAGCATTAATAATAAAACTAATTGTATTGTTATCACTGCAGTATCTGTGGAAGAGTGTTGGCCAGAAAGCCTGATGTTCAGAATGTCTGTTAGGATATTTAATTTCATGTCCCTTGACAGTGTGTGACTGTTCTTTGTCCGTTTTCTGTTGACTGTTAGTGGTCTGCTTAACTTTGTAGAATAAGTAGAAGTCACTCAGGCTGTCACAAAGCACACACATCTTTTTCTAAAAAATGGGTTTCATCCACTCTCAACTCACTGTAATAGACTCCTGTTGTTTTTGTAGCATTGGTGTGATCCCTCTCTTGTAGAGGAAAAATAATACAGTTTGCTGCTGATCAATATGTGACACATTTTCATTGATGTGAAAATCTTTAACATTGCAAAATTAAGAGTCTAGTAACTTGTTCAGCCTATTTTTAAAAGCCTATGCAGTGAAGCAGTCACCACTTCCCCTGGAGACGAGTGTGTTAATATTTATACAGCCTTACATACACTTATTGTCAAAATGATTTTATTTTTATGTTCGACCTAATTTTTCTGTTTCATAACTTTTTACTACTTTAGTTTTAACACTACAGTAGTTTTAAGTAATTTTTATTTCACACTGATGCCAATATGCACTGGGAATTTGGAGAGTTAGCATTTCGGTCTATTTCCCCTAAGTTACATTTAAACTAAGCTGTTCAACTTTTCCTTCTCGGAATTTCCCACTAGGCTCTGGTTATTCATATTGGCCAATACAGTTCTATGTCTCTGTAACTAGGACTAAACTTTAAAATTGCTTCTACAAGAAACTACGTTGGTCCTGCAAGGAGATATGTCCTTTGGCTTATCTGTGTAGTCTTGTTTAAAGACCATTCACTCAAAAGTACAGGATCTGCTGTCCCGTGGCACTTTACGAACGTTTCATCACTACCACACATCAGATTTTACCTGGTCCTTTGGCTTCAGTAGGTATACAGCTCTTAGCATTTAAGAATGTATAATCGCAACACTAAACATTGTGTTCTACTTATTTTATTGGAGTCCCAATAAAAGAAAAAAATTTTGAGTGATATGCCATAGGGACATCAAAGAAAGTGATGGGCACAGGACGTGTTAGAAATAAAGCTTATAACAAGCAGTCAAGCTTGTGCTTAAGAGTTATGGAACAGGGATGCTACTTCCATGCAGAATTCATTTGGAGTACCTAAAGGCAGGGAGGCAGAGTTCTTCTCTTTTTTTTCTCTCTTCCTCCCGCCTCCCCCCTGGTTCTTTTTCTGTTGTATTATTTTGTATCTTTGCAGTTGGAGAGTGAATTTCTTTGTCTCAGGAACCTGCAGTATTTAAAATACAGAGGGGTATTGCTTTATTAAAACAATTCTTTTAGTTTTCATGGCAACTCAGCTTACATAAATGATGAAAAAGAATGTATGCAAAAAGATACATTAAGTCATAATAGTAAAACTTTTTAAAATAACAAGAAAGCACTCTGAGGGTTGTTGTTGTTGTAGTTGTTCATTTTATTCCAGATAGTTTTTGCAGCTTTAATATTACCGCAGTTCACAATCAGAAACCTACAGGGTTTGCATATTTGTAGCTCTAGCAATTTGACTCTCTCCTTTCTAAATATCCATTGAGTTTATCCATTAGGAAGTAGATTTACCAAAGGTGGATTCAAAACTGCCAACTATTTTTATACCATTCTTCTCCAAAACTTGACTCAATCAGATAAGCAGCAATTACAGCATTAGGAACAGAGATGGCCTTACAATTTCGAAGAAGGTCACTGAGGAGAATTGTTCGAAGCCATTTTATAGAAATGGTTAATTTTCTTACTACTTCCGTCTACTGAAGAATAACTGGAAGTCATCAGCTTAGTGGAGGCAGGGATGTGGAGTTAGGATCTGCATATAATTTTCAGCATTTACAAGTGATTATGGAACAGTTCACCAAAGAAGTTGAACCCCAAAGGCCAAGATTATGCTGACAAAATCTAGTATTTTTTTCTCTTTCTCTACTGATTCAGCAATAGAATTAAAGGTAAAAAATACTAGTACTTCCTTACTGCTCAAAATATTTACTGTGATTAAGACAAAATCTTTGTCTTAATATAGAATGTTATAATTAACATGTTTAGTTTTCCATTTTATCCCCATTACCTGATTTTCAGTATCATTTTTAAACCTCTGTCATTTTTCTGTTGAGTTTTAATCTTTTATTCTCTTCTGTCTTTAATTATCTCTCGTTTTCCTTTCTTATCTTACCTTTCTCTTCTTTCCAGTTTCAGTCTTTCATTCTACTTTTGTTTCCCATGTGTTTATGTTGGTTTTTTTTGTTGTTTTCCCTTAGCCTATGTATGGACATTCCCACTTTCAGCACTACTAAGAAAAGCCCTTCCAAAATACAAATATTTTAAGTCCCCAATAAAATATGATTATTCCTGTTCTGAAGTAAGGCAAACTAATGCTGAGAGGTTCTTTGGCTCTTGATCACTGTTTACTATGTAAGTAGTATTCTTCCATGCTTACTGCCCTTTCTTGCTGCTCTTCACTGTGACCAGAAGACCGTGATTGCTTGAGGTTTTCCTCATCCACTAGCTGACACCAAATAGCATGGRCATTCACACTGTTGTGAACTAATATAATATCCTCTCACAAAAGCACTGAAAGTAACTACAAGCCATTTTTTCATGGGCTTTGAAAGCTCGTGCTTGGCAGTTGTAGAGCAGACCAAAAAGTGCCATTTGAAGAAAACTACTGCTTCAAGTCTTAAACCCATGTGATTGTTTTGCATTTTAATTCTAGTTCTCCCAATTTAAGAGCTAGAACCAACTTCTTTTTCATTCCTCCCAGCTGTCAAAAGCAAGCTTAACCTTGACAGGTCTAGAAATGGGGCTGGATTTAGCCCAATACAACAATTTTGCCAGTGAGCATAGCCCTGCCTAATCTCTGGTAGTATGTGTAGTTGCAAGAAGAGCAGTGGGCAACCATGTTATCAAGTACTGTGCAGTCTGTCTGTGGGTACCTCACTTAGGTCGAACGTGTAATGAAACTGTGCCACTAATATACATCCCTAATGTTTGTATTTCAGTTAAAGTTGATCAGGAGGGTATGTGGATTTTTGGTTTGTCAAATGGCAGCAGGTTAAATTCAATGTATTCATTTCCCAGGGGCTCACACTAACATTCTTATTTCATCTTTGTCTTGTTTCGTGCAAGTTTGCAGCTGCTTGATTCTGCTTTGAGTTTTGAGTTAAAAGGAAGCCAGCCACTCATTGTGAAATATTGCAGAAACCGCTGAACTTCACCTGGCTTTGCAAGGAAATCTTGTGAAACCACGAGTTTCCCACACTTCCAGTGTGAAGCCTTGTGTTAACTCGGGGCTTTTTCCTCCTGCCTTAGATCGGGCTTAGCTTAGCTCTGAAGGATCATGACCCTTAGGGAACTTTTTCATCAGCTTTGGCATGTTTTCAAGTTTGTAACGAAACTTGGAACCAGACATCTTTCCACGATTTTGGGGTTTTGTAACAAAAGCAAAGCACAGTTATAATCAATGTAGCTTTTAAATCAGTGGTTTTAGAGATGGTTGGTAACCTTTGAATGTACAGTGTGCATGTTAAGCTTGGCAGACGTCCTGATTTTGGCAGCATTGTTCAAGTTTGGAAAGAGCTGTCCCACCTGTTTTCACTGCAGTCTGGTACTGCAGTCCAGTGGGGCTGCAGACTAGCCCCACTGGAGAAATAYGGACCGCTGCAAAATGGTTGTTTCAGGGAAATAGGCAAGTCCGTAAAACACAGACAGTTATAGTACACTGTAAGCCTCAGCCTTTGGTGGAGTGCCAAGGGATTGTGTAGCAGCTTGGTTTTTGAGACACTTCTGTCTGTGGGCTTGTGGAAGCGTGGACTGGAGTGAGACCTCCACCAAATGTTCACGGCATAGTAGAGATACCCATCCTGGATAGCTCTGGCTCCATTGAGGGTTCACACCGTGGTAGTATTTCTCCTGCTGTACCTAAAATATACTACAGGTCTAGGTGGTCCAGACAAACCTCTCACTTCCTGAATCTCTTACTTGCTTGTACGGGAAGGCTCAGTCTGTAACTTGGAAATCTAGTGTTAGTGGTAGATGTGTCACAGTCGTATGTAAACTGTATGTTAAAATTCTAGCTTTCCTGAGAAAATTTTGCCCTGCTGTCTCCCAGGGCGCAGAATTGCTTTCTTTCAACTCAGTCCAGCAAACCAGCTTCCCTCCATTTACTGCCAGGAGATAAATTTTCAAAATAAACTCTGCCAGACAGTTTTTCCAGGTAGCTGCTTCACTGAGCCACCTTCATGCTAGGCATGGTTACCTAACTTTTGGCTTTGAGTGGCAGCCTTTTCTTGCCATTCAGCTGGTCGTCTTTCTTTTGCCTGAGTCTTGTGGTCTGGTTTGTTGACTGTCGAGTAACAGTGTCGTACTGGAGTCTGAGCTTATGTTAGAAGAGAGAAGTGGGAACTGAACTGCTTTGCTTTTGCCCAGTCTCTGCTGATGTCAGTGGAACTATGCAGAGCCTGTGTTTTCGGTGTGCCCATGTAGTTATTCCCTAGCTGTTTCACTTGTGTAAATTATATATTGCAAACCTTTATAACCAGAAATATATTAATAATCTGATTTTTTTCATAGTGTAATTTCAGAATGTATTTCTCCTTGTATCATAGCTCCCTTTCCAAACATAGCACTAGCCCAGCCTTCTTACTTCTTTCGTATCGTTAAATAAATGTGAGCAAAAATTGCTCATCAGAAATCCCCACTTTTGATTTATAGGAGGGTGACAAATACATAGTTTTTCTGTGTTCAAATTTGTTACATTTTTTGTTTTCTTTCTCCTGAGGGAATAGTGTAGAAATGTCTGACTCTAAACCTGACGTTTGGAAGGTACCTGAATCTTTAATAAGTAGCATGTGCTTTGCAGTTTTTCCTCAAGATTTGCATATTTGCTTCTTAAGATGCATCAGTTGCTAATAATTTGAGGAGCAGTCTGGTAGGCACATAATTTTAAAAAATATGCTTTTTAATTCTTGAGGGTTTATGCTTTCATTAGCTACAATATTACTTTGCTCTGCTTTTACAGTTCCTGTCTTATTTTGCGTTAGATACCTAAATTTGGATGAAAAGTTACCTGCAGGGATAGAGGTAGATTCTGTTCCTCACATGTTCATGGGCTGGTTTTGGTGAAAGCGTGTTAAAAGCTATACTGAAAACGGTCAAGCTCCTGGAGCCGCAACAGAAAACATTAGTGTTTGGAYTTGGAGAGAAAAATGTGCAAGATTATAATGACTGAGCCACTGTCAATAGGTGGTCTTGAATCCATATGGCGTGCAGGGAATAGGGTGCCAAAGTGCCTGTGCTGGGATTGGTGAAGAGCTGCACTCACTTAAGTAAAAGCATTCGAAAAGGGAAACGCTGGAGTGTATTTTACCTGAATGGGGGCATAAAATGGGGTCCGTTTGCTTCTCAGTGTGGCTTTGTCATAAATTTACTGCAAGATAAGGTGAAGAGTTTGCTTAAAAGCGCAGCATCTTGGTGTTACACAAAGTGCTTGTTTTCTTTCAGCGCATTCCCATTGTTCTGCTGAGCTTTTAATGAGACAGTTACAAAATGTCTGCCTCGCTCTTACCGCCATTTTGTGGCCGATTGTTGGATAATGAAGGCTGTGAGAAACAGCAAATAAACAGTGTGGCACGGAGGCAATTTCAAAAGGAATACGAAATCTGCATGTTTTATTTAGATGCTTAATTGTTGCCGACTGGCTGCATTTAAACAAGTGGCTTCCCAGCGTCTGGAAGAAGCCCAGCTCCTGAATTGGAGGAGCTGACCTTGGGTAGGTGCCATCAACTGTTCTTTCCTACTGGCATGACGGCACTGCTGGCAGGGTCTCCCGGGAGCTGCTGTCACTATCCCCAGCTCTGAGCCAGAACCTGCCCATGTGGTGCCGTGCCCCCAAATTACAGGAGTAAGTCCTTCTGTGTATTATATTAAGCCGCCTTTCATAGCCAACAGTGGTTCTAGAATATAGGCGATACTTAAAAATAAGAACCTTCAAAATAGCTGTAGCTAAGCTTTGTCCATAAAGCAAGCATCAGTAAAGTTATATGCAATATTTATGTAATTCTATACATAATTTTGTTTTAAAAAAGGAGGGGGCAGTGGAATGGCTTGCTTTCTGCACACTAAAAATGTACTATGGGAATTAAAAGGATACCCTGGAGTTGCTACTGTGGTCCTATGGGCAGGTACTAGTTGTGTGTGAAGAATGAACTTAGTGGCATTTSCTTGCTTGCTTTATAAAAAAACCTGCCCTTAGTGTGTAGAATATGGGCAAGGGGGGATGGGGAAAGGTGCTTTACATTCACAGTAGGATGTGGACTCGAAGCTATTTAAATTTCTGCCCTGTCTTAATGATCCCAGTATCAGAACAGTACTTCTATTTTTAAAATGCAATCAATCAGTCACTTTCACTAAGGTCTCACCCTTAGTGCCAGACACCTCAGAACACTGTATGTAGTGAAAATAAAGCACATGAAACTACATCTTCAGAATCACTCTGCTTTCCTGTCTTTCTCCTAGGTATGTGTACAATAAAATCTCAAAGCTGCAAGCAAAGTCTGGGATTACGTAACAGGAAGTTCTCCAAACACAGCAGCTTGCCATGTAAGGAGAGCTGGCCTAAGCAGAGTGAGGAGGGACAGAGCAATTGTGCCTGAGTACAAGACCTCTGCGGAAATACAGTATGTGTTGGACTTCCTTGGGTTGCATTGGGTTATGTTGCTGGCTTTTGGGGCAGGAGTTGTATACAGTTGCTTAGAATTTCTTTGAAGAGAATTGCATTAAAAATTGCTTCCTTCTGCTTTCCTTCGTGAGAGAGCTTCCTATGTCTGGCCTGCTCATTCAGAAAGCTGTTCGTATAGATCTGGCATTGGCTGTTAGGCAGTTCAGGTTGAGTTTCTCGCTCTGTCACAGTGCTTAAGTGATTTGCATGAAAGCACACAAGTTCCTTTGTACATACGTTCTTCACCTGCAAAATAAGGATTAATTCTTCCTTATCATTAGGGTTTTATAAATTACTTTGAAGATCTTCCAATATGCTACAAACATACCTGCTAAGAGTAAACTACATCACTCAGTCATTTTAAAGATGGACTAACTGTGAGGACTGTTAACATAACCGAAATCTAAAAATACCACTCAACACCATATTCCAGTGAACTGACAACAGTGGAAGCATACCTCTTTTAAGTGTATTACCTGTATGTTCACTTCTATGTAAGAGTGAGCTTTTTCTCAGGTCATTTATTTTCTGAGACTGACTGTCATTCAGTGTATTGATCAAAGGCTTTGCTTTCATTAAAGGGTCAAGAAGAGACTGTGATGTGTTTTCAGTTGTCCAGCTGGGAAGTTGATGCACTGGATCATCTATCTTTTCATTGTCTCTTTAGATTCTTGTCAGGCCAAGAGTTTTCCATGTGAGCAGGCCTCTGTGTCTGCAAAAATCATTCCCAATTTGTATTAGGTCTCTCTTAAGTACTCTTATGATCAAAACTAAGCTCTTTTATCTGCTGCGTTTGGGGAGGTTTTTTGTTTCTGAAGAATAGTTGTAGACAGAGATGTCTTTTTCTCATTTACACAGTTACTTTCATTGCTCTGTGTTGTTTAAATGTCAGCAGTATAGTGTACTTTGCATACTAAGCATGGGGAGTTTCTTAAGKAGAGTTGACTGCATATGTGTTGCACCCATTGCTGTCCATGAACGGTAAGGACAACCCATGGATTTACATGGAATCGACTGCATCTAGGGAAGTAGGAGCAAAGCTGCCCAGTTTGTGAATCCCATTATTGTCTTAGGTGCCAGCATGGTGGTAGTTCTGGTTGTACAGGTAAAGCAGAAGTCCAAAACTTTGGCATCTTTGGCAGTGCAAGCACAATTCGGGGCAGGCAAGGGTTCTGCGATCTCATTCTTTGATGTGAGTGCCTAATTCCATTAAAACCTCACTTTAAATGATTATGGACTTCTGTGGGCTCRTGTCTTCATTATCATTCTAGTCTTAATAATTGAAAACAAGTAAGTCGTTCTCTGTCCCAGATCATCTCCTATGAATTGTTAATTAATTTCAAAAGTTCCAAAAGTGCTCAATGTAAAGCAAGTTCACTTGAGATAAAGTTAGCGGGAAAGAAGCGGATGATCTGGACTCAGATCATTGGTTACAGAGATAAGACTTCTGCTTTTTTATTCAGTTCTCTGAAGGTGTAACTAGGAGTTAATAAGGTTTGCTTTCCTCTTAGAGAAGACCATTTTTTCCTCAGTGTCTCAAATCTCAGTTCCTTAAGGGTTTTAAAGGGATTTTTCTATTAGTTCCAAAGAACCACCTTGGAACTACATGGCAGCTTATGATAGTACTTTTTAGTCTTATATGTTCATAACTTTAACAGCATGTTTTTGCAATTTTTATGTATAAAGACATCCTTCCTGGGGAAATCTGCCTCAGCAAGCCTAATATGAATAGTCTTTTGCCTTTCTGATAAGCCATATCGTAGTGTCTTAAAAGATTTTGTTTTAAGTAGCAATAATGAGGAATTTTGTGTTTATCTGTGGTAGTGAGGGATCCATTCTTCTCATTATACATTCCATTTTAATAGTCAGCAGGCTTATTTGGCTGCTTCGTTGAGATGAGTTTGCATTGTTGATATTGGCAAAGCAGCTATATGGGGTTCCACACACAGTTGTTGCAAACACCATTTGCTGGTGGAATGATCCAGAGCAAACACCTCTTTTGGCAGAGCTTTGTTGCCATCTATTTTTAGTTGAGGTCTGGACACCTACTCTTGCACRTCAGATTACTGTCTATGAGCTTCCAAGAGGGTGGCTTATACATAGGTACTCAAAGAAGAAAAGAAAGTTTTTATATAGCAACCAGAGTGTTTGAAGGTTAGTTGTCCACATACACCTTCTGTCATCTGCCTTCATCTCATTCATGTAATGTCAGAGATTTATTTTGTTGTGACACAGAAAGATTAGTGGGACTTGTACTGTCCTTACTGTTATCCACATGGCACAGGGGAGGAGCGCATACAAACTTCAGAGGACGATGCTGGCCAGCCTGTTCCAGTTCTAATGTAGCCGAAGTGATGTGCTTTTAACAATACAGCATACGTATGGACAATGCATCCAATTACCGAACAGTTAAATAACATTCCTTTTTGATCTCAGCTGAGATCTTTAGCTTTCCGATAATTGTAAGAAGGTTTCTCACACTAAATGATAGGGGAGTGGAAAGGATGAAACACTGTGTTGATTCCTTGTAATTTTGCAGTCTCCATTTCTGTGATACTCAGTGATTTTGATGCTCATCATTCTTTTATAATTTGCTGCACATTTGTACATCAGATACATATATAAGTATATGTGGTTTTAGTACATCATACATAAATACCTGTGGTATAAGTGAAAGTCTTAATAGGTCTCTTAGTAGGATATGTTGTGGCTATATGTTTTAAAATTCACCTTAGAGTTTCATGCATTGCTTTCATCATCAGGAGAGGATAGACTATCTGGATATACTGATATATATCAGTATATATATGAGTATAACATAGTTTGATTTGTATTTAGAGCCTCTTCTGAAAAGGAGAAGTTGGCTATTGGAAGGGCATAGCACTCAAAAGGTTAAATTGCCTTTGAATTTTTTGCAGTGCTGTTTATGCAGAGTATTATGTATTTACCACAAAATTGTTTGAAGCTCAAAAATACATAGAACGTCCATGAAAAATCTCAGTTTCTTTCATGAAGGTTCTTGGGTTTGCTGTGTRCTTGCCTTTTGGAATTTTTGAGTAAGAGCTTTCTCCTCTGAATGTGGATTGCAAGTTTTGGCAAGCATTTTGCAAGCGTTAGCTTGCACAGTGTTTGGAGGCTCAGCAGGCCTCTGTAGATGAATAGTGACTAGGAACATAAGCTAGTGCCAAGTGAATGGCCAGCTTTCATTCCTTTCCCATACGTAATGTCAAAGGATCAGAACTGATCAAAACATTTTTTTTAAACAAAGCTGTAAAAATTGCAGTACCTATGTTTTCAGAATCAGTAAGGCTTCAACATCAGCTGTGTTAGACTTCATGTGGTGATGACATTTTATTTGGGTATTTTCTTGTCTGATTATTTGCTCTTTGTCATTGCTTGACCCAAGTCATTAATTTAAAATATTTTCAGGGAAAAAAAAGAAACACCAATATTTTAAGACCGTTACCATTTTTTGCTCTTGATGTTAGACACACATTTTCTTACAGCAAAAAGCATTTTTTTGCTTCTGCTTCATCAGGTCACAGTTATGATAACATGTTTGACTTGAGTAGATGCATATTACAAGATCAACGCTGATATCCAGCTATGGCTATAAATCTTCAAAAAGTATTGTGGATTTTATGTCAGTCTGCCTGTTTAGAGGGATCATTTTTGGATAATGCACCATTCTTTGGGCCCATGTATTATTAGGGGAGAACATAAAAATGAATTCTCTGTATATTCTTGTATGCCTTATTGAAGAATCTGTGTGTGTTATGTTCCCATCTTATTCTAGGTATTATGAAATAATCTAGTTTACTTACTTTATCATTCATCATTCAATATGGATAGTTGAATTCATGACAATCCTAGTCATCCTTTCTACTATAATATTTGTCAATTATGTTTATATTTGAAAGATACTAGTTTTTCCTTCATGAATTACTAAATAGGTGAGTGTTATAGTTGTTATTCACAGCTTAGATGATTCATTATTAATAGAATGTGGTATTCTCTTCTTAAATAGGCTGTTTATTTACAACTCTCAACTTTGCAGCTGTCTTTCCATTGACTATGATTTGGAATTTGTTTGTTTTTAGCAGCTAAGGATCTTTCTAGCAAAAATTATTAGTGATCCACAACCAAACTTTGCAGGTTCTTGGTTTTCTACCAGTCTAACCTTTTGTATAGACAACATCAGCTCCCTTTGGAGGAGCCAGATTAGCTGCAAAAGGCAAAAGACTAGAATGTCCTTACTCAGCAAGTCTGAGAGACCTTGCACTGAATCTTTGAGTTTACAAATAAACTCACTTGAAAATTTTCTGTGAAAGTTTGTTTACAGTTGTAATTAAAGTATTGTATATTCATAATGTTTTATTCTAGACAGGCTCAGTCTGTCATGAATGTAATAAACCAGCCAGCCCATCCAACTGACAACTGTGCACTTTCAAGATTTCTAGCAACTGAAGAGTATGTATCTGGGTGGCAGGGGTTGTAATATCCCAGTGCATTGATATTAATATTCTTAGAAGAGAAATTGCTCCACTGCAGACTTAGCTGCATTCCAGCTTACCATCTACATTTTATTTAAGAGGATGTAGCTTTTTTGTTTGCTTTTATATACATGCTTTCTGTGCACTGTTGATGCTGCAACGCATGAAAATCAGGAAACTTGAATATTAACATTTCCACAGCACAGTAAAGGTTGCATAGAATGTGTGTTTAGCAGCATGACTAGTATCCAGAAGTGATGCATATACAGTATATGGGCAAGGAAACATTTTAATGTTGCTAGGGGAACTGAACCTTTTAGATTTCCTAGGTTTGTATATTTAAACATTCAACATTAGCTTTGCATGAATTCTGGATTCTTTTGGTTGGTATTCTTCCTTGCTTGCTTGCTTATGTATTTTACAGGCTCTAATTTTCTGGCCACAATAGAGCAGATAGAATTACGTGATGTTGAGAACCTTGTTAATTTTATGGCCCATTTTTGCATGGAGATCAGTTTTTATTTCCCCTCACACTCTTTATCCTTGATTCAATTGTCAGTAAGGTTTACTGAGCAAAAACACTGGATGTATTATGGTAAGAAATCTAATCAATGCAGTACCAAGGGACAGTCCTTCAGAATCCTCCCTGATGGCTGCGAGCCAGCCTAGAGGTTACTATGAGGTTACTCTGTCTGACATTAACCAAAATACCCTTCTACTTCTGAAAAGGCTGCCGACAGCCTTGTGCATGTGTAACAGAAGCCTTGTTAATATAAGCTCCCAATATATATACACCTGTTTTGCTAGCCCCCAGCACAGAGCCTGTGTTTCCTATTTTAAACACTTTGCATGGCTGTCTACATTCCCTTCTGTCTGCAGTTGTTCTAGTGCGGTACTGCAGAGCAGCTCGTATGCAGTACCTCCAGGGAATGTAGAAGGCTAAATAAAGTTGTGGCAGATGTCAGCAGTCTTTGCCAACCACTAATTTTCAAGTTAGGTAGTTGGAAAGATTCATTGACTAATCCAGACTTTGTGATACACAAGTAACCTCATAAATGCATAGCTTTATTAAGTATGCATTTCTTTAACATGCCTGCCCCTTTAACAAGTAGTGGTGCAGGAAACTGAGAGACATACATGTGGGAGATCTTTATTTGATTGGCATAGGTCTTTCTGCTGCCTTCTCCCCCAAACCCCAACTTCGCTCTTCTTAGAGTTCAATTCTTTGAAAGATACAGCACCTCCTTAGGGCTCTTACCTGATTTGGCTATGAGTTCTAATAAATCATTTGACAACAAAGTTCCTTTTAGCCAAACTTTTCYCCTTTTATGAAATACTTATTCAGCACATTCCAGAATCTGTTTTTAGCTCAAGAAGTTACATATTTTCTTTGCTAAAGACAAAAAAGGATGGAAAGATGTATCGAGTACAATTGCTGATTCAGCGCTAGAGCAAAACCTTAACAAATGCACTGAGCCATGTTTTTTGGGTTACCTAGCTTRTTTTTCCTGACTGATGTGCTAGGAATGATTTGTGTCAGTTCTTCTGACAGACCCTTGCTGTATATAATACAAAGGAGTAGTAAGTTTGCTTAACACAGCTCTCAGGGACAGTACATTGTTCCCACCAGCCAGGGGAAGCAAGTCCAAAGATGCTGTGAACCAGTGCTGTTCTGGTGCCATCACCTAAAACCCAGCAAGGTGCTCTTGGCATCGCTCGTGATCACAGGGGACACCATCTAGTAGCTGTGTGGGTCTTGTTACCTCATGTGTGGAGATGAATTTCTGTCAGCAGGCACATCTGCTAATTCGCTCAGAGTTTTCATAGTTGTTTTCACAATGCACACTTGTCTGTGTCCTATTTTTGTTTCCAAAGCCTTTTCCATGGAAATGTACAGTCAGGTATGAATGCTAGCTACCTAGATATTGATGACTAACAATGGCCAGTATTTCTGCTGTGAAGCGTGCTGCAGTGAATCAAGAGAGAGGCACTGAGGGAACTGAGTTAGCTATACTTCAGCTTTAGCACTTCTGCATCTGTGGCTGTGATCTTTTTGCTCTTCTATGGTTATGGTAACTCCTTGCAAATGTGAACTGTTTAGTATTCCTCCTGTACTTGCTTGGAGACAGATAGTTGTAAAATGTTTGTAATCTTTAGGTAGGAAGTGCTCTATTATTATTTGTAAAATAGACTAGGTACAAAAAATAAAATTGGAGCTTTTTGTATGAGAATAGTTTTAAAACAGACTTGTCTCTTCCATCGCTTTTCTGAATTGTTTTCCATTTTCTCCTCCTCTTTTTTTGATGAAATTGTACTTRCTGAGTAGGATTTTCAAGTGCATTGAACAAGCTTCTCATTGCTCTGATGAAAGTTACTGACTTTAGTTGGAACAGATACAGTTTTTTGAAAGTCCTCCTCCTTAGAATAAGCTTTAAATGGAGAACTGGTCGATACTCTCTTGTTCTATGGTTACATCCTCCCTCTTCTTGGGCCCTTTGTTTTCTTTGTATTAATACTTTAATATATAAGTGTGTGTGAATGGAATAAAATGTTTTTTTCTGGGAAGTGATTTTATTTAAGAAAGAATAGGCAGTAAGAAAATCTCTGAACTGACCAGCATGCACTGAGTCATCTTGCCTATGGGATTGTTGTTAACTATCTGGGGCTTTTTTCTTAAGTAATAATAATACAACAAACCATAAATGAATAGAATTTTGCATCTTAACCATACTTTTCATTGAGTAACAACCCCTCTTTAATGATTATTTCAAGAATCGCCATTCATATTTTGCTTACAGAGCTAAAGCAGGCAGAAAGCATGATCAAATTTAAAAAWTGTGCCTGACATAAGAATCACTGCTGAGCTATGGGGAAAAGTTGGCTTTGTCCATCAAGTAGATTGGGCATAATTTTGTGAGATCAACTACAGTAAATGTACAAAGCAGTGTAGGCACAAATGAAATCTTTTGGTTTCATGTAAGTCACATGCAGGGTCCTCTGGAGGATAGTGCCTGAGAGTGCTTTCAGCCAGAATGAGAAAATATCCTCTTTTTTTTTTAAGACAATTCATTTATTTTCTTTTCTGTCATGTGGTTTCCATTCCTGCCCAGGTTCTTACTAATACATTTTCACCAAATATGAAAGGGTTTAATCCAGAAACTATTCATAGACAGCACTTTCCTAAGATAACTAGTGGTGCCCAAGGGAGCCTGCCACTTCATAGAGAACCTAYTTCAGCACTGTCCCCTGCATTTTAGTTGGGTGCATCCCTGAAGAGTCAGTCATGGGAATGCAGTTTGACCACAAATGGTGTTTGCTGTCTTTTGGATATTCTCTTATTTTCACCGAGATTATCTTGAACAGACGTACAAGAAATGAGATACAGTCTTTCAAGATATATTTAGGAGATATTCTCTGCCTTTCTTAAAAGCTGAATAATGTTCTACAAAGCTGAAAAATAAGAATATTAGACCCTGAAACCTAACATTGAGGTTATCAGACTCTTCAGGGAGCTCAAAACAGTCTTTCGTGGAATCAGACTCCTATTTTAAGTTAGCAAGTATTAACCATTTTAAAAGAATATAACTCCAGTCTGGTCGTGATTGCAGAGGCAGTATCTCAGTATTTGCTCCCACAGACCTGTACTTCCAGTTGTGTTTAGGTTTTTTAATAGAAAATGCTTTAGTCTGTGTGAAACAGGAATGATCATTTTGACTCTTTTTACATCAGTGCTCTTAGTTGGGTAAGCAGAGGAATTTTTTAAATATCCTTAGCCATACTTAATTTGAAACAAGACTTTTTCTATGCGAAGAGAATCTACAAGAGTGTGACTCTGTGAAATTTTGCTGTGAAATACTAGTCTTTAAACCTGGTTGCTGTAAGCTATATGAGCACTGTGAATATACATCCAAAAAGRAAACCTTTCTCTGCAAAGAACTACTCAGAGCAAGAGCTTTTACTTCTTCATAGGAATTTGCTGCTAATTTCAGGTCTCAGGGTTTTCCTGTAAAGGAAAGCATGTTTTCAGTCCATCATCACAGATTTAATGGCACATCAGGTGACAAACACAGGAAACTTTGAATGTGAGAGAGGAAAAAAGATAAAACTCCCCAAGAAAGAAAAGTCAGCAGTCTGACAGGTATGAGGAGACAAGAAGGATATGTGAAAGTTCTGAAAATTTGCACACTACTCCACTTACAGCTCCTTCAAAGTTAGGGCTGCTGTATGGAGGAAATAAATCATGTAAAAGTAGGACAATGGATTTCCACCTTCTGAAATCCAGCTAAAAAGWAATGTAAATTGAAACTTTCTGCTCTTGGAGGCAAGTCCTCAAAAGTACTTGCATGTTACTCTTCAAGGGGCTGAAAAAAACAGCAATGGGGTTTTGGTCAGTTTTGTAATTTTTTAAAAAAATCAATTAGAAGGGCAAACCACRTCTTGTTTACATTACACTCATAAAAACACAGCACAACGAGGAAGCCAAAAGCTCACTGTACTGAGACATGTCGTGCTAAAAGRGTTTCTTTCACATTTTGGTGACTTATACCTTTGGCCTTCAAAATTGTTTACTCAGGTAAAGCTAGAAGAGTTTCACTAATTTCTACTATGAGCCATTAATTCTTGAGGTTATCTTTAGCAACTTTTTTTCATGCTTTGAATTTGTGAAGAACCACTAGCTCTGGGACTTCATCTAAAACTAACTGTAGACTCACTTAACTATGTCAGTGTGCAGGTATTAAATGCAGTGGACAACTCTCTGTTCTAGATAGCATTATTGTGTATTCTCTGGCTCTCAGGCTGTATCACTGTAGTGTTTCAAATACTTTAGTTAATGTACTTCTGCTCTTTGGCTGATCTCTTTGGTGTTCCTCGCAGCACTAATGCAGTTCTACTAAAGAAGGTAGTATTTGTTGATCAGAGAACAAAAGATTTTGATGTTAAGTGAGGTCCCAATTTAGAACAGTACATAAGCACATTTTATTTGAATCTCATGCCTTCATGTATATCCTTCCAAGTTTAGCATGGGCTTAGTGCTTTTCTGAACCAGGACACGTTTAATACAATATTTCTTGTTGTTTACATTTTGATGCTTAAACAAAAAAATATCTACTGTGAATCTAAGAATAAGGATTTTCTGGAGAAAGAATTTAAGATCCAATCCTGAAAATACTAAAATGGCTGAGGAAACTTCCCCAACATCTACAGGTTTGTAGTCTACTTTAATAATGGAGCAGTCTGAAAACCAGGTCTGTAAAATCTTAATATGGCATTGTACCAACATATATTCTTTATACAGATCTAAGGGAGTGAAATTTGAAGAGTTTCTTTATCTGCAGTATTTCTATCCCATCTTGTATCTGGACTTTTTCTGCCCGTGGGTTCCCTTTGGCCACATGTCTGAGTAAAGCTGAAGATTATTTTCCTGTACATTCTGTACAGTACCTGTAATCTGTTTTAAGGAATAATATACACTTGCATTTTTCTCCTTTTTTTAATAAACTGACTGACAATTTAAAATAAATTCTTTCAGCTGTTCAGAGAGGTACACAGATGTACTAGCACATTTCAGAGCAAGTTAAATAGAGAGCAAGCGTTACGTCACCAAAGGAGTAGAAGAGGAGGAGCTGGTTTCTGACCACTGAAGCAAAAACATTGCTAAGATGGTAGCTTTGAGAAAAATAAATGAGCCAGTTCTAATACATAGGTGGACTATAAAGGTAGCAATAAAGAGAAAAGTCTTATCAAAGGAAAAAAGTGAAAAGAAACACTGAAAATGAGTTTGAGACATAGTGCAAAAACAGAAGACAAGGCTTACAAAGAACGTAACATTAACATGGTTGCTACCTTCACAGAAAGAGAGAACTGGAACGAAGAGTGCGTAGCCACTGGTATGAAATCATATCTGATATTCAAAGACAGGGATGCCAGTCTGAAGTCCCTAACTCTCCCTGCAAATTATATGGGGAACTCCAATGCCTCACCAGCATTCATTCCAAGGCTAGGTGTCTGATGATAGCAAGAAAACCCAATCCTGATTTGTAGATTGCCTAAGTCTTTATAGAATTTGGCTCTTAGCCGTGCTGTGAGCAGAGTATTCACTAAAGTTTGGACATAATTTAGGTACCTGTATAGGAAATTTTATTCCAAAGATGCCCATATGGAGAGGCAGAAAAACAGGGAAGCTTTTAAGGGGCTGATTTCAGGCTCTCTGTGTTARGTATGTACTACAGATTTCTCTCTGAAGGACACTATCTCTACTAACACAATATGTTATGATCTTATTATCCTAATTCAAGTCAGTTAAGTGCCTAAAGTTAGATAATATGCATCCCCTCCCTGTGTCTTTATGTTCTCATTCTGTAAATGAAGATAATTTCTCTACTGTGACATTATGAGAATAGCATTCAATAGGAGTCGAGAACTGCTGACGTACTATGTCAGTCAACAGATAGAGAAGTGTCCAAATGGCAGGTGTCTCTCACTGGAGGAAGTCAATATTCCAAGGAATTTCTGTGCTGTGAACATAGAATTTTTTAAGAACACCATAGCAAAAGTAACCTTTTGCCAAAAAAGCAGCAGAATAAGTTGAAGCGAACTGAAAGCAATAAGAAGTGAATAGGTTTAGAATGCAGTCTGATGAATATAGGGAGAAAACAGTCATAATATCACTTCTTTAGGGTGACCCACAATAATTTATCTAGAGCATTGCTTCACATTCCTAATAGCTAGTTTTATTGCTATCACGATACAAAAATTCTTACATCACCATATTGTATTTTTATATATAATTAGTTGTTTCTGTATGTAACTATGATTGCAAAGCATTTGAAAGGAATTAAAGACACAAGTGTGTTCTCAAAAACCTTAGTATCACTAGCTACTGGGACAAAGATGTTTCAACAATTGATGAACAATTTATACTTGATATCTTGATGTCCATGCTTGGTTGATTAATCTGAGTTAACCTTTCTACCACCAATAGGTACAGTAATTTTAAAGGACTGAAAACAAGTTATTCAGGCTAATATTCAAGAATAGAGGTTGAAGTATTTTTATCTGGTTACTTTTTGTTAAAATCACTTGGCTGTGAAAGTAGAGCCTTTTTTTTATTTGAAGCTTTCAAGGTCTGTAGCAGCTAAATAGAATTGTCTCAGAAATCTTAAGTCAAGTGCTTCCTTGAGGATAAAGTCACCACACTACAAAGTGGCATTCATGCCCCACTTACCCTTGATTAAGACTTTCAAAATAAGTTTGAAGTGGGATACTAACCTTGTACTGAAATCCATTCCTCAGGTACAGAAAAGACTTTGGAAGACCTGCATTAGCATCTGCATGTGCATTCCTCATAATGATAACATACGAATTTTATTATGTTTTCTTCTTATCTTTTTTAAACAGATAGAATGCCTTACTGGGGAACCTTTGCTAACCAAGACAGAAGAACTGAAGACTGGTCATCTGTACAGAGGAGTGACAAGGTATACATAACAATCACACTGAAGATTAATTTCTTTTGTAATCATTCCAACATGTGCTGGTACCCCTTTTGCACTGTTTTTAAAAGAATRTGTCCTTTTATGTTTGTCATCCTGAAAATTTGTAAGTTGAGGAATGCAAAATCACCACTACTCACACTCACGTCTCTCAAATATTCTCAATAATGTGAATGTGTAATTTATGTAGCAGCTGCTAAGAGTCTGGCACAAGGCTATATGCCACTTAAGTTCTGAGGTTAAATGGTACTTCAGTAATGCATAAAATTTGTATTGACCATCTGCCTAGCATTGAATTGAATCCATTAATGAATAAGCCTTACAGTATCACTTTGAGATAGGGAATTATGCTACCCATTTAGCAAGTGATAAAACTGAGCCCCARAGGGCTCGTGTAATCATTTCAAGTCATCCAGCAGGTATGTAGCAGAGCCAGGAAAGGAAGCCATCTCACCTGACCTGTCATCTTTCATAGTTGGACCTTTTTTTTTTTAGTTCGTGCATTTGGTATCCTTTTCACTACATTATGCACTGTGGAATGTGTACATCGGCAGCTGTGGATTCTTACGCATAGTTTAATGGTCAAATTCTCTTGCAAAGTAACTTAAAATACACGGTTAATCTGAACTGTGGATCATGCTTCTCCATAAAGAACTTGAGACACAATGCAAAAGGACCAGCATAAACAGCACCAGATGGCTTTCGTAAATTGAGCAACTTAGCACAAAATGCCAAGAGGAAGATCTGTCATTGTGACCTCTCTTTCTATATTTTTGTGAAGCATTGAGAGAAGGACAACACAGATCTTTCTGTCATGTAGAGAGGGACTGCTGGTGTAGGACAATTAATGCTTTTCCTTTCATAACCTTGAACGTCTCTTTGATTCCACTGGTAAATGCCAGGTCACGTGTTGGTTGCTTGCATTCTAAAACTGAAGGGGAAATCATCTTCTCAAGTGACAGAAACTGGTTTTTTTGGAAAATATTTTTCTACTATATCTTACGTAACTGTTACTGTTGTTGACATTTTTCCTAAAAACCCTTTTTGTTTGACACTCAAGCAGATTTCAGCATTAAGCTGTAGGCGGCAACAGAGAATTCTTTTACCATTGCTTGTATCTGTTTACTTACAATGAGTTGAAGAAAGGAATGTTATGCATCAATGAGTCATACTGTAAAAAGGTATTGTATTTTTAATATCATTAGAATTTTAAAATAGGGATAAACCTTAGCACAGATGAAATCAAGCACTTCAATTAAAGAATATAACCATTAAATTTTGAAGGAACAAAATTATTATCACTGATACTTCAAATAAAATGTTGATGTAGTGAGGTAGGGAGTGCGAATAATAAATTGAATGCTAGAGAAATGGCTAGTGGTTTTTTATGGACAATATATATAAAAAGTATCTGATACAGAACCTGAGACTTCTGTGGATCTAGCTGTAAGAAAATACCGAAGTATAAATTTCTCATGTCTGTCTTGGGTTATGTCTGCAAGAATGCACCTCTACACAGCTCTGTCTTCCTATAAATTAAGATTGAAAATACCTGCCCAAACCTTATGTCTGATTCTTACCCACCTTAAGGGTGATAGTCTAGTGTTAATAAGCTGCTTTCCATCCAGTCTTCCATCTTCACAGAAAACTGGTGACAGGTCTTCCTGATGGGTCTTTTAAAATTATCTTAACTGAATTTAACTGATGAAACTTACCAACAACGTTGTAGAAAAAGTGCTGCAGAATGTGGAGTCAGTTGGCGTTAAATTCTTGTTGGCAAAGCCTTTCACTTGCAGTTTCTGATGGACCTGGCTGAGAGATGAAAAAGGTTATTTTTGCAGGTATTTCAGATCGCTGCCTGTGCCAATCTCACCATTATGGGCACTATGGGAATTGAAGTGTTTCCAAATGGCTCTAGAAAAACATGTTCAAGAAATGCTGTGTTCTTTCTGAGGGTATGCTACTTTTAAAGCTTCTGGGGTGATCTGAAGTGCCAGGACTTTGGTCTTGAGAGTTGGTCCATTATTCCTAAGGCATCCATGTTCAAATGTTGTAGTTAAGTTTTAAGCAAGCTAGAGACTTCTGTGGGTAGGTTTTTTTAAAACAACTTTAGGAGTTGGAATGTAGGTTAAGATGTGCATATAGACACACTCTTAATCTCTTAAAACCAGGATCTGACTTCCTTGATTAAGTATCCTGTTACTGCCAAACACTACTGACTTTAGGAAGACAGGTCAGATCTTGATTTTGTCTCTGTGTTATAATGAGAAATGGTATAATACAACCTGCATAGCTAACAGCTGAACTCAGTACAGGCACATATGAGAGGGGGCATTTGCACAGTTGATGAAAGGAGTGAAAAGTGTCCTCCTTATTCCAGTGACTGGCCTGAAGGCCAGACTTTCTGCAGAGTTTAGAGCAAGCTATCCTACAGACATACATGATTTTGGAGTTTATAGAGTTACAGTTCCCTCCTTGTCACAGCCAGAAGTAGGATAATGATTCCCAGGAAACAGATTCCCTCTATTATTCTATGTCATGTATGATTTTATTGGTGAAGGCTTCCTAGATTTTTTAAATTTGTTCTCATCTTTTAAAGGTAGGGATATAATATTTTAAAAGTGTGGAAGCGAAGCTCAGATGTGAATGTTTTCAGATGTGTAGCCTCAGCAGCTGAGGCCGGATATTTAAAGGTGTTCAGCTTGGATCAGCTCATCTTCTAATGTTTTCAGAAAGACCAACAGCTAAGTCGTAGTTTATCTTTAAAAATCTGACTGATTATCTTAGAGAAGCCAGGAGAACTGGATTTATTTTCCTGACCCAGATATTTGCGCAAGATCGTGGAGGAAATTTGTGGTATAGCTATGAAATGTACTCAGCTCTCACATGTCTCTGAATAGCCAAAGGACCATACTGTCACCTTATACTTTTACCTCTTACTGTTGATTTCTTTTACTGAGTTTTTGGAAGACCATACAGCACTTCAGTGAACTGCTTTTATTAGATCTTTCTGCTGCCAGAAGTTTTGCTAGAGGAGGACTCCCAGCTGTACTCTCAGAAAGTCTCTTAGTGCCAATTAGATTGGGTTGTGAATCCTGGTTATCTCCAAAGGTTTACCTGGTGATCTCCTTTTAAGACCTCTGTTGGTACTGGTTATCTCAAATTACAAACCATTGCCAGGTCTCAAAAATCTGCAGGAGCACGTCTCCCCAGTTGTTACATATCCCAGGAGATCTGCAAAGAAAAGGAGAATGATTAAAGTTTATGGCTTGAGTGAGAGGAAATCAGAGGGAACATTTCCCAGTGTTCTTTTTATGAGATTTTTAAAAGGAAAAATATTTTTTACTGACCGCCTCTCTAATGATTGAGGTACACTGTGAGGTCTGTATTTGCAAGAAGGCAACCTAGAGGAACCTTTTATTTTTTGCTAGAAGATACCAGTCTTTATCATTTTCAATATTAAGATCATTCCCTGCTGCTGTTACTAAAGTGAACTTTAATCAGTCTAGAAGAAAGACTTTAATAACTTGAATTACAGCCTCTACTGCTAGATTTTTGATAGGAAAATGAGGCTAGCAGTATTGATTTTCAGATGCTAAGCATTTCTTCTGGTATTTTTGTCAGTTGTTAGCAAAGTAATGTATGTTTTAGTAAAACCTCAATTTATAAAATGCCTTTTCCCAGCAATCTTTCTACGTTAAGTTTAAGTGGAATATTTTCTACATCATCTTCAGATACACATTTTTTTTTCTAATTTTGAAGTAAGTACATTTTTGTAAGAAGATTTTAAATTCCAAAATCAGTCTGAAAATGGAAGCTTACTTCCCCTCCCTAATTATGGCACAGCTGTTGTCGGTCCTGCTAGATGTGTAAGATATACCAGAAGGTAGCATTAACAGTCACCAATTTTTGTCTTTCATTCTCTCTTTCTCTGTGAGGAGACAAATTCTTTTAGGTTGGGTGGATTTTTTTCTTTGTTTGCTCTTTGAGTCAGAATGGCTTTTTCAGTCCTTGCCTGTTGTTTAGAAGAAATTAGAGTTGGTTTTGATAAAATTGCCTGAAGAGGCTTAGAGATATTTAGAGCCTTCCTGAGAAAACTGCAGATATCTGAAAGGAGCTGCTTCCACTTGTGACAAAGAAGTCCAATGGAAAGTGCACAAGAGCAGCTTACACTACTACTTATGTGCAAAAAAAAAAAAGCTGAAACTACTGATGTTGTTAATATTTCACTAGTTTTGTATTCTCTGTAAATTATAGCAAAGTCCACAGGTGGTGTCTTGTATGTGGCCTGCAGACTTGTGACCTCCTTCTGAAAGGTGACCTTATGGTTTGTAGGTTGGCTTTCCATGAGTAAGTTGTTATTAAGCAGACCACTAATGCTTCTCCACAGCACTATTGTTGTACCTTTATAGGGACTGTAAATGATGTGGTATGTACCACAGCGACCACTGTCCAGGGGAAAGTGCTGTGAAAGAATGAGAGAGGATTAACCACAAAATATTTACCATTTTAGTATGCGCTGAAAAAAAATGTAGTTGAAAACAGGATTTTCCTTTATCACTTTGTGTATTGTGGTTTCACACTGGCTGCAGTGTGCAGTGTTGATTTTGTAAAGCAGATGGCAAACAATGATTAACCAGTTCCTTCCAACTGCTCATTAATGAGCAGAAACCAAGTTGGGTCAGTTGCTCATATTGAGTTTAGCGTAGTTATGAGCATAAATGTTCTCATCTAAATCTAAACTTTCCCAGAATAGCACATTTGGGGCTGGATGTCTTTCTTCAAGCTTATTTCTAGTGACACAAGATACAAAAAAAAAAAAAAAGATTAAAATAGGATTATAGTTCTTAATGTAATTTAAAATTATTTCATTATAAGTGAAATACTGAGGCACAAAAGCAGGACCTCTGAATCATATGCATTTACAAGCCTGTCCTACACAAAAGTGAGTTTCTGGTACACTGCTGTTGAGAATTACTATCTTGATATAAACTCTAAAGTTTCTTTAAGCTCTAAGTGGAAGCACTGCTCTAGCAATGGTGTCAAGGATTTTAGATTTATGGCATTAAGAACTAAGGTAATGAGAAGCTTATTCGCTATACAGTCAAATTCTTGATGTTGTATTATTCTTGGTACTTCGAGGTCAATTGAGACCTAGAACAGATGAGCTTTCAAATTAAAAAAAATATTGATAATTAGGAGAATGGTGTATATACTGCCATCAATGAGATGATAACAACACAGGCTGAGGACCAACTGTCTAGGAAGCAGCTTTGTAGAAAGGACTGGTGAACGGCAAGTTGAACATAAGCTAGCAGTGTGTGCTTGTGACAAAGAAGGCCAACTACATCGTAGATTGTATTAGCAGGACTACAGCCATCAGGTTGAGAAAAGCAGTCCTTCCCCTCTATTTGGCACTTATGAGACTGCATTTGAAGTACTATGTCCGATTCTGGGATCCCCAGTGTATGAAAAATGCCACCATATTAACACAAGCCCAGCAGAGGACCACCAGGCTGGCCACAGGGCTGAAGCGATGGTGTATGAGGTGGAGAGGACCAGATAAAGGGGTGACCTTATTGCTGTCTGCCACTGCCTGTTCATAGGATACAGAGAAGAGTAATATGATGTAAGAAAAAATGTAAGGATTTTTTTTTTTAMCTGGAAGGATGATAAAACACTGAGACAGATGCCCAGAGAGGTTTTGGGGTCTCCATGCTAGGAGGTGTGCAAAACTTGAC
The DNA here is from genome assembly GCF_003343005.1 of Rhea americana. NCBI lineage: Eukaryota > Metazoa > Chordata > Aves > Rheiformes > Rheidae > Rhea > Rhea americana. The sequence continues at coordinate 571,491 of NW_028186344.1, forward strand.
TGGAATAATTTCCAACTGAAATCACTCTGTGATTCTTTGATTTTGTAGTAAGTAGGACTAAAACAAGACTTGGACTACTGGACAACTACTGGACTACTTGGACTTTTTACTAGACTAGTACTTCTACTGCACTACTTGGACTACGAAAACGACTAAGGAGCATCTTGTTGAAAATCAAGAGTGGCACTAAAAGAGCCAGAGGTTTATATAATGAATAGTTACCTCAGAACTTCTACACGGCTTTGCCTGGAGTGAAATCATGGTCTTGTTGAAGTTAAATAGCAAAACTCTCATTGACTTCATGAGGCTCTGAATTCTGTCAAATTAAATGGAGATGATCTGAAGGGTTTTTAAAGTCAAATAATACGGGGTGAACTTCAGAATAATTCTTAATTTTTCTGGAAGCGTGTTTCAGGACCACGTAATTGCTTTAACATGCACAGATCAAGTTATGTTAGTGATGGAAGCAAGTTGCAAAGAAAACCCTGGTATTTCTGTCACAGCTTTGTTCCTGTGTTCCTGTAACCCCAAATATTAAAATGAATTGCTCAAAAAAGGAAGGGAAATTTGAAATGTCCTTCCCATTATCTCCAAATTACAAAATATTTCAAAGCTTTGAAAACTGTTGACCAGCTCTGACATTTACAAAGTATATCTTACAGAGAAATCCTATGTAAAAAGCCCCAAACCTGTAATGTGAGCATAATTACACTCTGAAAATGCTTGCTGTTTACAGCCAACTATGACCAAACATGTAAAAGTTAATACAAAGGTTTACTGTAGTATTGGAGCATATGTTCATTCACAGTGTTTCTGAAGAGGAGGAAGAGTTTTTAGCATGGCTTAGGTTGGCTTTTTAAACTGATGCTTGACAGCAGTGTGTATATAGTCCTATTACTGTTAGGTTCATACCGTAAAAAATTTAAAGGGTATGTTTCCTCCTCCTGGCTAACCTGCCTATTCTGTCAATTTGCATGTGATATTGACTACAGTATTTCTAAATGGAGGCATTATCTATGAGTACAAATAGTGATAAATTCACACTAGAGTCTACTTGGCCCATAAAAATTTTATGCAGCTCTTAAGAAAAGTTACTGTTATTAAAAAAACATTTTGGAAACCAAAGTGCCTGTTTCAGCAGTCAGGCCTTGGACATTTCAGGGCAGTCAGTGAAGTTTTGCGTGAGCGCAGATGCATATGGGATTATGTATTTAAAATGATCCAGGAGTATTTAAGAACAAAAATATGTCCGAAGTAGAGGTTAATTTCTCCTGAATAATGACTACCAAACAATGTGGTCATTCTTCTATCCTAGCCTTTATAATATCGCTGTATATAAGAGCAGTCTGGGTCTCAACAGTGTTTAYCAGTGTGTTATTTCCAATAGTAATATTAAAAATACACGTTTTCTTTCTTTCCTTCATATACTTTTCCTTTCAGAGCTTGTTTTCTTTGCAGTGTTTTCCCTGTAGTCATGGTGGAACTTCACATATTTGTTGAGAATCTGACATAATATCATCAGTCCAATAGCAGGGGAATTAAAAACAAGTGACACAAAACTTGTGATCCTGAGAACTGGTAATACTGCTTTTATGATTTAGGAAGATCCTTTTTTTTTAATAGAGCATTTATATGCTTATATGTGTGACCATTACATTACATACACCGTGGTTAGCAACAGCTTTTGTATATCTGACTCAGGTTCTCATACACTGCTGACAGTATGTGTATTCATGAGATTCATGACATTTTCTTGCATCTGCTCTTATAACAGATTTCATTTCAAAGCAGCATTTCATTGATGTAGAACACTGACGCATTTTACGTATAATTGCTTCTCATTTGCTTGTACGATTATTTTGTGACACCTAGTGGATATATTGATAGAAGTGCCAATATGAACTTCCTTGTTTTTTGTAGATTGTCTTGATATATGTTCTGGCTTAGAAACTCAGTTCACATTACCAAGACATAGACTTTCCTTCGGTCCTTCTTTCCTTTTCCCTCTGTTTCTCACTTTTTTTTTTTTTTTTTATCTTTGCTCATTGAACAGCTTGATTGTTCATAACCAGGTGAATAAATACACAAACCCATTCTTGAGGAAGTTCCATGAGTCCCAAACCAATTTCCATAAGTAAGCATTTGAAAAGTTAGTGATACTGATTGGTCACAATCCCTGCATGTACTGTGTGTGATCTTTGAACATCGACTTCTTCTATTGAATCAAGTTTTCTGTGATTTACTTTAAACATGCAATTCCCCAAAACATTGGGTGTATGCTACATACAGTTAGAAAAGATTCGAAAAGTTAGAAAGAAGTGCTCACACTTATCACTCTGAGAAATACTGTTTTTTTACTATTCTTAGAGACTGAAATTTGATGAATAATTAAAATATTCTATAAACACAGCAGTGTTTTTAGAGTATTTACACCACAAAACACAGTCTGGAAATGCCTTAAATGCATGACCTACTTTCACAGCTAAGATGTTTCTTAAGAAGTATATGTTAATTTACATGTCATGGATTCTGTGCCTGAAGCTTATTTCAAAGTCATTTTTCCAACAGGAAGATGTTGAAATACTGTCTAGTATATTTGCTAGAAATGCTATGAGATAGAAAAGTTGATATTTTTACATGACTGTGCTTAGTATTGATAGAGGGAGGGGAGATTTTAATTATTTAATTTGCCCCAAGACTACTTGTTGAATTACTGTGTTGCACACTACTTGTATGCATGCTTCTAGCTTCACAGAAGATACAAAATGCTTCTTGCCCAACAGATTTTAAATTTTGAAATGTTCCAGTATCCCAGAGCAGATGCTGGACAGTAGCTTACATGAAAGCTAGGATGAGATTTTAGCAGTTGCAAAAAAAGAGATAAATGAAGTTTATGATACATTAATTTGGAGATTAGAGGTTCTGCATTTTCTATATTTGGAGAATGGGAATGGGACTATGCAAAAGACATGAAGAAATTGATTTTAAAGACTAACTTCAAGATACTAGATTTCAGCTTGCCATTTCAGAGGAAATGTATTTCATATTTCCACTCCCAAGAGGTTCCCAAATCAGAAAATGTAATACTAAGCTGTATCTTTAATACGAACTGATACAGCATTCTTTTTCKGTGCTCTTTGTAGTTGTTCCTCTTAATAGTTCTCTTGTGACTTTCATTTATGTAAAATTAGATGCTTTAGCARTAGCATCATGAATAATGGACACACAGAAACTAACACATCATTGGACACTGACAGAGATCTGCTTACTCTCTAACACCTGAAGCYGTGGTTTAAATCCCATTAATGAATGTTTAACTAGTAAAAGCTTCACTCTCAGGTAAAAAGACTTACACTGGAGTAAATCTATGGAGAGCCCTTGTCACCTGAAAAAGCAAAAGGTTATGCAAAGAGGGCTGAAAAGAGGCAGTACATGTGCCTGGGCATCCAAGCTCCATGCCATTAGCTCATGAAGAGCACTCATGGTGCAGACATGAGCCGTATCAGTATCATGGCACAAGTTGTTACAGAGTGCTGAACACCATGTGTCTTCAACTCCCTTGTGAACATATTTGCAAAAGCTCCCCCCGGGAACTCAGGCTCCCTCATACTTGAGCTGGAGCCACCCCTAGAGGTGATGGTCACATGGGCCACCACTGCGCAGCTCATCGGGTCTCACTGATCCAATGGACATAACCTGGCATTCAAGTATTACTGCAGGTCAGTGCATGTGGTGAAATTGGGCCCTTGCAGTGAGCAACAGTTTTCAGTCATATACCATCACTTTTTCAAATGTTGTTGTATGTAAACCCAATCTGGGTCTTGGTCAAGGCTCCATGTTGGATGACTAAAGTGCTTGGTAATCTCATTAATTTGTGTGGTGTACATATAAGTATTCTTTTTAGTGTCTTTTTCTTTGTTGTATTCATAACATGGAGTACTTGAATGGAAAATAACTCATTAGAATAGAGATGAAATAATCATATGTATCTTTTTTTAATCATAACACAATTTGAGACATTAACAAAGAGTGGTTACACAGTAACAAAGCTGTTACTGTGCATAGAAATTACCTGCTGGTGACCAAAGAGAAACAGTAACTAAAAGGAAAAAAGGCTCTCAATTAGCAGTGTTATTCCTAGTTAATTCATTGAGATCCCAAAGAATTGTATACATGAAATACATAGTGCCCARTTCAGATTCCCAAAGGAAGTCAGAGGACTGGTAGGATGAGCCAAGCCCACTGGCTCGAGACAAAATTCAGTCCAGACCTCAGATTTTTCTGAGCTGCAAGTGAGTATTCAATTTGTAACAGTATTTTAAAACAAACAAACCACATAGGTTGGTGATTTAATGCTAGTATTTCACATAATGTTTCCCACAATTTAGAATATTGTGAGTTTAGAGCAATTGTTACAAGTAGAACAGCTTGTAAAGGGTGGATTCTGCTTAACTGCTGCAGTTCAAAGCCTATTCTTCATTAGCACTTAAGTTACTTTATCCTGTTTGTGCTGGTGGTAACTGTAAGTGTACCCTGATATAAATACAGGTCTTAGAATTTGATGCTAAATCTATCTAATGCTGGGTTATCCACCCCCTTGGTCTAATCCTGAGTCCCAGACTAATTTCCTCGCTCTTATTGTCTGTTGTTTGGTGTCACTAAGGAGCACAGATTTAAAATGAAAGTGTTACAGAGCAAAGGGCAGAAGACATTTTTCTACCAGGTAGAATTATCAGTGCAGCTGCATTTCTGTAAAATGAGTTTTAGTTGCGTTTTGAAGGTGAGGACACATTCTGTCTAACATTCCCTGATGGTGCTTAAATAAGATAGAACTTGCATAGACTGGTTTATTGACAGCCTTTATAAAAGGAAAACAATTTCAAAACACTTAAATCCTTTTCACTGTGAAAATTCATTTTTCTTAAAAAGAAATCTGGGTTGAGATCAGGGTATCAGACTAACACTGTTCTAACAATCACTTATGACTCTGGTTAACGTTATGTTTCTTAGTTTATATTAACTCGAATAGATAAAATCTCCTGTCTGTAGTATCACATAAGTTGTGTGTGATGCTGTAGTAATTGCATATGTCAAAAAAACCCAAATTTGACTGGTTTAAAGGTCACATAGGTTATCTAATATTCTCTGTGTAGTTAAGTTCTTTTTCCAGTAAAAAAAAATGCTTTAGAAATTTCTCAAATAATTGTTTGTGGAATGGCTGAATACCTAGCTAAATACATCAGAAGACTGTGATCCTGAAACTTCTTTGCAGTAGTGATTCTGCGCAGTTGCAATTTTATTTTTTGTGGGCTTTAGTGGAAAAGATGTGATTTTTAAGGGTTGCACATTATCAGATCAAAGATATGGGTATTCATTTTTAGTATCTGATGATTTTTTCAAGGATGTTGAGCAAGTTTGGGTGATGTCCACTGAACTATGAGAGTTCAGCCTTTCCAAAAATCAGGTCTGATGTTCAGTATCCTAAAACTAGTGCATATTTTTTGCAAAACAGATGTGATTAATATTTCATAATATTGCATAGATATAATCTGCATTAGAACATGGAGATAAATTATGAATGTTAGGAGATGCTTAGTGTAAGAAAAGCATTATATGCACCCTTTGTTCTTCACTATCTCTGACAAGAAAAAATAAAACTGACACATCTTTTTCACTCCCTTCTGAACATGAAACAATCCCAATTTGTCGCAGCTTCATCTGCTTGTGCTGCAGGCGCTCATCTCGCAGATAACTCCATCCTCGCTTTTTTTGCTTTATGCACTGGAACGTACCAACAGCACCTGCAACATTTGTTTTTCCTAAGCCAGACCTCACTTGTCCCTGACAGCTTTGCCATCTCTTTACAGGTCTCGTCTCCCCTGGATACTGGCCTCCCCCTGCTTTCCGAGCAGGATGATCTGGTGTCTGTGGCTGCTGCTGAGGAGAGCACGAGCCRACGGCACAGCAGGAGTTACTTCGCTGCAGCTCCTCGCAGTCCTGCGTACAGCACTTTGCAGCCATCTTGGCTGTGGGCTGAAAGCCTGTCAGGACTCACAGCAAGTGTCAGCTGATCAGTAAGTAGACCTAAAGATTACGCTAGAGAAACACTGAGGATAAATATTTAAGTCACATAAAACAAATAGCTTGCAATAAAACAAACCGTTCAGCTCTCTGTATTAGGTTTAACATGTTAGGTTTGTAAAAAATATCCTTAAATATTTATTTGCTGAAGACTAAAAATGCAGCATGCATGGGAGCCAGTGATTAGACTTGAGTTAATTATTTGATGAATTTCTCTTTTTATGGAAGCTTTGAGGGATTCAGAATGTTTTCATCATTCTATTGAATATAGCATTTATGGGTTTATAATGCTCAGAGTATTTTCTAAGCAAAACTCAAAAACACAATAGAAAAAAAATAATGTCAGTGTAGCTACTGTAGTTTGCATGAGCAGACAGGGTAGTCTAACATTTAAGAATACTGAGGTGTTTTGATGGAAAACTGTCTTTTTTCTGCTACATTCCAGGTCTGTAGCAATAAGGCTATGAAATGCCTARCATACTTGTATAAAACTTGTCAGTGATGGTGCAGCACTCCTTTGATATAAACCTGGCACCAACTCCTTGTCTTCAGTAAGTCAGATCTCTATACATCCATTCATAGGTTAAAGCACCTATCATCATTCATGTCCCCTTTTTGAATACCATTGTAAAACTTTAACTGACTTTAGCATGGCTCCACGTAAGAGTGAGGAACCTCCCTGTGCGGGTCCAGGCTAGTAGTCAAGCTACAGTATGTGAGATAAAACTATTTAAGTGTAACGTATTTGCAAGACTTAAATCTGGTTGCCTTTCTTTTTCCRTACCTATAATATTCAGGATCTTAGAACCATCAAAGTCTCCTATGTACAGAAATTATTGCAGAGCTCAGAGACATTCAGCCCCAGAGTTGAGGCTCATTTCATAACTACTCCTTTTTCCCAAATATTTTCAAACAGTTCAATAAAGACAATGATTTCAGTGAATATGTAATATTATCTATTAAATAGAAACATGTTACTGTACTTAAAATATTCTAAGTAATTGTGAAAGCAGACAAAGGTGAGCATTGACAGTTTAAGTTGATACACTTCTGGTGTATCTCCACATTTGTTTATCAGAACTTCAGTGAAAATCATTTTAGTTATTTATGTTTACTTGGAAAAAAATTACATAACTGATTTAAATAGAATTTCTGCTCTATGCAAATAAATAGGTTACTCCTAAATTCTCTTCTGATGTATGAATTTGTTTCAGAAATTGCTTTAGAATAGATTCAGAAATGCTGCCTTTGATTTCTGTAATTTATACTTCAAGTTCAAAGCCTCTGAAGCCAAATGAAAATGCATTGTTGATTTCAATAGCATCTGAATTGGTCCTCAAGCAACTAAATATTTCTTCTTAAAAGAAGTCTGTGGATGACTTTGAGGAGAATCTTTGCTATTAAAAAAAAAAAAAGAAAAAAGAAAAAAACTTTGAGGAACAAATTTCTGAATAGGGTTCTTAGACACCAGAATGGCAGACCTGTGCTTCCTAGCACTAAATAACCTCATTTCTGAACAAACATTGTGAGCAGAGATCATTACTGATTTGGACATTTTTTAAAAGATAGTGATGCTAAATTTGATGTCCTAATTATAAGCTGGCTATGCTAATGCCTGATTGTACACATTTAAAAGTTAGTGTACAGAGGTTACTGTATTTCTGTGGCCAGTGGAGAAAAAGGAAGACTTGTACAGAAAACTATCTAAAGAGCCTAAGTGAATCAAATTTAAAAAATAAACACCTTGTCTTTCCACTGAGTGTAGAGGGTGGCTGTGGAGACTTGGTTCTGTGAATAACTCCTAGTGTCCTACGGTATAATGAAGTTTCGCACTTGGGCAAGAGCTGTCATTTGCCATTTTAAAAGTAGTTGCATTTCAGTGATGGGTAAATTTCTGCATGCTTTGTATTTTACAGGAGTCTCAGAATCTGTGTTTGTAGAATACTTTTTACCTCTTGAAGGACGCTAAATGAAGGCAGGATGTCATTTTTATTATTTTTATTTTAAAACATATTTGAGAGAAGTATTGTCATACGTAGATCCCAGGAAACAGAATCAATCCCTCCACAAAATGTTTTCTGTCTGAAAGCTTTGAAAAAGCTACCTGCCATGGTGGTGCTCTGTCGCAACCTTATCCTGGAAGGACAATGTGGCAGTTTAATTTCTGATCCAGGACTGTTCAGTTCAGTAGGAAGCTTCCCTTGGCCTCAGTGTCCACTATGGCAGAATCACTGCCATTTGCACCACAGCTGCCCCGTCAACTGAAGTTTGTGACACTTATAATAGTGAATAACTAGCCTGGAAGAGCACGATGATGACTGAAGCCAGAAGATATTCRTTATATAGAGACATGTTAGAAATCACAGATCTGACTTGCATCCAAACCCTCCGCCTTGTTTAGCCTTTTGAGTTGTCTGGTTTCCCCAGTGTATATATACGTTCTGCACTTCCTCGAACTCCTACCTGCGGCATTTACCTTCCCCTGGGGAGCCTGATGAAGTTCTGCATTTGTAAATCAGTTTGAGTTCTTGGGTGAAAGGGGCTCTGAAATTGCAAATCACTGTTAATATGTTGTCCCAGAGTTAATWATTAAGGCTTTGAATTATGGAACAACCCTACTTTAAAACTGTCATCTTTCCTATTACATCATAGAAATAGCAGAATTGGCTCTGTGGCTGTTAAAAAGTGACTGCTGAGGTACTTATTGACATTGGTTCCAAGACATTTTTCACAGAGCAGTGAGAACTCCTGGAGTATGGAAGTGTCATATTTTTCCTAGTATTAAACAATTGTTGAACTAGAAACATAACTCTTGATAGATAGTTATTTTATGTGCGTGACTTCTTGATAGAAAGAAAATGAACATGCATTTTTCTTTCATTAAGTATTTTAGAGATTGTCCTTGTTTAATGATCTAATTAATTAAAATAAGTTTATGAGCAGCTTATGAGGGTAGAAAAATAGTTAATTTGAAGTGTTGGATAAAGCACATTTTTTTCCATTTTTATGTGCTAATGAATACTTTAAATTGCTAGCACCCGTAATGTAATAACAGATCTTCTAGAAAATAGTACTAGACAAATTTATAACACTGATTAAATAATCATCTCAACATCTTTGTGAACTAACAAATTACTCCTGTTTCTGTAGGAAAACATATTTTAAGGCAGTATTATGCTAGAATTTTACATATAGGGAAGGATCTTTAACACCATTATTGAATGTTCAGTTATATTTACTGGAAAATAAGTGAATCATAAGAGTCAAAAAAAAATAACTTCCAAAATGTTTCTAAAACACTTGGTATTCTTTCCAAAAAATGTGAATACATTCCTATCTCCCACACAGCATTGCACCCAAAAGTGAAAGTAAAGTCCAGATACGCATTTGCAGTCTTCTTCAAGACAGGCACTTTAAATAGTTAGAACATTTTCAGGCTTTCCCAAAGTTTGATATGGTTTGGATCTACAGTTTCACTTCGCTGTGTCAGAGTGAATGGGTCAGCCGTAAGTGTGGGATCTTCATTTGAAATTTGGTTGGAGCTGTTGGGGCTGCCAGGTCATTGAGGCTTTTCACTAGTGTGGGGTGAACACATCTTTTTAATTCCAGATTGGTCCTTTGAACAGTTTCCAGTGCACCAACCAGCATGAAGAGCTGCCACACCGAAAGGTTACATTGTTTTTATTCTTCCACTACAAAGCAAGCGCTTACACAAAAGTATCTCTTTGAAGTAAATCATACAATACATAGTTTTCCTCCAATTATGTTATGTAATGCTGTTTTCTGTTTATTTAAGCACAGAGTGTATTTCTGAACTGAAGGCAATTTCTGTGACTGCTGCTGCTTATGTATCTGCGACTGCACGATACATACGTACCTAGCAGCATTGCTGAAATCCAGCAACTTCTGCACAGAGTTTTAGCCAAAGCTCCTAATACGCATTCTAGTCTCTAAGGAAAAATACTGAGATCTCCAACTGCACAGATTGGAGTTGGAGATGTTTGTTTTTAAATATTTTACCTAAAAAACAAAARTAAAGTAGAATGTATGTAGGATAGGGGAGTTTGAGAGGATTATTTGGAGAGTGAATGACCTTGTCAGAAAGCTAACACTCAGGAAATGCAGGTATTTTAAACCTTTAATATGTAGAGAAAACCATCATGCTTTCTGCTGCAGAGCTTTCCAAATGGCTTTCTACTTCTGCAACTTCTGCTACCAGTTTTTTACCAGTTTACAGTAACAAGATGTTCAAATCTCTCATGCTACACTTTATGTGTAAGTATATGAAGATTACTTTAATGAATATCCTTTTCTTCAGCCCTTCTTCAGACCAGGTCTTTACAAGGGCATTAATGTTACAAGATGTGAAATGTGAGGTTGTGCAGTATTTCCCCCAATGCAGTGGTCTCAGAAGGGGCTGATGCTGCATCCCAAGCTGCTGCTTTGTTTAACAAATGTGCACCATGTACAGCTCTCAGCACTCAGTAACCTCCTTTTATATGTGGTCTCAGTTCCCTACAGTGAAATGATCTTTGAAGTTAATGGTATAACATTGACTTTTATAGATTAACACGTTGCTGTCTAGTTTGTGTAGACACCTGCACGATCCTCCTTCCTGGGCTCTTTGAAAGCATGTTTCTTCCTTGAAGGTGAAGTAACTATTACTGCTGCATGTCTGCAGTGCCCATAACTATTTAATTCAATCTAAAGGAATACTTTTTCCTTTTTTCATTACACTTCATCTCTTGCCTGTATCTTTCAAAACAAGGTTGCCGCATGGGTTGCGGTATGAGTGAGTGAGAAAGCTACTGGTGTTCATGCTTCTTCTTGAGAAAATGCGCAGAGGAACTGCTCTCTGCTTTTTTGTGTGCTCTTGCTCACCTTATAATTGTTTCAGTGTGAAATGAAATTAAATTGATCTGTATGTGTTTTGTCTTGCTCTTCTGTCTTTAGGTCACCATATTGATTATGCTGAAAGCGGTGAAAGATTACTGCACTTGAAATGTGAACTACTGTCTTTGGGGTAAGAGCTGGTTTCTAGTGAAGCATTGCTTTATTTTTGCTTTAGTTTTACTGGGTGTGGCTGACATGTGATCATTCATTCTTGTCTTTAGTTTACTGTTACTGAAAATACCCAGAGAAATTAAAGCTAATGAAAGCAGTGTATTTGTTTATTTTTTGGAGCAGTGCTTACRTTGCACTTTAGACTGATATAACAGTTATTCCCACTTCTTTGGGTTTTCACTGAATGAGGAGTATTATGTTCCATCAGACAAGGAGGGGAATAACAATCCCCTCAGATTCCAGCCTAGGTGTGAGATTAGGAATACATTATACTACAGTGGCAATTATGCTAGTCATATTAACCAAAGTCTATGTAGTATCATAAGGTATGTTTAGTTTGGCCATTAATTCAGAGCTAGATTACTGTCCTTTGGGGGATAGCATATTGTTGAAGTAAGTACTTCCTCACAGTCCTGACAAATTTTTCCTTCTGTTTTATGGATTTACACATGCAGAACCTGGAAAAGTCATAGAAAGTTAGCTGTTGCCTGTTAGGATAGTAGAGGAATATCTACAAGCTTGTTAAAGAATCCCTCTAAATCAGCATCAACTCTCTAAATCGTAGTAGTGCCTTTTTTAAGGGACAAAATTAGTTTGATAAGATGCAGTCATGTCAGAACTGGAAATACGAAAGTGCAGTTATTAAAAATTAACACTATATTTTCTTTCTCCTCATGTTTCTTGTCACTGACCTTACAAGTTGCATATCTATTAAATGTTTCAAACATTTTCAAACTAGAGCTCATTAAGCAAAATCTCAACTGATACAGAGCAAACAGTGTTTCAGATTCAGAACTGTTAATATTTGTTTCCAGAGTTTTTTGTCTTCTAGGTTGTCATCAAACAAAGCAGCTGTCTGGGAAAACAGTTTCTATCTGAGAATACAGCTTGTGTTTCATCAAGAGTATGACTGTCCTTTGGGGTGAGGTAGTAGGTTGTATAGTTTTAGGGTTATGCCCTGCCTGTCAGATAACTATACAATCTACTGTCTTTCCTGAAGTGACTGTGATATCATCGCTGGATGTATCTTCAAAAGATAAACCAAATTTGTTTCAATTTAAACATTTGCTGACTCTATCTACATGTTGGATTTGGTACTTGTAGCAGGTTTGTGAAAGAACACAAAGGCCCTGCAGCTTTTAGATTCATATGCCTGTTGTTCAGATTCAAAACCAGTTCAATTTTCCTCAGCTTCAGAGAAGAATATGATATAAGTGACAAGGTGCAGAGGTACTACACAGTCCACAATGGGCTTGCTCATACGTAGCTCCCTCCCACTGCTAATGTGCTCATAAGAGCTGCCATCTGGAAACAGCTGACCCATTTCTCCATTGCTTTGTGGCATTTGCATTTATATTCAACAGAAAATGCCACTTTGATTCACCAGTTTTTTTACATCCACTTTGCATACACTATTCAAGAAACTAAAAAGTGACAAGTTGGATTAAAAGCAAAGAGAATGTTTTGTGGTTGTTTGTGTTCTGCTCTGGGACTGGTAGATGCTTGACCTCTATGTGAAGAAAATTTATAATCAGTTTTTTTCATTAATTTAGCTTACTTTTTCATTACATACATTAATTTGGGAGGGAGAGTGCTTGCTGCTGCAGTTCTTAGTCTTTGGAGTGACCCTGCCAATTCTGACTGACTTCCAGGAAGGACTCAGAGGAAGGGCTGGCAAGATATAATTATGATCTCTTCAAGGCTAAAAACATGTGGGATACAAAGTCTTAAGGAAGTCTTACTTGCAAATGGTGAAATACTAGTTTTCTTCAGAAGACCTATTTGATGCTCTAACAGGATGAGGTAGTAGGTTGTGTGGTTTCAGGGTAGTGATTTTGCCCCAATCAGGAGATAACTATACAACCTACTGCCTTCCCTGATAAGCAGCATTACAGCATCAGTCACTATTTTTCAGAAAAGCAAGGGATAAAATACACTTCTCTGACCAGCAAAGTACATCTGCATACCCTGTCCCTGATAGCTTTAAATTTAGTGACTTGCATTATTTTTGATAACTGCCTGCAAAATCATTGTCTTTATCATGAAAATGATAAATGATAAATAATCCCTTTTATCATGAAAAAAATCAATTAAAAAAAGTTTTGCTTATTGCAAAGTTTGTCTGTTCTTGATCTGTTTCATTTCTGGTTCATTTCAGCAGAATGAAATTACCATGAGAAATGATTCAAAAAGGCTGTGAACTTGGCATTCARGACGTTCATATTTCCCTACCATTTTAACTTGAGTGCAACAGATTTTACTAGCAACGCACTGGTTTCGTTCAACCTTACTTCCCTCTCAGGAACCTTCCAGTGTTTTGTAAATAATACTAGATTAAGTCACGTAACATTCTCTAGTAGGTCAACTTTATATTACAACTGAAGGCTCTAACAAGGAAAATGAAAGACCAGATTTAAAAAACAAAACAGACATTGATTTTGTACACTTGGTTTCTCATAAGCAGGATTGTTTCATGGCATTTTAATGGCAACTTATTTAAATGGCTCCAAAAGATAATTCATGGGATATCTARAAGCCATAAATTGCAACTGGAACACTATGGATAGAAAAGACTAGGAACATTAAGGGTATTTTTATAATACAAACAATAGAGTCTTACATCAAAAGGTGTGGAAGAAAGAGACTATAAACAGCCTAATGCTGGTTTTASTTTTAGACTTAGAAGTCATCCTTCCACATGCAAAATACACTAGAAGATGGGAATCATGTAAACCTAAGGTTACCTTAAGACCAAAGGTATTAAGCTAATTATATATACACAGTTTGTGCATTTTGATTATACAACATCTTATTACTGTAGATTAGAATTAAAATTTAAGTAAGTTCATCGTAATCCTCCATGCCTGTCTCACTAATGTGCTACACTGAGAAAACATTGCTCATATAAAAAGCATTGTCATCATACTTGTAACTAGGCAAGATAAAATAGCCAATATCAGAGCAATTAAAACACTAATTTGACAGCCAAACTGGGTATTGTGCTGCTTCTGAAGTCCAAACACACCACACACAACTTAGATGGTATTTGAGGTCATTCAACACTTCAACACTGGGCCTTTTGTTAATACCTTTATTGAAACGTTAGGAATGTTATTTGACCTGAGTTCTTAGGGACGGATATGAGCAGTTGGTAGAAGAGGAAAAATTACTGCATGTCTTAAAATTATAGGAGGTTAGGAGATACCTTGACTGTTTTTGATCTCTTTTCTTCTTGCTGTTTAAAGAAGGTCTCTTAATTTAAAATTGCTGTAAGGATTCTACCCATGCTAGCCCTATTCAAGGTCTTTGAGACATGCACTGCAGAGTCTGAACTTTCTTCCATTGAAAATGCAGAGTCACAGCTACAGTGTAAACATCTTAGATGAGTGTGAGTAGTGACTGTAGCGTATATAGCTTAAAACATCCTGCTCCTCCCCAGGATACGAAATTGGCTAGAAATCTCAAGCTTAGTTTTATGTTCAGTAAATACATAGCAAATGTTCTGCATGAGAGAAAGGGGTGAAGAGAGGGGAAACATTCTACAGCAGCCTGTTAGATCTCTTCTCTGAAGTTACTTTAAAATCTTTCAGTTCTGCCTGGGTCAGCATTTTGTTCTTGGTGATGAGCTGTGAGTTTTCAGATTCTAGTCATTCTGGCAATCACATTAAAACAAAGGGCCAAAAAAATCCATAATGTTCTCTTTGCGAGGATCTACAGTAAATGCAAAAACATGTGCCTGTATTTAGCTGCTCATAGGCCTGCAGTTAATCAGCTCTGTCCTTAGCAGTAGGTGTCATTACAGCTAATGGGAACTGCAGTAGAAACTTTAAAGGACAACTGTGGTGTGCCAAATGTTTTCCAGAATAGTATACTGAAAATGTTTGCATCAAAATGTTAGTAGTTTGGACTGGATTCATTATGAAAAATGAGCATTTTTAAAAACTCCTATCAGCATTAGTTCTGTTTGAGRTCATACGCTGTTCTGTTGCATGCACTAGGTGGAAGGAGAAAGCATAACCTTGAGTTATGTAACACATACGTAAATTATATTACCATCAGAGTTGGGTTCAATTTTATAATCTAGATCTGTTTAAACTTTTTTTTTTTTTTTTTT
>NW_028186344.1:587050-625529 GCF_003343005.1 Rhea americana
TTTAATGTGAGCAAGCCTCCAGATTCCCCAAAACCAGATTCCCCAGCATGGGAAATTTCCACTCCAGCTATTTGAGTGGCAAAAACCACTCAAGTGGTTTTGCCAAGTCAAAGCTTGACAAAACTACACCAGATGAGAACTTTCTTAGGCAATCTGGATAACCCTAGCTGTGCTACCAACCTCACTTGTAAAAAATCCTGCCTTGCTACTGTACAATGCTACAACGGCCATGACAGCGAAGGGGCTGTTCTGGGTGGCCACTCTGGAAAGGGCAAAACTTTTCAGCACAGAAATAGTTCCTGGGAGCTGCACTGAAAGCCCAAATTACAAAGGGGGATTTATGCTGGGAGAGCATCCAAAAATACAGCAGGACTGTTGCTGCTATATCAGCCAGCGTTGATACAGATACTGAACATGACATACTGCATATTGTGAAACAAGAGGTGCAGTTGTGGTTGCAGAGCAGGAGAGAGAGTGCTCATTAGAAAAAAATGTTACCTTCCCTTGTGCTTGAAGAAATTCCCTATGTGGTACCTGAGCCCAAGTTGATCTCATAATAGGACACCAATATTAAATGGAATTTTAGTAGAAGTCATCAGTGATAACATACTAAGTGCCATTCACAGAATTCAGGTTCCGAATATACTGCTAATTGCCATGAATTTGATAGTGCACAGAAGATGATACCTTAGAATGGTAAAGGCTGAAAAAAGAGTTTGGAGTTTTTTGTAACTACCACTATGCTGTTGTCACTCTGAATGCATACTATCGATGGGAATAATGGTTATCAAGTTTATTGAAAAAAAAAATCTTGTGATTAAACACAACAGAAAATCAAAAGTGGGAAAGAAGAGAGGGTACAGAACTGAAGTAAAACTGCAAAAAGGGGGCTAGTAAAGCCAGGGTATGGTTATGCAAGCTAGAGTTTGATAAGAACTCCACAATTAAGTTACACATATTTGGGGGGGGAGGGGAACAGGAGTTTTCATAGCAACAGCTGATCATCTGAGCAGGAAAATGCCACCTCTTACACTGAGCTCACCTCTCCCACCAAGCAGGCAGATGGAAGAAGTTCAGCTGTGAACCTTCCTGGCTCCTCTGCATGGCACAGTTGGGGAAGCAGCACTGACAGTCGTATATATAACTGCACCTTGCACATGCAGTGAGAAGTCAAAGCACTTGCATGAACTGCATACGCTAAGAAGTGTTTGTAGCTTCAGACCTCTCACTGCACAAGATGTTTGCTTCGTTGTATTTTTGCCCTGTAGCTTTATGCATTGGTCTGAGTGAATATATTAAGCACTTAATGGAAGTGGGAGAGGTGAAGCCTAACTAGAAGTGCACAGGRGGCAGTGTATAATAGGATGTGACAAATTGTGCCTCGCTTTCTGATGACGTTTTCCAATTTTTGAAGCAAAACAATGGCACTAGCTTTACAAAGCTTTCTAGGGAAAACAACAATTTCTTCTTGAGCTTCAGTGACTTCACAAAGGAGTTAGCTCTAAGAAGGCAAGCTGCATCAGGGAATCCTATTGCTGCCAGTGTGCTTACACATGTGAAATGGGACAATCTAGGCTATACTGGAAAAGGCCATTTAACCATGCACAAGAGCCAGCAGAAGCAGCATATTTGYTCATAACACTTAAAGCCTACAGCCCAACCTGGCCTTTGGTATGGCTGCCCTGAGATGAAGGTGGGTATGTTTAAAAAGAGGTTTCTGCTAGGACCACCGAGGACATGCTGCATGACCTCTGAGTGCAGCCCCTAATGAAACCCAAACTCACTTGCCTTCAGTAGTGCCTGAACGCAAAGTTGTGCCCAGGTCCAGGCTTTAGTGTGACCCCCATGTCTGTTAGCGCGGGCTCATGGACTCAGCTGAGTCATGCCTGCCTGGCTTTTTCTCATCATGCCTTGCTGCAGGTTCCTGGAGACATCAAGCAAGCAAATCTGCTGGGCACCCACTGGAGAACTCCAGCACTGTGTGTATTACAAAACTGGGGAACTGCAGGCTGTGGAGCTGCAAGTGTCGTCAGTGCTGCAATGCCCATGCATAAAGCGGAGTCAGTGGAAAAGGGTAACGGTTTAGCCTGTTCTTAACAGCAGCACACACAGCCTGAGTGAGAGGGGTAGTAATCAAACATTTTAAAGCTATTTAGGCATAGCTGTGATCAGTGTGGCTCAAAACAATCCAGGAAGGTATCCAGCTATTAACTTCCATTGGAAAAACAATGGAAGATGGGAGCCTTTGAAGACTTGAACATCTAAAGTCCATGAGGATCTAGGATTGAGTACTTGAAGTGACTTAGATCCCCTAGATCTCATTGAAAAATCAGTGCTGGCTCCGCTAAAAGCAAGACAAAATCATTCAAAAACCCAGGCCAAAATACTAACCAATTTTCAAATATATCCATGTTCTTAAGTCACTTTGGCAATTTTAATTGTTTTACAATTAACAGTAATGATTACCAGTCATGCTAAACATTTGATTGTACAAAAGCTTTTGTCTTTTTATGGAATACAGTTCATGCCTAGTCTCTAATACAAATCAAAACCATATGAGTTACCAGGTTAAGAGAAAACCAAGTTGTAACTAAGTTCCCTGGTGTGGCTTATTCTTGTATTTTAGCCAGGGCCTGAGGCTCTTAGCAGAGATTTTCTCTGTCCAGCTTGCATATTCAAATGTAAACAATAATATTTCCATCTTCAAGGAGCCCAAGTGAGATTTTATAATGCAAACAAAGGCATTAGTGTGTTAAAAAATGTCTCTCAATCAACTGAAAATGTATAGCAGTTTACATATTAGTATATGTTTTTAATTAACGCTTGGAAGAGAAACACTTGATGCACTTAGAACTCACACAAATAAAAATGTCTTATGTGTTTCACAGTGTAAACATTTAAACTGAAAAGAAAATAACTCTTGCTCTCACAAAAGGTAACTGACTGAACATTTACCTGTGCGAAAAATGGCAGTTTTATCTTCCTTTTTTACACAATAAGACAATTTTTTAAACAGCTCACTGTTGGTGGTGCAGACATCTCACCTTTTATGGAACTGTTAAGAGTAAAACACAGTTTGCTATGCTCCAGGGTCTAAGAGGGCTCAACTTAATCTCAGCCTTTACAATTCTTCCTGAGCAGGTTGTTCCCATGTGCATACACACATGCTCTTTTATTTGGATGTAACCTAAATTCAGCACTGTCTCTCTTAAATCTGTTAAGAAGATACCCTGTGAGCTTGACAAATGGTATTACAGCAGCTCCTATTGAAAATCAGTTGGGGAATGACAGTCGCATAGGCTATATTTATATTTAGTCTGGGCTTGTCACATCACAGTGACCTCTACTGAGGTTAGGTATGTGATGCACTAGACTAGAATACAAAAACTTTTCTCCTCTAAAGTTTCAACATTTTTAGTTTCTAAAATGAATTGTTTTCTTTTCCTCTTCCTTTTAAAATATTTGCAGTGAGTAACACAAAATGCAGAATTTAATTACTTAACTTTTATTTCCCTATCTTGTCATAACCAAGAGACACATTGAAAGATGGAATAGAAGAGTTTAGTCTCCATTTGACTCCCCTTTGCAATTCACTACTTTTTCCAAAGCTTAAGATATTAAATCATTGCTAACTTAAAAGTACCTTACATCTTATCATTCATTGGGTTGTATTGGATGACAGAAAGGGAAAAACAAGGAAGTGATCATTCTCCTTTTTTATTGGAATTTGAGAAAAAATAGAGGAATGGATCTCTCTCAGAAAGTTTTCACATTTGAAAGATTTTTTATACTAGAGCACAGAAAACCATTGTATTGCCCAGTGGATGGTGGTACATCTGGAGCTCAAGCTACTTCCAAACTTCTAATGGAGGAGCTAGAAGTGAAACAGGATAAGAAAACAGGTGTTGCTAACGTCAAACTAAAATAGCTACAATAGGAAAATATCCTCAACTGATGATAACATATCCATGTTTACAGCTATCTGAGCTGGAGCATCCACAGTTAGAAGAAAAGATGTGGCTTGACCATATGCTAGCCAAAACGCGTGGTGACTTGGCTTTTATAGATGGTGCCAAGTTGAGGTAAGCACTGCTGAGCACATGGAGGGAGCAACGTCTGGTGTTTACTTCCACCTGCTGATACATCTTAAATACAGCTCTCGCGCTATGGTGCATCATGACTCATTCAGCACATCATTTCCACCAGAGGTTATTAGTAATAGGGAGTATGCTTTTCCCCCAAAAAATATTTAGAGCATTTTATCTCTGTTATGGGCTAAGCCTGAAGAATCTTAGAAACACCCTTTTTTAACCCCCCTTGGTTAACTGCAGACCCATATTCCACCCCCACCCCCCCCAAAGTTAATTGCCTTTAATCGTCAAAAAACAAGCAGAATGTACTACTTGTTATTATAACTACTTATATATTATATATAAAAACTACTTACAGTTTTTTACCTTACCTCATCTCGTAAGGTCTCSTCCCCATTTAGATATCCTGATGGCTTAGTCAGGTTACTGCAAAACAACTGGGAACAGCACTCTTACGGGGAAAGGTTAAGGSCAGAAGGGTGTTGACTGGTTATTAAGATGAGGAAAAGTGGAGTAGATGGAGTAGGGGTTACATTGTTTTTTGTCAGGAAAGAAGAAGGAATGTGAAGCTGACAAGCTGGTATTAACAATTCTTATGGCACTGATGCTTAGGAATTGCTATGAGTCCTAGTGCTGAATACAGTGAAAAATGGGGCATACTCGTAAGCAGAAAATTCCACTGAGTCCTGTAGATTCAGTGAAGCAGATGCTTTTTTTAAGAGGCAGCAACCTCCTTTGTTTTGCCTTGCTGTAGCTTACATCCTTGTTATTTTGCTGGACTGAAGCACAGCGAAGGATGCCCTGGCTCCRTGAGCATGTGGAGACATCTGCTGGCAGGACAAGTAGGACTGTCTTCGCAGCCCTGGGCAATACAGCACTGGGTATTGATTAGCCTAGATCCAAACTTTTGTGATGAGCTAAACTAAAATAATAGAAGGTCCTGTCTCTGTGAAACTGTGTATACTGTAGCAAAAACCTTTGAACTTCTGGCTCAGATCTTGGACCTAAGCTCAAGCCCTCCTGATGTTGTCCAGCTGTCAGGCCAGATCCTGCCCATGTGCCCCAACACTGAGCCCACAGCTTGAGCTGCTTAACTATGCTGCTGCTCAGTTAAATATTTTAAAGCTACACGTTTTAAGTAATGCCCCTTATTCCCTTCTAGGCCCTTGAGGTTTATGGTGTTTGCCTGCTTTTCTCCTTCCCCTTACAGAGCATATGAGTGTATTTGCAAGCCAAGCTGCTGTTCTGCGTTACTGAAACTGCGCAGGTAATCCCTACMACCCTTCTGGCATCTGGCTGTTTGTGCCTTCCCTCTCATATAAATGTCATTAGCCTGTTCACAGAGCATTTCCCCTGTCTCCACCGTGACACCTTTAGCTCGCGCCTTCCCTTCCCTAAACCTAGTTTGGCTTTGATTTCCCTAGTTCTTTATCCAGCGGCAGTAAGGAGGTATTGAAGCAGGTGGGTCTGGAGGAGCTCAGCACCTTGGTGCAGCTGTGCCATGGGTAGGCAGGCAGAGCGTGCTTGCTGCGAGCCAGACTGCTCCCACTGCAGCCTCAGAGCCCGCTCTTCTTGGCAAGATCATTGCCTCACTGATTTACGATCCCTCCTGAGTGCCTCCGATGGAATTATAGTCCCTTGTATTACATGGTGCCTTCTCTGTTATTCTTACTGCGCTCTATAGATTTATGGCAGCTTTTAAGCCAGGCAGTACATGAAGAAATATGATCTTAGAAAAATACAGAGAGAACCAAAGGAGGTCAAAGTGTGGGAGCTGAACACTAGATGGTGATCCAGGATTTCCTTTTATTTACTGCTTGCACCTTTTCAATCTCCAGCAGGTTTCAGCTGTCCCAGCCAGCCCTAAACCATAGGCTGGGGAGGAATCAGGAGGCTATAGAGTGAGATGCTTGCCATCAGCAGGTATCTTTTATTATGATTTAGCACATGCAGGAAATCCCCAAATACAGTTGGTGAATTACATGAATCCTATGCAGAGTGCCAGAAACATGCACAGCATCAGAGTATGTAGGAAGCCCACATTTGGCCAGACAGGCTTTCCAGCTGGTACCATCTCTTACTGTGGCCTTGACTTACACTTCTGTGTTAGCAATATGTCCTGCAGAGCTCCTTTGCTTTTTGTGCAGAAAAGGAGGGTAATTTGTGACAGTCTTCTGTCAAGTGAAGCAAAGCAAAGGCTATGCCCAATTTTCATCGGTATGATTGTGTGACAAGGAAAATAATATTTTAAGTAATTTTGTTTTATAATGCTGTTTACATTTATGTATAAATTATTCTGAAACTGTAGAGCATAGAAAAAATATGGGTTCTGTCCTTACTCAATAGATGCGTAATGTGAGAACTTGACCTCGGCACGTGTGCAGGACGACACATGTGCAAGGGCAGAGCTGCATGGAGCCGCCTGCGGGAGGGTGACGGCATACATTAATTGCTGTGTGTCAAGATGCAAAGGCAAACAGCTGGCAAGAGGGAAGAAAGCTGTAATGGCCAACAGGCTGCTCCCAAGCCAACAGCTACTACAGAGGCCCTTGGGATGGACAGCAGGAGCAAGCGTTTTTCCCTTGTAGGTGAGTGCCATAACCCCCTCCGGTGTCATGCTCTTTGTTAATAAGGCAAGGTATGCTGTGCACCCTTCACTCAAAGACTTACTGTTATTTCTCTCTTGCAGCAAGGAAATTCTCTTGCCTTCTGGTTACAGCCTAGGGCTATGGTCAGGGTTTAGTTCCTGAAAGGCAGCTTCATCACCCTGAATAGGCACCTRCTATCCAGAGCATCCAGAGCAGCTTAGTCTTGTAGGCCCGGATTTTCAGATGTGTGTAATCATTTAATGCCTGCCCTGCTGTAAGCCCTTTTAAAGCAAGGAAAGTTAGGACAGGCCAGGCCTCGGGTGCTTTTTGATAATTTCATTAGCCACTAGTCCACATTTGAAGCATCTTATCTTTTGAAATTTGGACTCTCATGGGATGCTAGATAGATATCTGTACCATTTGGTTGACACCAAACTGCCTTCCTTGGATCTCATGTAGAAAGACTTGAGTGTCCAGAGGTCACTCAAACTTATGAAATGGATATTCCACACAGAGTAGCTTTAAAGAAAATAAACCAGATAATCAGAAATAATTTGCACAAACTTTGTTACCCCACTCAGTTACACGTGACTGCTGCCATTGTTTCCCTCTGTACAGTTCCTCAAAAGCTTATAGCTTTGTGCTAGGAGATAGCAGCTGTGGGTCTTCTTTCTCATGAGGCTGACCAGAGCTTAGAGGTGTGTCCAACACTCGTCAACATCTGGCTTCAACTTATGTTCCTTGACTCTCTATTTTCCAACTGATTACTGAATTTCTTGTGCCTGTTTCCCCACAATATGTACTGTTTATGGTGACATCAAAGATGATCTCTTTTAGAAGTGTTATCACTACCATGCATATTAAAGTGTAATATCTAAATTGATCCTCATGTATTTTGAATATCATCATTAATATGTGATATAGGGCAGGTCCTCATAAAATGCGAACATGCTACCTCTATTTTTCCAACAGTGCTGTAATGATTTGCTTCATCAGACAATCCTATGTATTTTTTGAGTGGAGTTGTCCTCAACAAAGTCTTTGATCATTGATGATGTGGAGAAGGTGAACAGTAACCAACTACTTCCTGTCTTRTGCTGCAGAAGTAGGAAATGGCAGATTCAAGATGATCAAAAAGAGATGGTTCTTCACAAAATGTTATAATTAATTTGTGGAGATCTTTTCTGCTGAATATATCACAGTGCGCTTGGCAGATCTATAGTAACAGGTCTAAGAACAGTCACCATGAAAGGTTTATAAGGATAATCACAGCAGATATAACTATTCTGTCGCAGCTGAGAATGGATTCTTGGAAGACCAGAGTCTAATTTTATGAAGTGATTTATTCACTTACATTTAATAATTGTAAAAGGGTTTTCTTGTGGTAGGAACACTAACTTGAAAGGGTTTCTTCAAGGATCTGATACAGTACTCAATTTGCTTTCATTTAGGTGGTTTTCCC
Source organism: Rhea americana (assembly GCF_003343005.1). Lineage (NCBI taxonomy): Eukaryota > Metazoa > Chordata > Aves > Rheiformes > Rheidae > Rhea > Rhea americana. The sequence goes on from NW_028186344.1 coordinate 595,192, forward strand.
TTTGGTATGTTTATTTTCCAATGGTGCCTTGGCAGATTGTGGAGATGAACGTGGAAAAGATAAATCTCAAAGCTGCTATATTTTTGTGGACCACCCACTTTGGTCAGGAAGTGGATTTCAAACTGAGTGCGGTTTCAAGTTGATAGTTGACTTTGTTAGGGGCAAAAGATAGGTGCATGTTGCATTACATTTCAGTATCTTTACAAAAATGAAGTAGTTTGTTTATGCAAGAGTTATGAATTGTTCTTTTGACTCTATTCTCTGTCAGGAACCTCTTGTTCTTATACTAGATTTATGCACTCAATTGCAGCCTCTCTAGTGGGCTACATAATTCAGATTTTATAATAGAATGAAAAATACAAAGGCTCAAACTTTATTACAGTAGCACCTTTTTGCTGGTCTGTGTGTTCATTTTTTAAATGAAGAAAGGTCAGAATACTACACTTCCCCAGAAAGGGACGCAAGATATCCTTATCTGTGAATAGAGATATCTGAAGAATAGAGATAATACTGTATGCGTGTATACCAAGACTTACTGTAAGGGTAAAGGCAATAAAACTGTGAGGTTTTTACTTAACGTGGCTAAGATGCACAATAACAACTGTTAGATACTGGTTAACAGTCAAACAGTAACTAAAAAAGTTGCTTTACACTTCACAGTTTCAGATGCCTGCAGCTTTTTCCCCCCTACAGAAATGGAGACTCCAATATAAACCAAACTGCTGATAAAGTTCTAAAAGGACAAGAAGAAAATGGAAGAATTTACTGATGAGTTTTATATTCTGAAAACGCTCATCTCTGTTTGGATGCTATATCTAGATCTGGCTTCTATATGAGGAAGAAAATCTCCCTAAATATGGCTTTAGTTTTCTACTTCGTAGTTAAAAGCAGAAAGTATCCATGAATCAGTAATGAAGACCTACAAACACTCTTCTGGCTCAATAGCATACTTAATCTCAACCAGAGGCTGTAGTAAACCACAATTCCCTAGCTGCAGTAAGTGCTGCAGACTCCAGAGCCAAGCACAAAGTTTAATTAAAGCAAACTGATGCATATAAATTTGCTGATGCAATCTCTCACTCTTGTATCTGAAATGTATATAGGCCTCTTCCTGGAGACAACAGATGATTTAGACTTCAATTTCACTTAAGAACCTCTCCATTAATACTCTCCAGCAAGTCTCTGTGCACACTACATACAGCTTGTTAACTAGACGCCTTGATCTCCCCTTGGTGTACATGCCTAGTGTATCAGCTGCTGAGTAATTTGGCTAATTTAAGACACTCAGTGAAATTTTCCTGTGCTCTAAATAGCCAGACATCTTTGAACTTTTAGAAGGAATTACATTTTGCAGTTAATGAGCATTACAGCGCTAGTGCAATAGATTATGTTTTGGCTATTGCTATACTGGCAATTTTGGGGAAATTTCTCACTGATGCTTTAGCACCAGACAAGCTCTACTCATGTGAGCGATGTTTGACAAATTGTTCCATAAACGTTAACAAGACACAGTTTCTTGTTGATTTGTGTCCTGAGCCTATCCCAGCATTACACAGCTCAGCCTGAAATCACCCCTGCCTCCCTCCAATGCATGGTAACTACCTGCTGGACGTGGCACAGTGTGCCCCATGGGCGCTTCGGTGAGAGTCACAGAAAAGTTGGAATTGTCAGGCACCTCTGGAGAATATCTGGTCCAACCTCCCATTAAAAGCAGGATTTTGGATTAGGTTATCCAGGGCAGGTCAAGCTAAGTCTTCAACATTTCCAGTGAGAGAGATTTTGCTGCTTCTCTAGGAAGCCTGTCCCAATGTTCAACTGGTCTCAGGCTGAAGAATTTCTTTCCAGAAATAATTTTCCTTAAAGCAACTTGTGCCCATTGCCTCTTGTCCAGTSACTGTACCTTCTTGTAAGAAGAGYCCCTCTATTTGCTCTGTAACTATCTTTAGATACAGGCAAACTGATTAGATTCTCCTGAGCCTTCTCTTCTCTRTGCTGAAAGAATCCAGATCCTATAGCCTTTCTCCATGTGTCTAGTTCTCCAACTCTCTGATCATCTTGGTGGCMCTCTACTGGACCATCCCCAGTTTGTAATGTATTTCTTGAATGAGTAGGGCCAAACAGGACACCCTATTCCAGCTGTGCCAAACAGTCCCAAGTATGTATGTTGGCTGGCATACTTGCGCATACATGCCAGCTGAACTGGCAAACTAGACAAAATACTCTTGCGTTTGCACTAAAGCTGTTCCTTTGGTGGAAGCACTACTTCTAGTCTTTCATCTAAATCCATAATTTTGGTCTTTTACTGAACTTGAAAAACCTCAGTCTCCCATCTTTCAAATTTGGCTGAAAATTGCCAAGTTAAACCTTTTGGGTGAAAGGAGACTGACAGGCTGTATGATCAAGAAAGGTCATTTATTTTGGCAGGTTTGGTTAACCACCAATATTAATATTTATGCTTCAGATGGTTTGGGGAAAAAAAATTTCCAAAGCTGATTTATAGCAATACTGACATTGCTGTTGGCACTGGCAACAAGGGCAATCATGGGCAATTTCCTTAAAGCTGTCCTTGCAAACACAATTATATGTCTCTAGCACGTCTTCATTATCTGAATATGCTATTGAGACCTCCTTGGGGCTAAAGCCAGCTCTGATGCTGATGATTTGTATGACCTTGGACTAGTGTTTTGATGCTGATTTTTCTCCATGTGGAAAGGGAGGAGGATGGTGACTGTTATTGGGCTTGGGAATAATATGAAATTTAGCTCATTTTGCTTTCTTAGTGCTTTCTCTTCAGAAAATGAAACTATTTTAAAGCAAAAAAAAAAAGAAAAAGAAAAAGAAATAAAAGTGTACCTATCACTAATGAGTTCTGCCGTAAAATAAGCATAAATAAGCAATATCCTAGTGGTAAACATAAGCTTCTGGCACAATCTGAAATACACAGTTGATAACTAGCTATCATAAAATCATTGTTCATGTATACTGGGGACCATTCACAATGCCTGATATTTCTGAATAAAAGTTAATGTCTTCCTCTCCTATTTTATATACGGTAGCATTTGATGATTTACATCCAGATGGTGATTTGGTGCAATGCAATCTATTGATGCATCGTTAAACTAAAGTTAACTATGGGATCTTCATAAACCAAATTTTTCTCATACTCTTGAAGAGACACAGTATTGTGGCTGTTGCCACTGTGCACCCAGCTAGATCTTGCATTCATGAAAGCAGGAGCTTAACAGAATTAGGGGAAACCCAGTCAACTACTATTAGACTGAAAGAGGCAATTGCATTTTGCATTAAGGGGAGAATATTTTTAAGGACTAGAATTTCCTCTCACTAACTGAAGYTCTGTTAACTGCAGTAGAGTTATATAAATCGAAGCAAGAAAAGAGATGATCTACAGTTAAAAGATTAGCTGTGCCTCAAGTTTGTTTTCAAATGAAAGAATAAAATGCCAAATTTACAGACTAAGAGAATAAAAGATTTCATCTTGCAGTTCTTGGAACATCTAAAACTTGGAAAAAACTGACTGGCAGTTGTTTCATCAAAATAGGTAACTCAAAGCAAATTTTGCCGTTTCATGTTAGCAGCCCTCCTGCTAGGGTAACATGGAGTATAAAGCAGAGGAAAATGAGTTCAAACCATATAATAAGTATCAGAATATTCAGATCACAGGAATACACTATAAAATACAAGAATAAATGGAAATTTTAGTGAGAAAATTCTGCCTGTCTTATATGCCTTTTCTGACTGAACAATAGTCAACATACTTCAGTTGCATATTTATTTATTTTTAAGTTTGCTTTATCTAATTACATACAAGGAGTTCCTGAAAAAGAGAATGAAGTCTGGATATGCAGTAATGGATTTATTAAGTATTTTCATAATTAATGCACTGAAATATGTGCAGCCAGTGCTAAAATATTCAAAAACTCACTAGGAAACCCACTCACTGGGAAAAAGTAATGCAAGCTTAGGTAAGGTGGAAAGCCAATAGGCTGTCACTTGTCCATTTTCTCCCAGAGGGGGAAATTTTGAGGAATCCTGAAAAAGAAAAATAAAAACAGGAGGAAGAGAGGACATGAGGAATGACTCAACAGGAGGCAAAAATGCACCTGAGACTGCATATGTGCAGCACGATGAAAATGGAAAAGTAATTCAGGGAGCGAGGAGGATGGCAAGAGGAACCTGCAGTGGAAGGATTGGGCTTGGTCAGCAGGCAGAAATCATGCTGGAGAGTCTCTGAAGCAGAGCTTGCTCGGTCCAGTCTGAGTTCTTCAGGATGTGAATTTCTCCTGGTCGACAGAGGATTGTCTGCAGTGAACTAAGTATATGTTAGCAGTCTGTTTTTTACTTCTCGCTCTTGTGTGGTACTGCAGAAGCATAAAATAACTATGTTAGAATAGGTGTGAAAACTAAAAGTTTGTCTAAAACAATATTTTAATTCTCAAGTGTGTGAGATTCTACAACTGAGTGAGAACCAGAAGGATCTCCTGCAATTTAATATTCAACAGCTGTTGAAACTTTTAAAGTCCCTAATGTGTAAGAGGCAGTCAAGGGAAAAAGAAGTCAGGGGAGAAGAAATTTTAGAAGCATTGTTACAAATTTATGAGTGTAAGTGTCCACTGAAGATTGAAGTAAATATGAGCGAACTAGCAAAGACAGAGAACTTGAAGAGAATTATGGAAGCTGCTGAAAAGGAAAATTGAAAAATGAAATACTGGCTTAATATAGCACATCAAATTGAAATAATCTGTACATTCAGATGTGTCACAAATTTATATTTTGCAAGGATTTCAGCTTTCAGGCTTTGGGAACCTGTGTTATAGTTTCATCTGTGAGTCTTATCGGAGACTGAGAGATGTACGTAAAGTTCCCCAGTTAAAGACAGAAACTGACACACTGAATACTAGATTTTATTTAAGAAAATCAGTTAAAAAAAAGTAGGAATTATAAAGCAGTAGTAGAAATTATAAAGAAAAAAACTGTAATTTTAGTTGCCATGCATTACATACCCAAAATATGAATCTATCTTAACATCTTATTTCCCTATTTCTTACTTGTTTAACATAATTTCCATTTACAATTGTGCTTTTATACAAAATTTCCTAGCTCTTCTGCAGCAAGTGTTACTGACTTAATATAAAGCTGCTCTTTGAAAGAAGAGTTACTTTCCCTTTTGGCAGTTCTAAATATTTCTGTTTCAACTTTATGCTCCTTTCCTCTCAAGATCTGAGTTGCAGAGCTGCATACTTCAGTCCCTGGTGGAGGCCTATTTGTATTGGCTTTGATGTAAGCAGTAAGTTTCTTGGTTTAATTTTAACTTTTCAAGGGAAGAGTTTATTCACAAATGAATTACACAGCATGAAATCTTAAAAGCTTTAGTTAGATGCTCATGGAAAAAATGCATAATGAGTTTGCTTGGGAAAAAAATGTTACAAAACTGATGTTCTCCCAGGTAGAAAAGACTATGCACTTTCACGGAGAGAAAACAGAATATGCAAGATGGGAAAGGCAAGCTTTGACATGGACGAGGAAAAGGCTGCAGAATGACGTTTAATTTACCCATTAGGTGAACTACATGTCTGGAGGGACAAATGCTGCATAGAGAGAAAAAAAAATGATTTTCCAAGTAAGAAGTCTGCTGAACTTGCCACTTTTTGCTTTTCTAATGCTTAGCAGTGCTCTACGGGGGAGTAAGATTGTGGAAGCATTACAGTTACTTTTTCCTCATCCTTTTTAACTATCTGTGGTCATTTGTTCTGTACTAACAGCATACATCACATTTTCCAGACAGTAAGAAATTGTTATGTTTGAGGCTGGTTAGCTCCCACTAGCAGTGTGTCTATACCTGCAGGATATATAGGAAGCCACAAACCTCACGGAGACTGGTAGACATGATAGCTCCTTTCATTCATTTTGTTCAGTGAAACCTAAAATAGCTGCTACCATGATGGTTGCAAATTAGCCTGGCAATACTGGGGTAGGTTGTGAGCTGGAGCCTCAAAAGGAGATCTCCTGACTCTGAAAGTAGAAGTGGGAGCCAGGCTTTGGTGTTTGGTGGAGCTGGGTATGGCCAAGATAAAAGCCAGAAGCAGAAATACAAGCAGAGAGGTGCATCTGGAAAACAGCCCTTTGAGTAAATTTGTTGTAAATAAATAAAATTATATAAAAGAAATTACATACAGATGGTACCATCAGTTACTCTTCCCAATGGGAACAAGCTGCAAGATACAGAGTGCTGCTTAATTGCAGGGGCTAAAAAGGAAAAAACCCTGACAGCATCTCAAAAATCAAAAGGCTGAAATAATCTTAAATAAGAGCTGGGTATTTTCTAAAAAGAATTAAAGCAGCAGCAGGGAGTTTCCCCAAAAGAGCTTACAGAGGACAGGTACCACTGGCAGGAATGCCAGTTAGAAACTGGGTGCGTTTGAAGAAGAGGCCACTTTCAATGGGTACATAGACAGGGAAAGAGGGGCCTTCAACACCAAATATTAAATGGAGCCCTTACAAATGTGGCCAGCTGCTGGGATATTCACTAGGGGAGAGTGTCGTTAGAGAAACACTGTTTCTGGTACACAAAGCCCCTGCCACAGCTGCCGGGCAAAGCTGAGCTCGGAAGGGAAACCACCAGCAACCAGCAGCGCAATTTTGCAATCCTGGAGCGGGTGAAAAGCGTTTGTGGCTCCCTGGTGCGGCATCCTAATAGTTCAAATTTTCTTCCACTTTGGCCAGCGATGCTAGTGTTTATAGACCTCAAAACATGTGGCATAAGCATAGCAGGTTATTACCATAAAAGTCTTAAGTTTGCTAGAGATAGAGCATCGGCTGAGAGTCTGTAGAATATTTTTGCTATTATTGGCTTGGGAAAAAGCAACAGGCCTGAAACACAAAGAATTGAGGCAGGGGAAGGAAGGAAGGGAAATATTGCTTTACCTTAAAATAATTAGAAAGGGGAAAAATAGCAGGGGAAAAAATATGTAATCTATACACCTAGGGAAAATCCTGCCTTGAAATTCTAAAGCCCAGCTCACTATCGAACACTTCTCTAGGGAGGAAAAGTTACCAGCAGTTAGATTACTGCAAATACATTTTAAAAGTAACCTTTTTTGCCATTTATTTAAAAATTGTTCGTTAAAGTCATTGTAATTAAGCTCATTGATGCCCTGAATGCCTGGGATGAGGAAGAGTGCTTATGACAGATAAAATCTGAAAAAARGATAAAGATACTGCATTTATGTGCTTTCAAAATCTAATCTTGAGCCACTAGATGGCGAGGAGCAGCTTCCACAAAATACGATGAGCAAAAAAATGTTTAATCCCTTTCACACTATAGAGAAATAGGGTTGTATTAGTTTTGATCAGAGGCATTTATGAAGGGAATTCACACTGGGCCTGAATCTAATGATGAAAAATAGTGTAATGTCGCCATAGGTCTGAAGAAAATATGCAAGAAAGTACAATTTATGAATAGCAAGAATGTGTCAACTTTTTCCTTAAGAGGCTGCAAGGACAAGTAAAATACAGTGATGCAAACAGGAAGTCAAGACAAATCAATCTGCTAAATATACACCATAAAGCAACACAAGACAAGCAAACAAGATGCCTCTGTGTAAGGAAAGGGATCCTGGCAGCCTGTGAGGTAAGAATTGATCTCTCAAAGTCTTTTGTGTGTGTGTGTGTGTGTGTGTGTGTGTGTGTGTGTGTGTGAAAAGCTATGCTTGGGGCAGGTTTCCAGAAGTGACTGAACCAAAGCATTGGGAAATAAGGCTGTAACAAAAGAATATATTTCTCGCTGTGCTTATGGCCCATCTCTTAGGTGCCATTTAGGATGTTGAGGACTTCAGTGAGACTTAGAGAGGATACAGGTCATCAATGTGCTTTGCCCAGTGCAACGGTGTCCAGCAGTGAAATTATAATTCTAAAGCCTCTGTACTCCCTGCCCTCAGCTGTAACTGGCAGGCTCCATAACCTCAACTTACTTACTACATACCGTATCCCCTGTCTTTACACAGCCCATAAAAAGAAACCAAAACACACCTGCAGTTGCAAAAGTTTCTCAGTAGTATTCTTCCAATAGGACACAAGGAAAATGCTTTATCTGCCATGAATCATGCACAAGGAAATATAAATATTTGTTAACCTCTGGCCCTTTGAGAGTTTTAAGTGTTGCAGCTCAACCTGCAATCCTCATTAGGCAACGCCAGAGCGTGTATCTAATGTAACATCTAGACTGGTTATTTTTCTGGAACATCTGTGTTCAGATGGAGGGGGGAGAGCAAAGCACAGTCTTAATGACATAAATATGCAGCTAAAATACGTTTCTTATGCTGAAAATCAGAAAAGTGGCAGTTCTCAGTGACCTCTAAATTGGTGAATGTGGACATTCCCAAGCAGAGCAGCCAGCCACAAATTAATTGAGGAAGAAGTATTCTGACTTTGTCCTGTGAATTGCGTTATGCACAGAATTACACTGTGATCTCTTTCTTGAACTATTTTGCTGGTTCAGTTCCAGCTGAGCTCGACTTCTGAAGAAGTCCAACCAGGCTGTGTATGAATTTCAGCTGAACCAAAATACATGCTGCTTCAATCCTCATTTCTTGCTGTGCTACATGTGTTAGCTAGGACTTCGGACGCCATTAAGAATGTTACTCCCTAAGATTATTTTCTGACTTTTCGTGACTCTCATAGTTGTCCCTGTTCCAGCTTCCAAATCTTCATGGCTTCTGGAGCAAGAATGAGCTAGGATGAGAATATGTATTCTATGTAAGCAAAATACAACATCAGAAAGGCAGTAATCAGCAGCTGTAAGTACCATTTACAGCTGTGGGGGACATACTTTACTAATAGTAGAGACCAAAACAGACATAAAACTTACCAACTTTGGGTGTCTCCAGTCTGCACTTCCTTCTCCTGAGGTCAAAATCCAGTTTGAAATTCCAAGATGAAAAGGACTTGAATTTTAACTTACAAAACTGAAGCTAAATTTTCAGCTGCCATCCTGTCACATCAACAAAACTGTGAACAAATTATTGATTATTAAGAAAGGTAACAAAGTGTCTTTTTTACAGGAGGATGCCACTATGTTTTTGCCCAAGGGTCATTAATATTCCTCATCAGCACTAGACTGTGTATGGTTTAAAAATTGAATTTCTGAAGGAAGTAGTTACTAAGTGCTMATTTTTCATATGCATGATTTACTGCAAGGTAAAATAAACAGTAACGCTGATTTCCTGTCAAGTGTCTTAAACTTCCAATGTACATACATATGTAGGGATATTGTAGGATACATATCATAGGGATATTTGTACATAGTGGAGCATAAATTCTTGGTGCATTAATGAAATGCCTACATTGTACCAAACAGGACATGTAAATTTGATCACCAGGTCTACAGCAGAAAATTTCTTCTTCATGATGTGATTTAGCAGTTAAAGTTATTCAATAAATTCTCACAAAATACCATGGCAGGTAGGTAGATATTATCACTACTATTGTTATTACGTTGTTTCTTATAGAGCAAAAGAAAGCAGAGAGAATTTGGCTCCATTGACCAGTATTACAGCTTTTACAGTCTAAAGAGATCTGACCCCAGATTCTCCCTTTCTCCCTCCTACTCCTTTGGACCTTAAAACCTTTCAGCATATTATCAAAACTATGATTTTGTACTATCCAGCTTTTGGGTTGCCAATACTATCTAAACAGTAAGCATCCTAGCGGGCTGAGAACCCAATAGCCAACTTATGTAATAGTATATTTGGTGTAAATCATTAAGTGGAGCATCACTGTTTTACTCTGGGAGGACTGTGGAGTTATTTTGGACTTAGGTAACTCAAGCTGTGAACTCTCTGTGTGCCAAATGCAACAGAACAAATATATATTCACTCAGTGTCTAGCAGTTGTGAGGCTTTCACAAGTGAAAACACGGCAATCTAACTATAAATAGCAACTTAACTAAAATTAGATAGAACTGGCAGGCTATAATATATGAATGGGAGCACTGTTAATATGCTCATCAGGTGTTGGAAGAGCTCCAGATCTGACAAGGACTGCTACAGTGCAAACTTTCTATGCCTGGAAAAATGAGCAGAAATGGCTGAATGAACAGGGTCAGAGATGTTTGCATAACCGGATAATAATGCCAGAGCCTGCCTGCCCATGCTGATTAAATTGGAGCACTGCAAGTGAGAGTATTTCTCCATTTTCCTCATTGCATTGGCTTGTTGGTGCTAACAGAAAATGACGTTAAATCTAAAGAATAAAGAAATGTAGGAAATCATTTAGGGAACATTTATAATGGGATATTCAGTAAACTTAAACCATATTGGCTAATGGTATAAATTTAAAGTATATAAATATATGTGGATGTTTTCAGTCAGAAAAGGATAGCCTTATCTACACTGCTGCATGCTGAAGTTACTAAATAGTGACCAAAGATAGGAAATAACAATACTCCAGGCACTTTTTGCTGATCTGCCGCCTGTTCCCCTACTGCCAAAAYACCAACCATGCTTTTTTCTCAAACAGCTTTTTCCAGACCAAAAGGAATTCTATAGCACAGAAAGTGCTACTAGGGTCACAAAATGGTAGAAGGACTTCAACCGAGCAGATGATATATGCTGACCTTCTTGCTATATGTAGCACTATTGAAATGCAATCACTTCTGCACCTGCTATCAATCAGCCTACACTTCCATATAGAGCTTTTTTTTTCCACCTAAAAGAATGGAGTAAGCTACTTCTTACAAAGGCACCTTGAGGGCACATTGGTTTTCCACACGGGAAGTCAGTGCAAAGTCCCTAATGAATTGTGAATTTACACCTTGCTTATTGTACAGTGTCTCTTCCATGTAGATAAACCATTCATTTACTTCAGCTTAATTCACTTTGAACACGAATTAAGTTAAAGTAATTATAGCCAGCTGACTACTAAACGAATGTCCATAAAGGATTTATATATGCTCTAATTATATTCACTTCAAGTTCATATCTTTTTTGTTAATTCACTCTGACATCCTGTGGAGACAAGCAATTGGATATCTTGGGCTCAGGCCAAAGCACCTTGAAGATAAGGAAGGAGATTTTGAATTAGTCTCAATGGATAGAAGAAAATCTGATTCTCAAAGGCTTCTAAAGGAAAAATGTTAAAGAAATTTCTCTATTAAATAGAAAATGTATAAATGGCTCAGACATGAAAGGATGTTTAACTATAACAATGAAATCAACCTTTCTTATGAGAAACATTCAAATTAAACAGTATTAAATAGAACCAGGACTACACCCTGCTCAAAGCAATGTTTGTCAATCATAAGGAAACACAAATTTACTCAATTATGTCACAATTAATCAGATCAGTTAAATGGGCTAAAATGTTTGTTATCACAGGTATCTTTACAGAAATCAAATCTTCCTATAGCTGTACAGACTTGTTTTTAATATACAAAATGATTTGGGTCTTATGTAATTCAGTTTTTGTTCTGACTTCAGGAAATACACATAAATTATTCTAACCCAAGCACTAAAAATGATGATCCTTTACTACTGATATTGCTACTGTCACTCTGCAGATCTGTCACCATCACATTAAACAGACCATTATCAGTGGTCCGAAGGCTTCATGAAGCTGAAATGAAAAGTAGATGAAACATAAACTAACAAATAATTACAGTTTAGGATAAAGTTTGGAYTGTAACAGTGCAAACTAATGCATTGAGATTTAATCTTAGAGGGGTTAAGAGCAGCACTACTGTTTCTCACTGAGAGGATTTACTGTTTGGATTAACCACTTGATTGGCAAGATGTCTTATGGAATACCTGCTGCATTTTTAGCCAGATAGGAATGAAAGCTTTGCTGTGCAGAGGGGTGCTGATAGTGAAGTAGGTCTCTTCACTGGGGAAATGTTATGTGTTAGCTGAGGAGAAGAAACAAAGTCTAATGGGGATCCAAGCGTGCTTCTTCACTCTGTATGGGGGCGTGGAGGGGAAATAACCAAAGCTACAAACTTACCCCAAATTTTCCATATGAAGGTATAAAACCTCTTAGAACATTGCTTGGTTTCTTTTGCAAAGCTTCTTTCTGAAAAATCCCGCTCCCGTTTCTTAAAAAGAATAATAAATTCTGAAGATTCAAGAATTAAAGCTTCAGAAGCAAAAATACGCAGGATTCTGAACTGTGATCTTGATAACAAAGATATTTAAATAAAGCTAACAAAGTAATTAATGAAAGTTCTGGCTCCATATCACAATTTCAGTCTAACCTGTAACCTCTTTCTTTTCCTTTTCCTTTCCTTTTTCGTTTTTTTCCAAATCCCTTGCTCCTTCCCAAAGTTTAAAACATGCTTTACAGTCATTGGTGAGGTAGCTGCCACTAGAGGTCAGATGTTTATCTTTAGTGTCATTAATTACCAGTGCTATACAGTTTCAAAAGAACATCATTGCAAATTGGCTAAATTTATTCTCTCTCTTTCCCATATATATAGATATACATATAAATGTTGTGAATGGTACCCTTTAGAAATCACTATATTTAAGAATTGCTTAGTTAGAAGTTGGTGAATGAAATTTGCAGAGTTTAATTTCTGATGAAAGCCTCTGTCTCTATGTAATTTGTGCCTATCTCAGCTTGAAAACCTTAGAGAAACAGATAAACCTACACTATGAAGTATTTTAGCAGTCCCCCTGGAGCTAATCCAATTTTTTGGAAAAGCTTGTGGTGTGCTATAGGCAAATTTCCCAGCACCCAAAGAAATGTATATTGATTTGAGTTACTGTTGTAACAAAAATAACATAGAAGTTTTAGCTTTCACATTATTAGCAGTGGTGAAAGCAATTGCTGCATGCAATACTTGCACTTTTGGAACAGTGTACAGCAGTTTTTCATTCTGATTTGTACCAGCCCAAAGTAGATGTATATGCTGCCGTTCTTATCATGGTGATGGCTACTCGCATCCCTTGCCTTTAGCCCAGGCTCTGTTGGGTGAACACTGAGATTGCGTACACCTAACAACTTRGACCCCACAGTCTGATTTCAACCAACATTGACAGAGGGATATTAGTTTCAAAGAAATCAAGTCCCCATAAATTATGTAAATATTGGCAGCTAAATAGTTGAAAAGAAAACAGGTTAGTGATTGCCTGGCAATTTGGCCCTGTATCCACTGTATGAGGGAGCAGCCAGCTGGCCTGTCAACACATGCAGAGCAACAAATTGGCTACTTAGCCCAAAAGAAGAGATACTGGAGAAGTACTGTCCAGTCAAGATGAAAGAAAAATAGTGAAAACAAAGGAAAGAATGAGAGGGGCTGAGGAAGATGTGGCTAGCTGATGTTCTCATGACACAAAATGCACAGGAAATTTGGGTTTATTAGTATTGCTGCACACGAAACATGGAAACAATGTATATGTATATATACATCATTTTAATAAAGTAAGTCCTTGATTTTTCTACCTTGCTCCTGTGCACTTTATTAAATAGACTAATATAAAAATATATAAAGATATATAAAATGTAGAAAGTTTCTTTTGTTTTTCCCAGATGCATAGTGCAATAAATATTAATATGGACTAACATGAATAGGACAGCAATCATTCTCGTTCCAAGTATATAATCTTTTCACAGCTCATCGTATATAATTTTACACAATATAATACTATAATGATTTGCTGAGCCATTCATTTTCTCTGAAGTGCCTAAGAAAAAATCAAGAACTAAACTTAATGAAATAAGCTGTTGATTAAATCAATTAACTAAAACAGCACAAGGCAGTGACATCATCCAATTGTATAGGGCTCTGCAGAGCTCCACCTATATTATTTTGCTCTCAACATCACACGGCTCCATATGAATACTCATTAAATGATCTTATGATGATGTCAGTTATAGCCCAGTGACATGTGGTAGGCTGTACAACAGGTATTTAGTTAGCAGACTCACAGTCATTTGACAACACATGCAAACTATATCCGACTGATTAATAGTGTTCCTTAAAGGAGAAAAACATCCAACTGAAAGGAGGGAAACTCCTTACTTAACCAACTCCTTCAGGAAAAAGTTTTCATGGCATGTCCTTGTTCCACAGAGGAGCTTTTATTTCTTTTTTTTGTGGAAAAGATGACAAATCATCTTTGCTATCTTTGCCTGTTAAAAAAAAAACAGCTAAATTAGGTTCAGTATTTTGCCAGAAACCATCGAGTAGTAACAGGAGAGCTCTAGGCTATCTGGATGCAGGCCTCTGGATGTGTCATYGCCAGCCCTAAGTATTGCCACCATTTCAGCACTTCAAACATCTGTTTTTGCTAGCCTTCTGCTCAAGACACTTTTCACTTTCATAATTTCTCCTAGGAAAATTTGAAGAGAATTCAACYTGTCTTTAGAATGCCACCTGATAAGCAGAATATGTCATATAAATAGAATAGAGATGATCTTTGAAGCTTACTATTTCCTTCACTATTTTTTTGCAGAATGCTGTAAATTCTTATACAAAAAATTCTGTGACAGGAAAATCTATTATTATATTTATCCCTGAGCACAGCCTTCTAGGCTTCATTATCACTACATTTTAAAATTATTTTCCAGGTATGTTTGAAACATATGACTTGATTTTGTGCTTCAATCCTGTACCTTCAGTCAACATTTCAGGGGATCTTAGGTACAAAATTTTAGACTCTTACAAGGCTGAAGATTAGTATAAATTTTGTCACTAGAAAACTAAGATTGTGAATGTCAGAGATGTTCAACTTTATTATCAATTAGATAAACATAGTAATGATAAAAGTAATTAGATAAACATAATAATGACCAGATAGCAGTCAAATTTAAAGGACCTTATTCTCTTTTCAAAGCAATTCCTCTTCTCTGCAATTTCTCCTGAGTTCTGTTCACATTGATTAATAGAGAATCAAGACACAGAACAATAAGGAACGGATACACATTTCTGTGTATCTTACCATACTACTTTCTAGGGGTTCCAGAAATCACACTTTTCTTCTCAGAAAAACAGACCACTTCAAAATCTGTTTGAAAAAACAATACTATTACTGGCTTTTGAAATCTTGATCACAGGATCTTCCTAACCTCAGGACTATTGTAGAGTTCAGAGGGAGCCCTGTGATAGATCATTTAGACTACCAGCAGCTGAAAGGTGCACACGCAATTAAAAACTTTTATTGATGTTGTTAACCTTCATGACACAAGTGAACACATATAAGAAAACAGCAGTCCACTACCTTAATAGCTCAAGACTCCTCCAAGTAATCTGATTATGTTTTAACACTTGTTTTTTGGTGAAAGAATTCCAGCAGTGTTAAGTGGTATGAAAAAAAAAGCACATGTACCTGTGAAAAAAATAGGATCCACTGTGTTTATTCAGTATTTAACTGTAAGAAGACATGTTTCGACAGCCTTAATATTCCCCAAATCTGTGGAACCGGTAAGCTTTAGACCCAGCCATAAAATCAATTGTAATCACAGTTGAATTGTGAATTATGTTGGAGATGTTAGGTTTATTTCATTGGGAAAAGAAGAAGAAGAAGAAGAAGAAGAAGGCACCTGGTGGTGGTCCTTTCCTAGAGTTACAGTTTCCAATAGAGTGAAAGGAAAGAAAAGAATGTACTAATGGTTTTTGAATTGCGGAAACTGAAGCAAGAGATCAAGTTCACATGGTCCAAATTCAGGGTCTGAACATTTTAAAAACAGGGAGACCATATCCAAAGTTTCTTTGTGTTTGTGTATGTCAGTCTCTCTTCTCTTCAAGAGATAGATATGCTTAATTCTTCCTCCAAGAGTTATGAATCTGAAAACTGCCAGAAGGTTGAGAACATCTTTCAGGATCTGGTTCAATATGAAAAACTGTGATCACTATCAGAGACGAGTTGTTTCCCTTTCTGCTACAAACTTCTCTGCTGGATGATGATTTCAGAAGAAGCAAAGAAAAAAGCAAAGAATCACAAAACTTAGTGTACCCATCAAATGGGTTAGGAATAAGGAAGAAGTGTGGTAAAAACAGTTTTTGATTTTTTTTTTTTTTTAAGTAAAAAACATTCCTTTTGTCTTTATTCAAAGGACAAATGGATAGTCTTACAAATGAAAGCTTCCTGAATGTTTTATATCTGTTTTTGTTCCAAGCAAACCAACAAGACTACAACTGTGTTTGTCCTCTTCTGTCTCTCAATGGCAGAATGGAAAAAGGGTACAAGGTTTTTCATATGCAGGCTTTTTCTAGTCTCTCCACTTTGTTTTTAACTAAAAGCACTTATGTGGCTTAATGCAATGTAAACACTGGTACAAAAGTTCATAGTTACTCAATGTCTATTTACTTCATGCAAATATTTTTGTTATGACAGAATCATGGTTTTAGAGGATGGCCCAATTCTTCTGTTACTATTTTAAACTAGCTGCTGGTAATACCAAGCTGTTCATGGAGAGCAGTACTTTATGGTTTGCTAAAATAGGTTTTAGGGGGTTTTTTAGTGGTTTTGCTGACTACATTGCTCAGATTCTGCTCTCTGTGGCTTAAAACTTTGCTTCTCAGAACACTGTGGAAGAGAGCCTGGAGTTTTATATTTTTTTCTTATCAGAGAGTAATTTGAGTAGCAGATAACCTTTTTGAGTTATCAATTATTTCCAGGAGGGTTACTTTTGTTTTATTGGCAGAGACAAATTTTTATTTTTTTATGAATAATGAAAATACAAGTTTAAGGGAAATCACTGATTTTTTTTTGTTCTTGTAACACAGTAAGACAAATGCAAGGAGAAATACTTTCAAATGATAAAGTTCCATTGGTTTCATTAAATCTAAAAGTCATGATGTGCTTACCAGTAAATCTGAATATAGTTTAGGTAAGCACTGACCTTCGTTTTGTGCAGATAGTGCTTGCTTAATAATTATGTAAATAGGATAAATGTTAAAAAGTT
The DNA here is from genome assembly GCF_003343005.1 of Rhea americana. Lineage (NCBI taxonomy): Eukaryota > Metazoa > Chordata > Aves > Rheiformes > Rheidae > Rhea > Rhea americana. Next base: position 612,109 of record NW_028186344.1, read on the forward strand.
ATTTAAAAATATCACATTATGTCAAAATTCACTAATTTGTCATCGGGCTTGCAATCTCTGCAAGTCATATTGTGTGTAGTCTTTAATTTTTTTTAAATACTACGTTTTTCTAGCTTCAGAAGCACCTTGATTTATCTGTTACCTTATAGGAAGAAATGCTTATCTTTGTGGACAAATTTCAATTGATTTTTAACAGTACCAACAGCTACTCTGTATTCAAGCACAAGAGCAATAAGGAAGAGAAAGTCATTTTTATTTCTGTTCTATGAACTTGGCAAAAGGCCGTGTCATTTATGACACTGGAACAGGAGAAATATTAGTAAAAATACAGATAGGAGTAAGAAAGAACTGCAATTGTTACACTGCAGTTAAACCCAGTCTGTGTAGTAGATAAGCACTGCAAATGCATCTGGAAAGAGGCAAACTTAAGTGAGTTTCTGAAAAGAAGCAGGTTGAGCCTTGTGAACATCAGCAGAAAGGAGCTATATATTGTCAGTAGGAGAATATTTATAGCTCCTATGCTTACTGCAGTCACTGGGAGCTGAGGTGAGTATGCCAATGTGCTTACAGCAGTGCATTATAAAACAGTTTCTTTTGGTGCCCTATAGATGTGCCTTCCATTGGTGCTGCAGAGATGAAAAAGGTGTACCTACGGATACCCCAGGGCATCAGTGTGTATTTCTGAGAGTGTATTTTGCCTGATGTAAGCCACCTTTTACCTATCCATCTCTAATACAATTTCAACTTCGGAAAGCAGTATTGAAAGTTCTCTTGCCTTTATTTTTCACAAAACAGTTACTTCAAGATGGGCAGTGTAATTTCTGACCTCTAAGTTTCACAGTCTGTGCAACTGTCAAATGATATGCCTATCTTGGTAACTTGGTTTCTTTTTTTTTTTATTCATCTTTTAAGTTAGGAGAATTAGATTAATCCAGCAGGTTTCTCCTGCTCTTATTCCCATAGACATTAAAAACCTTTTAGGCATGAAAAAAGATAATTCAGTGACAGTTCCTCAAACATCTATCTAAGGAATTTTCTAGTTTCAGACAAATAGTGACCAATGCAAAGCTACCAACTACGTTCAAAGGGCCAGTATCTTTTATTGCTGGTAACAAGAGATTTTCCTCTACTCTTCAATCATTTCAAGTTCTAGAATTATTAAGATAAAGGCACTGGTATTCAAATATTATAACAAAGATGATACTTTAGAGATCATGAAAGTTTTCATCATTCACATTAGCTAATTACAGAAACACTGCTTTGGTCCTGGCAATAACTTTTGATGCATATGGTTAAACTGCAAGAACAGCATCTGTCACCACTGTCAGAAAAGCCCAAGTGTTGAAKTTTGTCCTAATCCATGCACACAATTCAACTCTGCCTAGATACCACCGATGTCTGTTGTCTCATTCACGAGTCGATCACAGTAATCTGTTCAGTAGCTGCTAGAGGAAGCACTGAATCTTCTTCCTTTATTGCAACCATATACCAAAGTGATTAATCTAATATGATGTTAACTAGTATTTTTTTCCTTAACTTTTGACTCAGTTTAAATGTTTTCTTTCACTGCTTTGGAGAGAAGTTTGCAGCTTCTTAGCAAACTGGAAGAGAACGGGATGTTTTATGTGCTTTTCAGACCAAGACAACAAGTAGGCTTTTTCAGACTACAAGATAAAGAGGGCTAGTGGCAGAAAATGCCACTCTACTTTCTATACTGAGATTTTCAACACTGACACTATTACTGTTTTTATTTCTAAAATACAGCCCTTATAAAATCTTCAGTAACTAAATTCACTTTGACTAATATTTAGAGGAATAACCTGAGCAACTATTGAGCGTGACATGTCAGTGTTCCCTGAGAGCTCCAGTGTTTTCTGCAGAACGCAATACTTTAAAATAATTTTATGATAATGATGATAAACTTTCGAGCATAAGCAGCATTAGGTTTCTGTGCTTCCTGACAAATAGGAAGAGCAACCTGGTTCATGCTAGATGATTACACTTCTTAGCGTTAAGCCACTGCAGTTAGTCATTATTCCTTTACTGAAAAGTGATGCTCTTTTATTACATTTAATGTTACCTCCTCGGATTAGTATAATGTAGTACTAGCTCTTCTCTGCTTCTGTCTTCATCTCTATGTAATTTCTGTTTTTTGGAGACATGTCGATAACAGGTGAATATAAACAGGAAATACACACACCTATATATGTTACCCCCGAGACAGGTGTTACAACTTTGTTATGCTGCCTGTGTAAGAGTTGACCTCCTATCAGCTGCCTTACAGGTTGTAGTTTTACTGTGTTAACCACTGATCCTTTTTGTTAATGATGCTGGAGGAAGAATATAATTTTGCTGGGTTTGTTTTTTTTTTTTTTTTTTTAATTGTTCCTGGGTCCATCTCTTATACACTGATGGATGCAGCAAGGCAAAGATAATCACAATACTTTTCTCTCAGATTAAAAAAAAAAAGAGAGAGAGAGGGAGAGAGACAAAACCTACCCTTTCTACCCATGTCCTCAGAGGATATGGGATGAGCAAGTTGCATGATATTACTAGAGATTAAAGGACAGAAGTTTCTATAGCCTTTCTGCCTTCTGGCTCAAATTTCCCCATTGCCAACTTAGTGCAATTTGCAGGTCTTTGTTTGTTTTTGGTTTTGTTTTTTGTTTGTTTGTTTGTTTTCCACAACATCTCTGCATCTGGAACATCACAGCAGGACGTAAATTCTCCTTTTACAAATGCATTTCTTTACACCAGCTTCCCACCACTGAGCCAAAAATCTGAATACCACCTGTAAAAATGAATGCAATGTGCAAAGTCCAAAGTAGCATTAACAAGACACACAGGTTGCATCAAGCTTTCATCATGGCTCTTATTGCGACCCTTGTGCTCTCCCACTCCTCTGGAGGGTTAGCTCTTGCTGTAGCATCCACTCCTCTGTGAGGAGCTATCCCTTTACTTGCTGTAGAACAGTTAGCTCTTCTGTGATGAACAAAAAATAACAGTGGCGGGTTATAGTATGCCTGGCATGAGGCATGTGCCTGCCAAGAACCGAGACTTGATCCTTGCACTGAACAGAAAGAACAGCTCGGTATATTTAGCACATTGTTCCAAGTGATTCGTCAAACGAGTGAGGGGTTTTTTCCTAAGGTGCTGGAATATTTTTTTAAAATAAGTTTTAATTCTTCTTGCCTGAATATTTTTTAAAAAATTAGAATCATAGAATCATAGAATCTTAGAAACAGTAAGGTTGGAAGGGATCTCTGGAAGATCATCTAGTCCAACCTCCCTGCTCAGCAGGGTCACCTAGAGAATGTTAGACAGGGTTGCGTCCAGGTGGGCCTTGAAGATCTCCAGAGAAGGAGACCCCACAACCTCTCTGGGCAAGCTGTTCCAGTGCTCTGTCACTCTCACAGTGAAGAAATTTCCCCTCATATTCAGGCAGAACTTCCTGTGCTTCAATTTCTGCCCATTGCCTCTTGTCCTGTCACATGGGACAACTGAAAAGAGTTTGTCCCCGTCCCCTTGACACCCTCCTTTCAGGTACTTATACACATTGATAAGATCCCCCCCTCAGTCTTCTCTTCCCCAATTCAACTGTATCAGTTCAGAAAGTTGTAAATAGATTTATATTGAGATGGACATTTGGTACAGATTTTCATATGTTTGTATTATCAAACTTCTCTTTTAATGTATGGTTTGGCATTCACTACAGATTAACTCTACCTAGAGGCCCTTCAGTGAAAAAAAATTGCTATGCTCAGCCCATTTGACACTGTGACATTCTTTACAGAAGGAAGAAGGAGGGGTACTAGATTAGCAAGCAAATGTAAAACTGATTTTAAAGTACATAACCAAGTAGTACAATATATATCTTCTGAATTTATGGGCATATGTGGATTTATGAGAAAAGTACAAAATAAATCATAATTGATGCAAAGACACCCAGACTTTTGTGAGCCATGAAGTTAAATGAAATGTGAATACCTGAAAGAAAACACTGTAGCTAGGTCTCAACAGCGATCAAAATCTGACTAGATTAATTTAACATCTCTAGGCATATTTCTAAATCAAAGCATCACTAATGTAATATATATACGAGCTGTAAAATTTCTATTTCTGGAGTAAAAAAAAAATCAATGTAAAAGCCAGAAACAGAAAAAAAAGAAGAAGAATGAAGAACGATTACTTGTTCCAACTGTTCTCTTCCAGGAATTACACTATTTAAAAAGAAAATCAGCATTCTATTAATCTTTTATTTTTAACCAGTGATTAATTTGTTTTGGATTAAGCACACTTCAATTCCAGTATACCACTCAGATTTTTTAACATGTGTAGTTCAGCTTTATTAATTTAATGATAAATATTTGCATGTAAATAATTCAGGGAATTTCAGTGGACTAATGACTGATTCAGATCTTTTTCTTCTCTCTAGCTAAGTGCAAATAAAAGCTGCAAAGCTGTCTTAGAATCTTTAGTGTCTTCTGTATGGACAGGGAGCACTCAGCAAAACTAAGTGAAGTGATAAGGTTTTTGCCTCATAGACCTGGCATGATGAGTCAGGTAACCAGGAGTAAGAATGCTAGTGCAATTACATTTCTAGTAGTCGAGGAAAAACCGATTCATACAAAACCACATACAAAAGAAAAATGGCTTTAAGGACCAATAGGAAGACACTAAAAAGGAATGGTGTATTAGGAAGAAGGACATTGTCCCAGTTGGGGAGTTCAGAAGTAGGAAGGAAAGAAAAGAGGACTAAAACTAATACTGGTCAAATGGAAAACCATCCACACACTGACTGATTCCACCCACTCTTCGATCTGCTTTTAAGCATGCAAAGTGAGCTGCCTTTTCCACCTTCTTCCAAGGCATGGTTTAACAGCTGAACTGATGTAATGGCTTACAGCTGCAAAAGGGAAAGCTCCTGCTTCCTCCTCTCTTGTCCTGCCCTCTCCTTGGTCCCCACTGGGGTTTTTGCTGGTCCCTGGCTGAGCCAATTCAGCTCACTAACCTGCGGGAAATTGTCCAGTCTTTTTGGTAGGGTAGTGATTCAAAGTTTGACTCGCTAGAGGGTTTGAAAAACACCAAACTGGGTAAGTGGTAGGGGTGGTACATGCCTGGAGAAGAGATGAGGGAATGGGATTTTTGTTTTCGGCAACGCTGCATTGACTTATTGCGGCTCCCATCAAACTATGCTGCTGTCTAAGCAGCTGTAAAATGCACTTCTTGTATTTGGGAGTGCCTTGGCATGGGGAGTGCTTCCTGACTTGGTTTCCCTCTTAACAACAAAGTTGATGCCTTATCCTTATTGAGAAAAAGTTGTGTTTTTGCTGTATGTCACAGTTAAGAGTTTTACTGGGTCAGAAGAAAAGGCTTTAGTTTTATTTACACCAAAGTACTTGTCTTTTAGCTTGATAGTACACGATAGATATTTAACTGTAAAATCTTAAGTGGAAAGACAGCACATGTAGTTCTGCTACCAAGTAATTAGGTGATGTCAGCATGCTCAGCTCATACCCTGGATTAATCTAGCCTCATTTACCCTGTGACAATCTAGTAGTGCCCTGTCTTCACCCCATTTTCACAGTGGTGTGAGTAGCTCACTGTAAGTACGTGCTGATAAAGGCCTTTTTTGTAATGATAAAACACTGATGGGTGAGGCAGGGATAGTGTGCTATACCTAGCTACAACCAGGAAACCCCTAAAATCCAAGAAGAGTCAGGTATGGCAGGCATAGAGGCAAGATATTTTTTTTTTCTTTCTAGATGAATTAGAAATCAATTAAAGGTAAATTGAACTAGCCAATACATTTGAAAATCCAGATCTGGATGTTAAACAAACATTTGTAATTACTGAAACCCCAGGATAAATAACAAATATTCTGTGTTCTTTAGCAAATATTTGTAGAGTTACATGAAGATGAGTTAGGTAATCCAAGTAACTGGAATCAAGTAATCTGATTCAAAAGGGATGCAAAAAATCCATGATCTAGTTCTAATTAACCATTCTTGTACTGTTAAATAATTCCAAGATTTGTGGGTCTTTTAATAGCCAAGAGGTAATAACTGATTACTATCATTTCTCACAAATCAAGCATGTCTACACATGAATAACTTTTAGTTTAGCTTCTGGTGGAACTGCCTCAGCGATCCACTGATCACTTAGTGTGTTTGCATGTCCTGCCCTCTGCATTGCTCAATAGCTCTGGGACGTTTGGGATGTTCGGCTATGGCTGTCAAAATTGAGATCCCAAACACCAAGTGCATGCACACTTCATAAGAGGCAGAGAACTGACAAAGGACAAGCTTTTGAATATCTGCTGCTTTGTATTTATGATTATGAATTCTCTTTGCCAATCTCTAGAGCCAAATGCCACAGCAAGCTGAATGTTAGCTCAAGCCATCAATAGGAGGGAAAAAGAAAGGGAATTATGTACAAATACGCAGAAGTGTTTTTTTTTWWAAAAAAAAAAAAATACAGGGAAATCCCTTAGAATAACTCAGTTAAAAGCTAATTATTAGGGGGATACTAGTGTATTGAAAGGCAGGCTTCAAAGAAACTCAGAATTTCTTGCAGTTGCCTTTTAAAAAAACTACACATCTAGACTTTTATTCTGGCTCTCATTGCATTTTAGAGAGAAATGATCTGAGAAAAGATTTTTTTTTAACTGGCAAGACTCAGACTTTCCAAAAGTATTTGGAAAATAAGCTGATTATTGTGAGTATTATAGAAAAGATCTGGAAACCTGATTTGCATCCAGCACTGAATGCAGCAATGGAAGTTATCATCTTTATTTCTTCTTGGTTTACTGTCAGATTATTTCCATGGTGTTTCCAGAAGTGAATGAAGCATTTCAGATATAGTTTCACTAAAGAGAGACAGATCTAGCTGCACAAGGACCTGTCAGGTACTATTTTGTTTACTTCTACCTATTTGCTAACCTCAAACTTCAGTGAGTCACAGTATTTTTACTGCCATTTTATCCATGCCATAGGCTTTAACACACTCTTCCACTTAATTATTAACAAGGTCCAAAGGTACCCACCCCTCTCCCACACAGATCTTTCAGCTAAACACAGCTCCATATCCTCCTCTTATTTAAAATTGTTCTTAACTCTTTAGATAAATATAGTGTTTGTAGTTGATACTTTAGTGTTGCTCAAATGTTCCTGAATTCTCACAAAGCACAAGGTTTGGAATATTACTGCTCCTACTGCTGCTTACATTCTTCATGCCCAAACAAATGGGACTTGCCCATGCTCCAGTTTTGCAGACATCTACTGGCTTGGTTTGTTTCACGATCTAGTAAAAAATCATAATCTTTTTCTAGATTCTCTGTAGCCTTTTTCTAATTAAAATAAGCTTTTTACTCTTCTTTGATTGCTCAGCTCACTCACTAATGTCCTCTTCTCTCTTTCTTTGATCAGGTTTGATTGTGGTTTGATCGCAGGCCTATTTCCCAATGGTAATACAGATGGGAGGTCACCATTTCCTCATCACAGTGTGCCACCTCCCCATATCATGGGGATGTGCTGTGAACTAGATCAGGAAACCATTTGTAGCCCTGCACTGTTTTTCTATGGTTTTTCAGCTGAATAGGTGTCCTGATCTGGTTCACATCACGACCTTGCAAAGAGCTGGTGTTGGAAAATTGAGGGGTGATGTTGTATCACTGTGTTGATGTTCGGATCGTTTCTGAGGCCACAGGATCAGAAAACTATGGTCTTTCTGCTTGACCTGAGATGGGTCTTTCCTGAATTTCTACCATGTAGCAATCTTGTTAATATGTCTTAGTAGTATAAATCTGCATGCATTTTCAAATCTTATTTGACCTCTGTCATTTACTTTGTGTTACTTTAATGTCTTCTTTTGCAAATTATTTTATCAAAAGTTTATAACAATTTTAGAAGTACAATCTTCCTTTTAAAAAAGCTAAATAGGAATTAATTGTGAGTATTAATTCACAAAACAAAGCTCGACCGGTATAAGGACTGGTGAGAAATACTTCAATGAGAACATTGATGATCAAAGTGTGATGTAAAAACTGGTACCTGAAGAGCATCAGTCCAACTATATGTGTGTTTGGTTTTCTAAAAAAACCTTGAACAAGGAATGACAAGATGAAATATGTGATTGTTCTTCAAAAAGGTTTCCAAGCATCCATTCAAAGTATCAGTCATGAATGTTGGAAAAGACTGGGGTGTGGCCCTGTAAGACTTAATCATAGGCTGGAAAACAGGGAAAGAAAACAATTTAAACTAAATAGTTACTCAGCTAATTGCTTTGAGTAAGTCTCTTGATTTACACACCCTAGAACCCAAACTCAACATTTTCACTTGATAAATTGAGTTGGATACTTGTACCAAAGACAAATATCTTGCTCTTCCTCCGGGGGAGGGGGGGGATAGGAATTATTATGAGCTTTCTACAACTGTTCATGTCATAGCAGTGTCTGGGGTAGTATAAGCAAATAAGAAAATAAACTGTTTGCAGTAAGGATATTTGAGTAGTGCAAAACTGTAATCAGATGAGCTCTGGAAAATGTACCTGAGAGGAGAAGAGGTATTGGTGACTCCTGGTGCATATTCTACCTGCTTGCCACATGATTCCATGCTCCAAGAAGCAAGGAACATGTACTTTCCCTTTAATTGCCTCAGTGAAAAGTCTAGGAGCTTAGCTTTAAACTCACCTTCAAAAGCAGCTTAAGCCAAGTCACTGGACTTTGCACCAAAATAGATGTACGTGCACATGATTCACACTGACCCTTCTTGGGTACTCTGTCAGTAAAATAATTTCAAAATTACTGCATCTGCTTGCTGAATAAATGTGCTTATACTTTTAGTGCATAAAGAACTGGGCCTAAAATGAACACATTTAGTATGGAGGCAAACTTAAGTTTCTACTGCAGTTTTACTTTCTGTGTTTGGAATTTACAAAGAGTTGAGATCACAGGAAAATAGTATTTACATGATAACTCCTGTCTTAAATTCTGCATAACAAGTGAGGAAAGGAGCAGATACCTTATTGTATGTACTACTAATACTACTGAACCTTTTGTAGCCTTAGGTTAAGGCTACAATAAATCAGACAAAAATAATCAGAGTATGCTGAATAATTTACCAGTTTAAGTTTAACCTAATCTAAGAATGCAAGGGAACAGGTGTATGCTGCAGAGGTATATGGGAGGAGACAGTACATGTTTTAAAGAAAAACAAGCTAAAGTGCTAATAATTGTATAAACTTATGTTCCACCATACATTCTTTCTTGTTTCTGCCTTCTGATATTTCATGCTTATATCACAAGGTTTTTAGGGAAAAGACATTGTTAGCATGATTATCAAAGGATAGCAGGCAGAGCATAGGATATTAAGAGAAAGAAAGAAAGGAAGGAAGGTTGGGAATTGGAAGCAGATGTCAGAGAAGAGTCCAAAGTTGATGTAGATAATTGAGACACTTGAAAAGAAGAGTAAAATATAGCTTTAACTGGAAAGTGGGAAGAATGAAGGCCAAAAAAAAAATGTTGCAATAGTCAAGTAATGAATAAGATATGAATCATAGTTACAGTGGTGATGACAGAGAGGTTTTAAAGATGTTGCCCAAGAGGAGAATCTCAGCGTGATAGATAAAACCCTGAATGTGAAACAGAGACTGGGGAAAAGGAGGTAAGAAAGCCTTCATTCAGCCAACAGAGAGAAAGTGAGAAGCCTGGAAAAGAAAAAAAAATCCTTCTTTGAAATAGGAAACGTTCAGATTATATTCAGTAGAGAGGAGTAGAAGCACAGGGATTAACAACTGAAAATGCATTATACAATCAAATTAATAATTAATTTAATTAAGAATAAGTATAGTTCCCAAGATAAGTGGAAAAGTTTGCCATACTGGAGTAAACTATTAATATGGGACGGAGCTATTTTACTTAATACAATGACTTTTTAAGGAAGGTTCTTCACGATGACACAGCAAAAATGAGGCACATTATCTGTTAAAATTCCTATCATCAGATCAGCAAGGGAGAAACCACAGCAAATATTTGAACAAAGGGTCAGCCCACTTCCTGCATTTTCCCAGCAGTTGGAGGAGGTGGCAAATGCATAGAGAATTTTTGCTATTAAAGTCCATTTTCCAGACTTATGAATGAACTTGCGCTCTGGCCTGAATGGCTCTGTTAATCTACTTCTGCAGTCATAGTTGTTAAAATACTCTGTATATTTTGTTTAAAATCTGCAAACAAAAACGTTTTATTAGAGTAATGCTATTTGTGACTGTTAAGATCTATGATAAAACAGGCTGGATACCTGAAAGATGGAAAATCGACAACTGCATAAGCCTAACTGCCTGTTTAACAACTGTCAATCTATTAAGCAATATCAATATGATTGGTGCATAATAATAGAATAGAACACTAATTAAAGCTTATTCCATTTAAAAGTCTAGTAAGCAACCTAATTTCAGATTTCTGAAAGGTTGCACATTTAAATAGCTACTGGATGCGTAAGCTACTAAGTATGTTAGTAAGTTTTAAACTCTGACATGAATTTATGCAATCAAATCAATAATCTACATTTTAAAAGAGTTTTAAGTACAAAAGTATTCTGTATGGTCTCTTGGGTAAAGATTTTAAATGTGGAGTACATTTTCCTTCTTTATTATTGCAGGTATTTTCTGCAAAATCAGCCATATTTATGGACAAATTTTATGTAACTTGTTTAAGAGCAAATGGTTCCAAAGTAGAGCTTACCAAAGTTCTTCCCTAGGTCTTGGGTAAGACAGTCGTCTTAGCTGATTGTGCTAGAAACAGAGGTTAAGAGTCTGATTGTAAGTTAGTGCAGGATGGGCAAGCTRTAAGTAGGAAATGGCCCACAACTTATTTTAATTCATAATAAACATTTTTGGTATTTTTACTGCATTTTGGGTAGTGTTAATGTGTGACTCTCTACAAGGTATATGAAATACCTTTTTCAGCCTTGGAAAAGAGAGATGATCTCTTTCGCTATGATAAAGCTTAGCCAGTCTGGCATTCTGCTCACTTGAAATGACTAAGTCCTGACTGTGGTAGAACTCTCAAATTTGTAAATTCCAAAGGCAAAAGCTTACAACCTTGCCATTTTTTTTTCTTGAAATTTCACTGTAGTGTTAGTACAATACTGTCTTTGGGAAAACAGTAGAAATATGCATGCAAACTGACCACCTAAATCTTGTCAAAAAGTTCAATATGGAAACTCCAAGGAAAATGTCGCCATTCTCCGCAGCTTCCTTGACAACAAGGGGGAAATGGCTCTAAGAGCTGCTTACTTACCCAAATCACAACATTGTATATATATTTTTTAACTATATTCTTTCTACTTGTGTATATTTTCAGGGGAAAAAAAAAAGAAGTAAAACCAAACTGATTGAAAAGCACACATGCTCAGATAACATCTCTTATGGAAATAGTCCCTGATCCTTGTTACCAGCCGAGCTGTATTATACACAGACTGTGGGGTGGAATATGTAGGTGTAAATTTGGGTGTTAACATCATCTGATTCTTGTGACTTTAGGAGTTGGCTTGCCTTGGAGTAGAACTTGGAGCAGCACTACTAATCAGGAGAGTCAGGTTGTGACCAGAGCCAATACAACATTTTGAAATATTTTGGAAAAGAATTACTGTAAATGAGGGCCTTCATTAGCTTCTATTTTCTGCTGTTGATATTATCTTTTATTGGTCTGTATTGAGGTACACATTCTGGGTGTTTTTCATCCTCTGTCATTACTGTTGATTCTGTACTGAATGCTCTAATGTCCTGATTTGTGTGCTTAATCTGAAGGTTGAGAAATTTATGGAATTAAATATTATGTTTGCAGTAGTAGAGACAGACTATCCAGAATAGAGTTTTCTTTTCTTTCCATCTGCTCCTATGCCTCCTTCTTCTGAATGGCCACAAACTGTAATTCTGTGAAGGAGTCAAAACAGGCAAAAGCTCTGTGTGTAGGCTTGCTACACACAAAATAACTTCATTTTAGAAACATCTGTAATGGGTCATGTTTTCTCCTCTCGGCATCTGCCAAGTAAAGACTACTCAAGTCAATATAAAGTGCATTTTTTTTCAAATGGAGTGAAAACAGTAAGTAAAGAGTAAAAATATAAGTAAAAATACAGTAAGTAAGGAGTAAAAATGTAATTAAAAATTGATGACCACCATGAGGTTAATCAAGAAATGTAACACACATGAAGCAGTCATGCAGAGTAGATTTCTTAAAAAAAAAAGAAAAAGAAAGAAAAAAAAAGGATTCCCTTTAAAAATAATGTATTTATGCTTTTGGGCGCCTTTTGAAGAGCTCCGGTCCTTGAGAGACTGAAGAAATCAGTCATTTACAGGTGATTTTTCTTCAGGATTTTGTTTTGATAGCTGCTCCCTGTGCTAACTTTCTAAACAATACTTTTTTTTTTTTTTTTTTTTTTTTTGCGGGGGGTGGGGGGTAGCTGCAGGTAGCCAACATCCCCTGGCCTGCGTGATAATCTGGATGTGCCTGTCCCATGCTGGGTCCAGGCAATGCCACTGGAGTGGGCCACCCTGTCAGCCTGCGACTCCGACCAGTAGAGGCTGCTGGTCCTGTGCACCGCAGAGCACAACCGAACTGGTTGTACTCCACTTCCTAAGTGGAGTTTTGGCTTTTTAGGTGCAAGTGGCCTGGCCTCACAGCCTCGAGTTTGGGACTCTGGGACAGAGCAGCGTTGGTGGCCTGACTTCCCTGCCGCAGCAGAACCCTCTCGCGCCCAACAGGTAGGAGCTGCCCGTGTCAAGTCAGCGCCCTGCCGGCCCACGGGGCGCCGAGAGCCGCGAGGGAGCCGAGCCGTGCCCGGCTGGGGAGCCCCGTCCTGCCTGAGTGCCCGCAGCGGGGCTACGGCTCCAGCACCCACGGCCGCCGGGACCAACGGCTGCCCGCGGGGGCGGGGAAGCAGGGGGGCAGGGCGGCTGACGGGCAGGCGCTGGACACCCTCCTCACGCGTGACCGGGGATGCCGCGGCGGCGCGCGCCCAGCGCCGTTCCCGCTGCCGCTGCCTGTGAGCGGCACCGCTGCGGGCACTGCTCCTTCACGTGAGCGCCGCGACCTGGCCTCCGCGCTCCGCAAATAGCTTGGCAGGCGGATAAGAGGCGGCGCGAGGCCAGACTTTGTTCCCTGGCAGATGTCTTCGCCCTCTGCGCCAGCGCTGGTTCGTCTCTTCACTCTCTCGTGTTTTCTTTGCCTTTGACCGAAAGTTGCGGGCAGGCCGCTGCTCACCCCGCGCTGCCGGGGCCCTGAGGGGCCGCGCGGGCGGCCGTTACCGCGGGCGGCCGTGGAGCGCCGGCGTCGCGGAACCGTGCCCGCCGGGCTGTCCCAGACGCGTTTTCCATGGGCAGAGGGGGGAAATTCCTCTGTTTTTTCGAGTCTTTTTTTTTTT
>NW_028186344.1:625548-637446 GCF_003343005.1 Rhea americana
GGGCGCCCGGGGCGGGGGGGGGTCACGGAGCGGGGGAGGGAAGAGCGGTGGGGGGACGCGCGGAGGCCGCTGACACCCCCTCCCCCCCGCGTCTGCTTTCTGCTCGCGGAGCCAATAGCAGGCGGCCATTATGGGAGGTGTGTGCGGCGACCTCACTTCCGGTACCTGTCACCCTGCTGCCCCGCGTCAGTCGGACACGGGATCGGGGTACTTCTGCCATTCCTTTCCTCTCCCTCCTCCCCCCCCCAGCAACCCCGTTCCCCGCCGCAGTGTGGGCGCAGGGCAGCCGGCGGTGGCTGCGAGGGGGTGCGCCCGCGCGGGCAGTGGCGGTTGGGGTGCGCGCCTGCCGACCCTCACACGCCCTGTGCGTCGCCGGCCGCGGTGGCATCTGTCCTGCCCCACTCCGCTCATGGGCCGCGGGTGTCCGTGGGCAGCAGCGCCGAGCTGCCTGCCCGCCAGCCAGCAGTAATGCACGGTATTAGCATCGGCAGCGCAGAGCCTGCCTGTGTCCCTCGCTTCAGCTTTGGCGGGGGGCGCAGCAGTGGGAGTGGGGTCTCTGTCTCGCTAAAACGGTGGCAGTTTAGCTAACGATTTGGTCTTTTTTGTGTGTGTCTCTCTCTCTCTCTCTCTTTTTTTTTTTTTTTTGGTCATCGTGTTTTGAAACGTTCTGCAAACCCATCGTGGTGACGGCGGCAAAGCCGAGGAGAGAGAGTTAGTTGGTCTGGGGAGATGCTTTAGCTATTACTGCGCTTGGGCTTTACGCCTCCGGTTTGCCTGTGTGGGGAGCCGCAGTGGGAGGCGGCCCAGGGTCACAGGGGTTTAAAGAACCAGTAGGAACCAGCCCAGGCAGAGGTCTTGCTAAAGAGCAATCTGGGAAACTTTATAGGGAGACTTCAGGGTGTTGGGGGAAGGGGAAGAGAGAGGGAGAGAAATCCTGTCGTTTAAAGTGCTGTTTTGCTACCGCTATATCTCCAAACACAGCACATTTAAATTATCCTCACCTAGTTTGAGAAAGCAACATACGCACTAGATGCAAGATAATGTGTTTTGGAGGTTATCCTTCAGGCAGGTTGTGCTTTTACCATTCATTTGGCCAGAGGAAAATCCATGGAGAGATGAGTGTATCAGTGGCAGTTTTCCCTAGACTTGCTTTTGTGGTTTAACAAGAAAAACGTGTTCTTGATTGTCCCTACAGGGCTGTCCACTTGCATTCTGAAAGAGTGGAAAAGATAGCATTCAAATAAAAGTGGAAAGAAGTGTTAAAAGGTCTTGCTTTTAAGTTGGAAATGGCCTTGTCTATTCATATTAACATTAGCCCAGTCTCACTGAAGTGAGTAGTTATTCCTAAGGTCTCTAATGAAAGAAATATGAATACAGAATTAATCAGCCAGGATTATCTGGAATAATGATTTTTGGCGCTTTCATGGCATCAGATGTCATAGAAGTGCTGTGCAAATAAAGAAGTTGCATAAGTTTTATTGAGAAGCAAAGATTTCATCAACCTGTTCTTGTATTATAGAATATGAACATACTTTCTTATTAGCATCTAACACTAAATATTGATTTGAAACTCGCCTTTTTTTTTTCCAGGTARCAAAATCGATAAGCTATAAAAAGTTTCCTTTATACATTTTGATCACTACTTTAATAATGAGGATACCTGCCCTCATTCTGAATCTGACAGCAGCAGTGGTGGTTCATGTGATGTGGTCACAAGTCCACTCAGAACTAAACGAGTTTCATAACTCTTTTATTTGGCAGGAGTGATCAAACAGCCTTTGGCTACTAGTTACTTTTAATAGCAACTTTTTGGATTTAAGTAGCATAATGTATTATTTCACAAGGATGAATGTGTGAACTGACCTTATCAGAGGTTTGTAAAATGTGTTAACATTGTGCTCTCTTTCTTTTTCCATGTGTGGAAGGAACACTTGTTATAGTCAAAAAAAAAAATCTTATCAATAAATCTTATCAATCTGGTGATGCCTTGTATTGAATCTGATCCTCTATAATCAAGTGGCCTTAGGAGTTTTGGTTACCTATTATGTTCCTGTATGTTGTGAAAACCTTGTATTTTTCTCACTTGCATTTCAGTATTTCTTTAATGTCTTCTTTTTTTCTACTCATGTCCCTCAAAAATGTGATCCCCTTAAAGGGAATAATGATTTTTTAACCATGGAAAGGTAATGAAATTGCAATTGTGATATTGTATGGTTATGTTTTAAATATATTTAAATATTTAATATTTAAAATATTACAGAAGATGATAATATCCTACAGCACTATAGTACACATGGCCTAGGATATTCATCTTGTTCCAGAAAATGGATTATAGTGCTCACTGTTAACCTGGGATGGTCAAGGAGAACACTGTGTTTTTTGTTTTGTTTTTTTTTTCCTCTTTGCTTTAGCTTACCTGATGAGGTAAGGTGAGTTTGAGGTTGAGTTCTGAGTGTTTTTTTTTTTTTTTTTTTTTTTTTTTTTTTTTTTTTTTTTTTTTTTTTTTTTTTTTTTTTTTTTTTTTTTTTTTTTTTTTTTTTTTTTTTTTTTTTTTCCCAAAGGAAATATTTGTTACAAAGGAAGAAAAAAGGAACTCCATAACTGTCTACAGAAATAAAGCTTTTTGTTTTGCTTGTTCGTTTTAAACAAGACTTCTAAAGTATATAAAAGTAAAATCTCTACCTCTCTATCTCTTTGGAGTATGAGTGGCATGTGTGCAGCTGAAGCCATTGCTGCTCTTAACAGTTTGTCCACATAAATACTTGGATTTTTGAGACTGCTCTTTATGAGTAAAAGTATTTGTTTTATAACAAATAATTTATAACAGATAATTAGGAGAATATTACAAGACTTTTGCTAAAGTGGATTAACTTTTGATTTCTTCTAATATTGAGAATAAAAATCAGAATGATATCAGAATGTACCAGTAATAGACCCCACTTAGCTAAACATCAAAGTAGTCCTGCTTAAGAGTAAAAGCTGTATTAATAAATAGGTTAAAAAAAATAATGGTAGCTCAAATGAAGTGATAATATATTTTTCTGAAGAAGCACAAAAACATGAAAAAATATTACTTTTTTAATATAGAGTGGTAAGCTTTGGGAAATTTTTGCTTACTCTATTCATTTATTTATTTTTAAGAATGTCAGCAGCTTTTTATTTATGAAGAGCCACGTGTTAACACCAATGTGCACGTGACATGGAAAGGGAACAGATTGTGGAAACCAACTTCTGTTTCAACCTTGCAGGAGGCTGCATGAAGTGGTGAGTAAATATGTGGATTGAGAGCTATCGTGGCATGKTTTTTTGGACATCTAGGGAAGAAAAACATTTTAGGAAGAATTTTTGTAAAGAGTTATGTATAGTCAACTGACAAGAAAAGAAAAGTGAGCAAATAGTACAAACAAATATTTGATAAATGGAAGGTAACAATCTGGAGAACAGAGTACTTTTTCCATATGTTCTGATAGTTGTTGCTGTGATGTACTTTTAAATAGAATGAAATAAAGGCATTACTCAGTAGAATTCTGAATTCTTAATATTTTAAAAGTGCTCAGTATCTCACAGGACTGGATGTGTAAAATTAAGTATGAAACAATATTTTATGGAGTGCTGATATTTCCTGAATGAAAAAGTACTTGTCCTTTAAAATTAGACCGTCTGTCATCGCTATACTCAAAATAAACTAAAACCTCTCAATCTATTTAGTAGTATATTTGGCTTATTTTTAAAACATGAAATGGATATGGAGCAGATTGTTGTGTGACTAGATTGCATGTGGCATTACGATATTGACAAAACTGATTCCGCTTCCTCATACCAGTTCCAATGGTTTCTGCTTATGAAATAATATTTATCTATAAATACTTTGCATGTGTCTTTAAATGACTAGGAAGTAAGGTTTCTATGTTCAGTTAAGGACTTTTTGTGCACAAAATAATACAAATTATAAAATATAGTTCACAGGCAGTCTAGTTCTGATTTAGGCTTAAGTTGTTACATGACTGGTTTGTGTGGCTTTGTTTGTTATGTTTTAAAATACTCTAAGCATGAGCTGTAGAATGATTTTTTTTTTCAGCTTTAAAAGTGAGAGCTAGTAGATAGAAGAATAGAGTGAACAAACTATGTCTAAATTTACTGAGTCCAAATTATCTTATGGAAACACTTTACAGTGCAAGATAAATTTGCAAGCATTTGGCAAAATACCTAACCTTTCTAGAAATGCTTATTACTTAATCTTTTTTTTTTTTTTTTAAGTTACAAATTACAAGACCATTCAATTACTCCTTCCAAATAGTAGAAGAAACTTACTCAAAAATGTACCTGCCTTCAGGATCTTAGTTCAAGTAATTACTTGGCAGTTAGCAGCTACTGAAGTTGTAAGGTCCTTTGGCATTTGGTTTCAGCCAGTTGAAATACGCATGAAAGTCAGTGAGTGAAGTAATCCAGTAATTCATCCACTCTGAAGTTTTTTTTAAAAAAGCCCACAGGTCATAGTGGATATCGTGGGCTTATTGGCAATTTTAGGGGAGATTACAGGCAATGTACATTGCTAACATAAAAATTATATTTATAATGGAGGCTAAAACTAGGTTCTTGATAAAGGTTAGTAGTCTTAAAAATAATTTGAAAAAATAACTACCACAGATACAAAATACTGGACACTGAAATTTAGTCAGTGAAGTTGGACATGCCTAAATGCAATTTTCCAAATATTCTTCCTTAATATGTAGATAAACATTTAGTTCTGAGGAAGTGCGCTGAATTATTAGGATTTCTTGAGTGGGTTTTTTTGACCATGCAATATGCTATATGGATGCAGTTTCACTAGAAGAGAGCTRTGTAAACATGAGAATTTTGTCTGCTGTGATTTTTAGACAGGTTGTTTGCAATTTTGATCTGTGACTTATATTATCATGTTGTATGTTTGTGAAACTTAAAAATGCTGTAGTAGGTATACTCATATCCCACATACTGTGCACAGAAAAGAATACATAAATTTGAACTGATTTTTATTTTTGAAATTAATTTTATATATATATTTATATGCAACTCAGGAAAAAAGGCTGCTGTGCACAAATAAGCAGGTCAGACTGACTAGAAACAAGTCAGGTAGCAGCTTTTGAAAACATGTAGCTGAAGGACAAGAGTAATTCCTAGCATAGAGTACTACTTTTAAAAACAGCAGCAGCTGTACACTTTGTATGTTGTATTTTCATAGAGAGGTGACTGTATGTAAATAGGCCAATATTTTCAAACAGGTGTCAAATGTTTGTGCTTCTAAAAGTACATTTTGGRCACCTGGTTTTTCAGCATACTGAGCTGCCATAATTCTAATTGAAACTATGGGGATTTGCATTTTATCAAGTTAATAAGTCCTGTGAAATTTATCCTTTTCTAAATTATCCTTGAAGAATATACACCTGTTCAGTTTACAGCTCTCACTGTCTTCTACCTGGGTTAAATAAATAATATTAATTAATTCATATAATTATATAGTGTTTATAATAATATACAATATAAAATATATAATATATATTTATATATTTAATTTATATATGTATAGAAATTAAAACATAGAATAGGGTGTTCCCTCTCTGTATTATATCTGATAGTCCTGCAGATAGGAAGCTTACAGTAGGAGGTGTGGTTACAGAGCATGGGGGAGCTGATCTGGCAACTGCTGTTAAAGATCAATCAGTCATGCTCCCTCTTCTTTCTTCTTTCCCTTGCTACCAGCCATGCTGTCCCATCYTTCCTTTGTGCTGGTCCCTTAGCAAGTCAGTTCAGCCAGCTGACTATTTATATTTTTGTGTGTTCTGTTTCAAACAGTTTAATGAGCTGAACTGTCTCACTGACACTGTGTCTGTATTGGRGATTATAATAGGCCAGGGATTGTTCTCTGGACTTGGAGCATAGTGGCAAGATACAACTTGCATCCCCGCACCTAACTGTCTTCCCTCTGAAACAGGGTGGTTGTATCTGAGCTGCCAGTTGAGAGTAGTTCACTGCGTTCCATGTGCTGTCCGCTTAACAATGCCTGGGTATTTTTCCGGGAGAGTCCTAGCTGTTATGGGCCAACGTAAAGTCAGAGAGCATGTTAACAGTATGGCTTAGCCTGGTCTCTGGCCCTGTTTTATTTACTATTATACATCTGGCCAAAGAGGTCAGGCAAGTGTGAGAGCCAATAAAAGGGCAGGATGGAGCTGCAAAGCTGGAAGCAAAGAAGGGAAGAAGGCACAGGACTGACGATGTCAGGAACTTATGAAAGGATATCCTTTTGATGGCAGGGAGCTATTAGATTACTTAAGCTGGCTCGTTTAACTGTACCCATAATGTAACTTTAATTTGCAACCAACAACTTCTCTTTGGCTCTGCAGAGGACTAAGTGCTGCATTCCTGTAACTGCTTCTCCAAAGTCTGATTCAATCAGCTCAGATGTCTTACAGAGTGAAATAAAACTGATATATGAAAGTATATACATATATGGATCTTCTTTAACAATGCTTCTCTTCCTGACTGTTTCAGTAGTCTGTTGGTTTTCTTCTATCTTTCTGTGCTACAGTTGCTTTACCAATTTAAGAAAAAGCAGTGTAAGGGAGCAGCAATGGCAATACTATTGTTCATATGGAGCTATTAAACCACTAGGTAGACACCCATCCTTCATATGAAGGACCAGCAGAGAGCTTAGATATCAGGAAAATAATTAGATATATTTTGGCATTTTTAATCATGCAGGAGAGTGAAGCTTGTGATTTCTATACCGCAGAGAATGACCTGATTAAGAACTGTGAAGTCATATGTCCCAAGTATATACTCTATCTGACATATCAGCAGTTTGGAAGTACAAGTATTTGATGTCGGTTTGCCAAAAAGTGTAGATTGATTACATTCATGCCTATTGCCAAGACTCCACTAAGCAATGTTAATTTAGTGTAAACTTTTGTGTGTGAGGTACATTTGTCATGAGGAAAAAGTTACGGTAAGAATTTCTATGTTATTGAAACAAAACTGAAAACCTTTTTCTTTATTAATAAAAAGAAGTTATGAAAGAATTATTTTATCACATTCTATTCTGGATACTCTGAGTTGTAATATGTCATTAAATCAAAGTTAGTTTATTTTGAGCATTTTTTTAATGTAATAGTTGAGCCTGGGGAAAAAAATACAAAACAAGCAAACAAAAAACCAACCCTGTAAAGGAATGAGTAAAATTGTAATACACTGAAGAATAAGCAAACCAAGCAGCCTCCAGGTGCTGTTTGTAGAAGACATAAGAGTCTATCTACTGGCAGAAGGGCAGGGAAGCTAGCACATTGGAATTACCTCAGTTAATTTTCAAAAAAGACACTTGCAAAAGCAACCAAACAGAAGAGACCTTAATATACAATATAAATCTTACTAAGCTAAATCTAGGTTATCAAATATATCTTGCTAGTATGGCTGGGCAAGGGAATGAAGTTTATCAGTGGAATAAAACCACAGAAAATACACAGTAGTGTCCTTCTCTATGAAGGCAAATTCAGGCTTTTTGAATCTCTTCCAGAAACAGATGTAAATTCTACTGTAGCTTTTCAAATAGTGAATAATCGTGGTTTGTTATGTTTGGTGGTGAATCATGCAAGGGGTTGCAGCTGTGCAGATACTGGAGGAGTTGAGATAGAGTGGAGCACCCAAGGGGGTGAAGGAGATGATTTGAGGATGGGTTGGCATGGTTTATGAAAGAAAGGAATAAGACAGCTGAAAAGAGTATTGAGGCTAAGAGTGCTGGGGTAAAGCAGAAACTGAAACCTGAGATTTGGAGATGGAGAGAACGCTGGGGCCTGAAAAAGAGGTGCATTTAAGATAAGAAGATTTTTTTTTTGTTAATCTCTGAAGCAAAAGTGGCAGTGTTAGATGTCAAAGTAATTAGACTTCTGTCCCAAGCTTAAAAAAAAAGCAACAAAAAAAAGGATGTTTAAGCTGTAAATGAAGAGAGGAAACTGAGAGGCTTCATGTTYCTTTGAAAAGAATCCTGATCATAAGTAGACAAGATACTGTAGTAGCAGGTATAGATGCAGAGTTGTGATTTTTGGTGTTGATTATTTCTAACTGGGRCCCTTTAATGAAATCAGGGTTGGCAAGATTTGGTAGTTTGCCAAGTGGCCAAGTCAAGTCTGTCTTGGTGTCTAGTGTTTTAAAAAGGGGGGATTGCAAAGCCCTGGTTGTGTTTTAAGGGCAGGTAAGATTGAATTAAACCTTTGAATGATTTTATTGATAAAAGAAGTGATCTTAATGGGAAAAGATGAAAGATGATTTGGACTTTTTAGCATGTTAGTTTACATGATCTAATGCATCTTTTTGTTTTTCTTGGGTTTTTTCCTCCCTTTTTAGATAAAAAGCATCGTTCCAAAGTAATCTCTCGTTGTTTTATTCAAGAATAATGTTGTCACTAGGATGGCTGTAAGAGTTAGTATTTTTGCGGACAGTCAGAAGTCCTCCACCAAAGTGAATATTTAACCACTATTGTAAGGATAGACAATTATCTTTTTCCTAATAAAGTATGTGATTAGAAGTCAAACAGATGGACCCTGGAAAACTGTAGAACACGTAAAGTACTAACATTAACTTTGGGCGTTCAGCATACTCTTTGTGTTTTACAAACCTTAGCAAACATAAAACAAATTCTGGAATCTACCTGAACAAAAGGAGGAGGAAAATTCCAGACTTACCTTGGAAGAGAGATATGCTCCTGAAGTATTACACCAGAAGACTGTTTTCAGGATTATTTTTCCATCTCTTTTAGTCTATTTACCTAAGAAAAATGAGTATATGCAGTACTGTCTGCTACCTTCTCCATTACAATAATTTTGAAGCTACTCACAGGTCTTACCAAACTGAGTAGTGATTGCAAAGGCGTTAAAGTCCTATTTTTTTAATGAAAGTTGATAACTGGAAAGAAGAAAGGAACACCTTATTGACTCTGCTGAGAAAATGACGCAATGTGAATTCAACAATTATCTGTTCTGTTTGGCCTGTCAATCGCCAATCAGCCTAGGAGCACTAGCAAGCCAGTTGCAACATGTAACTGAACCAGCTACAGCATGTATTTTCTATTTACCTAGTCAGTAGTTCAGGGACATTGTGTGGGGAGAGTGAAATAAAAGTACTGTGAGAAAGGGAAAGATCAAAGAGACCTGACATGAAGACATGGCGTGACCATGAGATGCAAATTTTATGTCCTTTAATGCATATCAAGAGAAATCAAAATTTTTATTTCTTCTTACTGAAGTTGTCCTTATTCTGGGGTTCTAGTACTGCTAATAGTAAATACCAATGTGAATTCTACCTTTCACTTGTGCATAGTGTCATAAGTTAATGTGTCGTGTTGTTTAAACTCACAGTTATATACAACATCAAAAATTTCATTACCGGTTAACAAAATAACTCAGAACCACTTGGGATCCATAAAATTCATCAGATTGATTTGCAGAATGAGTCCAGGTATTAGGTATATTCAACTGACAAGTATTTTTGTCACAGAAATGTTCCTTTGCTCTGTGGAGAGTAAGCAAGAATGAAATCACATAGAAGTAATAACTACACTTACAGAACAAAAGCTTAGTTAAGTATTTCTTAGTCTTCATTTTGGTATGAATTTAAACTTCAGGCAAGTATTTTCATTTATAACAAAGCAAGAATTCTTAGTTCTTAGAGTACATTACTACCAGTCCTGTCAATAAGAAATGTCTGATTAGCAATGAATACCAATGACTATCATGCCTAAGGGTGTATGGAGGCACAACAAAAGGAAGTCAGTATTTTAGTAAATAATGACACATTTAAGGTATACATGAACCCTAAGGAATGTCAAAATAGAAATTTTTAGAAACTGCTTTTCACTGAATTATCAAAGAGCTTAACTCTTAAGTTAGTGGTGATCTTTTTATAAATACAGACTGTCTAAAATCTCGGTTGTGATGTTCTGGATAGGACAGTTGTGTATATTGTATCTTTTTTTTTTATCAAGCACATGAACAATTAAATTTCTGAGGTACAGAGGTTTATGTAACAGTACAGTCAATATAATTTAATGGAAGATAGCTAGAAATTTTGCCTGGCACTGCCTCTGTATGTATTAAACTATAATTTTAATTGACAATTTTAGTTGAGCAGATGGCTTTAATTTGTTATCCTCTGAAGTTTATTTTTACCATATGTCATGAAAATGTACTCCACAGGATACTTATTAGCAAGGGGGCTTTCATTTTATTTACTTCAAAAATTGATTATGTTGGAGGTAATCATTTAGTCACTACACTAAAATGCAATTTGTATTTGCCTTTTACCCTCAGATATCTTTATCCTTCAGTAAATACAGTCTCTAGAGTATCAGGGCATGGTTAGAAAATTGTTGAGAAGTTACTTTACATAATCTGAGATGCAGTACTTGCTGTGTAAGGAAACAATTGCAACATTTCTATTTAGTCTCAAGCATCTGGTTTCTAAGTGAGCACTGTGTTAGGACAGATGTGTAGGCTATTTGTAAATGCTAGCTATGTAGGAGGTGACTTTGACTCAACCTCTAAAACTTTCAGATAATATTTTTAGAGGAAACATTGGTGATGGTTTAGGATATCTAATATGTGCACACAGTTCATAAAACATACGTCTTGTGTTTTTGTTTTTTAATCTCTCTTGATTTTGAGTGTACCTTGCAGCCAGATACAGCTTCAGTMTGAAATACTGACCTTATTGCCAGAGCTCTGATTTCTCAAGCTGAGGTATTCTTAATTGTTCATTGATTCAAAATCTTGGCTTAGGTAATTAGTTTGACAAACATTTGTACAGTTTTGTAAAACATAAAAAAAATATTAATTTGTTGGATCACTTCCAAATAAATGGATAAGTAGTTTTGGGATGGATGAGGAAAGTAAGAGAGCTTTAAATTTGTTGACATGGTAATAAAAATATACCACATACTCAGATAACACATTTGTCTGAACGTGACCTTGGATTTTGGATCAAATAGCAAATACCTAAGTGTCATGTTTGTCTGAATGTGACCTTGCTTTGGATCAAATATCTATCATAAATCAAATCCTAGATTTTAATGTACACGTGCAACGACCTTCAATGATGCATCAGATCTTCAGTTCTCAGTAGTTCTGGTCTTCACATGTAAGTGTTCAGTGAACACAAAGAGCATCTGTGTGCAAAACACTTCAAACCACTGTAAATTATTTAAGCTTCATTGCCTAGAAGGTGTTGTCATGAATGATTTAGAATCTGTAAATTTTGAAGTATGAATTGCCAGGGCTGCTGTGATTAACACGTGTAATCATTTGAATCTGATTCTAAATATGGAATAATTTAAGTGGACTGTAAGAGTGACCTGAACAAATATGGCCATTGAAAAGGCGTCAAATAAAGGGCAAAAACTGGAGTTTATATGGAGAGGGAAAGAAAAAAAGAGTGCATGTTGTAAGCATGAAGGTATATGTATCAGTGATTTTTTTTTTTAATTAGAAACTGGTGAGCTGTAAGTAGAACATATGGAACTGAATTTGAACTGGAGAGAGAACACACAACTGAGAACACTGAGTACACTATACCCTAATGGTTACTGACTGATGTTACCATGATTTAGTTTCTTGCAGGAAAACAAATCCTATTGTTCAACTCTTACTAATAAATTATACTGACTTCACTGTTAGTGCATCAAAACTGCTGGATATTATTAACTCTCATGTGGATGTTTGCTTTATATTCATTAATAACTGATGTGATAAGTTGAATAAACTTCCCTCATGCTGTTGTGCAGACACTTCTTTTTTTTATTGAAATTTCATAATGTTAATTATAGTATGCTTATCCTATAGTATTAAGTTGTAGTCAATTCTCAACCATGTGTCAGAG
>NW_028186344.1:637711-952015 GCF_003343005.1 Rhea americana
ACTTTTTGAAGAAAACAGTAAAGTGAGGGAGAACGATGTTGGTTGCCAGTAATTCTAATGCAGTAATCTATGGTATGACTAGTGTTGAGTAATACTATCTGAAGCCTTGGCTAGTTAAGAATTTRAAAGATTCAAAAAACTTAGGTAAAAGAAAGATTTAAAAGCTTTACATACATACAGCTCCTTCTGACATAAGTTTCCATTCAGATCTCACTAAAATTAAAATGAAAATTGGATCTTCCTGTTCCCAGTTACAGAAACTGATGAAGTATTCAACTTTTAGATGTGAAAGCTTACASTTGTGAGGGTGAGGGAAGCAATAGAAGCATCCGAATGTCATACTGTTATTCCACAAAATAATGCAGACTTGAATATATTTGAGCTTGACATCAATTCAAGCAACTGCCCCATCTCTGTTCTTTATGGAAGCGAGCAAGGAAAAATAGATTTTCCTTTATATCAGAAGGACCTTCTTGTGGGTTTGAGTAATGTCACAGTTCATGCATCTAATATCCATTTATGTGGAAGAAAGTAAGCATGATTTCAGATAGAACTGTAAGTCTTGTCTCAGGAGCCTAGAGGCAGAGATTGCAAAACCTTTATATCTGCTTGCTAACGAAGTAAAATCTGGCTCCTGTTGTTCTAGGGGTAGCAGTGGCTAATTCAAAGACAGGCTTGAGATCTCATCATAACCAATAATCTAGAACTATGGTATTTCTCTACATCTTCCGTCAAGATCTATAACTAGAGATTAACTAATGTAATGTTACGGCTGAAATACAGGTTTCAGGTGAAATATATATTCTGGTCTAATGTAAAGTCAATGTAAATCTCATGTATGTAAAGTGTTCTCAGCTGAGTCACTAGTTATCAAGTTCTTGAGAGGTTTATTGAATTAAAAATTTCYCATTAGGAAGCCATTTGATAGTAGGATATTGGTGTACTCTTTGCCAAACAGCTGAAGTCTAGTCTTTGGACTAGATTAAACTTCTCAGCTTGAATTTCCAGCATTGGAAAAAAACTTTTTTAAGCATGTTGTTTCATCTCAGAGTAAATGCCCATGTCTTCCATTTCCTGCATTACAATTTTCTGTGCGAGCTTTCCTATTGGAAGGACAGAAGCCACAAATAACTGTGGGATGTGCATGAGCTCCGCAGCCTGTATGAAAGATGCATGGCCATGTCAAAAGGTGATACAGCTTGATCTAATGTGGAGGTTCTCTGCTCCGTAGAGCAGTTTTCAGTTTCCATCAAAGTCTTAAATGGCAAAGCTGCTTTACTTCAGACAGCTGAAGTGCATGGTTTAGAAATCTAGAGAGTTAATACAATCACTGCATTCTTCAGAGGAGATTCAATCGATGTGTATATGTTTCTCTGTTAGCAGCGCAACACAGGTGTCCCTCTCCCCAACTGCTTATTTCTGCTCCCTCCATTGAGCTAGCACAAATATTTGTATGATTTGGCCTCAGGGCGCAATCAGGGTTCTGGAAAGTTGGTTGACTTCTTCTGAACTCAGATGTGTAAGTGAGGTACTTGACAGTGGTAGAGATGAATCCTTTTATGTCTATCTACTGGAAATTAATTTCTGTTCTGTTGCTGGTTTTCTCCATTAGTAATCGCTTTTGTTGCGTGAAAGTGAGAGGATGTGTTATTTTGGAGTAGTTTATCTCCTGAATAGTTCTGCTACTCCTCTGTTATTAACTGCTTCTTAAGCAGTACTCTTGACAAAATAAGCAATTTTATAATTATTTAGAGCGTAGTGGAAGTGTTGCATAGTTGAAAGAAAACATCAGAGAAAATAATGCATATATAATCATAACAGTATAGACAGCAACTGAGTGGTTTTTAAAGAAGCAATGTTGCATTTAAAAACAGAGATGAATGGCCCTGTTCCGAGACATTATCATATTCTAGGCAATGAGACTCTATTTTGGAAAATCAGGACTGATGAAGTAGCTTCTACCCTGTGCCACTAAATCTTGGAAAGAAGCTACAGGCAGATGTGAACAGGAATTGAAGCTGGCTCAGGAACTGCAAAGTAGTTGAATAGTGACTGCTGTCGATTGTGTCATTTTCCTCTAATATTTTTTCAGTTTGTCATTCCTCCTCCTCCTTGCTTTTTTCCGGTCTTTTTCTGTTTCTTTCTGTGTAAGGTCTGCAAGTACTTTCATATATGATTAGATTTAGCCAGTCATTTCAGTAAGTTTGGGGGGCTTTTTGCTTTTTGATGTTGCTGCAAATGCTAAATTTTTATTCTGTATCATTGTATATCCTGCAATTATAAGCGATTTGAAGTCCTTTTTCTTATGAAAGTCTGATAACATAAGAATCCAAGCTGACTTTGAATTTGTCACCTTTAACTTTTTTTTTTTTTAATAATCATACAGGTTTAGATTTTAGATTTTTGATCGTGAGAGTCCTAACTAGATGAGTCCTAAATCCTTAAATTTCTGTTAATACAGATTCTGCATAATAACTGCTTTGCACTTAAATATTGTGTAAGGAATCCTTTATGTTTAGTGTAGCTACCTCCTCTTCAACAACCCCAGTTTTTCTGTACACATATGATTTGTATCCTAATGTTATATTATACTGCTGGTTATACTCTTCTTGCTAATTGACAGGTTGTTAGTTATGTTAGTATGGTTATTTTAGTATCTCCTTAAATATATTCTTACTTTAAAAATAGTTTCCAGAAGAAAAAGTGTAGATTTGTAGCTTTGACATATAAATGGCATTTAATAGTTTTATTAATAGTTTCCCTATTTTTCAAAGTAAAAATGTCTGAATAACTAACAAAATAGTGACATCGTAAGAAGTAAGATTTAAGTTAAAATGCTAAGTTTAATTTAGAGCTGAATGTCATGCATCTTACATGATACAAAAGTTTTTAGCAACTTTGTTATATCTCTCTATATATCTGGAAAATAATCTGCGCCGCGTATGTCACAAAGTAAACTTGATTTTAAAATCTCAGTGCTTTGCCTAAATAAACCATGTGGACCTTACCATTAAATTTTCTCATACTCTAGTTGAGCTAAGAGGAGTTAGAGGTACCACAATTCCCACAGAAGAATTGTATATGCTCCTGTCTGTCTGACAGAGTACATCTAGTCGAAGAATATTTCTGCTCACTGTGCACACCTGGCCTGTCATTAATCAGCACTGCTCTTGTGTGTATCTTCTTATTGTTGACTTATTTACACAGCATGTAAATTCATTTGTTGTAGTACTGTCTAAAAATTGCTTGCCTATGGTKTTGGATAATTACTTGTGTGGAAAAGTTGATAAAAAATTGTTAATTTTCAATAAGAAAATCTTGCCTCTCCTCTCTCTTTTTGGATCATGTCTTTTAAAATCCAACAGGACAGAAAATCCTGGGACCAAAGAAATGACTGCAGTCTGGCTCAGTAAGTTCTACTTGGGTTTGACTTAGTATAAAACTGAGGGAATATTCCCATATTCTTTTTACCACTTTTAATATCAGTCAGTAAAATATTTACAGTATGTCAGAATTGTACCRACTATTCCCATGTAAAACTAGAAATGTGTTGTCTTTGTAACTACTGATGCAATTAGAGAAGTGTATTGCGGGAAGGAGAATAAATCTCATGGTCTCTCCTTGCCCTAACCAAGCAGACACAAGTTACCTCTGTGGCCTGTCTTTTTCCCTCAAGAAACTCCTCAGCACTCCTCCAATTTTGCAAGTACTTATGGATCAGAGGATTTGCTTCTTTTTTCTTAGTCAAGAAATATATTCTATGTTCTTCCTTTTTGACCAATAAATTAACCAATAAATTAATAAATAACCGATAAGTTTTTTTTTCTTGTTGCAGACTAATATCAATAAGGTTGTCTTGCAAGCCGTGTAATTCTGCTTCTGTTTAGTATACTGCCCAGTTATAAAGGGAATGATCTGGGGAAGATGTAGGGAAAAAAAGAACAATGTGCAGTATGTATGTACATTTTATAATAGTGCCTTAAAAATGAGGATGTATGGTCAGAGTTGCAGAGCCTTTGTCGTTACCTACTTTCAAGAGCTTAACTTTGCAATTTTAGTGTTTTTCAAAATTAACTTATGTGAATTCTGATTTGTTTTAAAGATGCTTACAAGTTGCATATAAGAGAATTAACTTATATAAAGGAAAACAAAGGAAATAAAAAAAGAATTCTGTTTTTTTTTGTGCAACTGGCACAGCCTTGAGGAAAAGAAATGGCTTACAAGAAGTTTTAAATTTCATCCAAAGTAACTTTTCTTTATCTTCCGAATGCTCTGTCTTATGAAGGTAGTGCTTTGTAAAATATAAAATAGTGATTTGGAAGATTGTGAAGAGTAAAAACCATAGCAAATGTCAKAGCGTAGAGGAGAAAACCTACATCTTCTCCCAGACAGGAGCCTGTGCTTCATATTTTAGTGGCCAACTTTTCCGTATTTTCACTTGATGATTTTTATGTGTTAAAGCAGGATATCGGAAATATCATGTAGCCTTTGTATTATATTCAGACTCTTCTTATTCATCTCAGTTTTCTAAAAGTATTTACTGTATCCAGTAGTTTTAAATGTTCTGTGCTCAGCTATAACATTCGCAAAGTGACCTAGACATCATGAATATTTCAACTTTAACCTTGATGCTTGCAAGCAAGCCCTTTACACAATCAATTTGCTTATGCAGTAAATCCAGACTTTGTCACTGCTTCTCAGAGACCTTTGCATCTCAAACACCTGCCTGCCAACATAGATTATCCCTAGTGTGGTGAGTGGTAAACATGAAAAGGTCACCTCAGGGGTTTAATCTCCCCCTATTCCTTTCCAAAAATGAAACAAAGAACTGATTGCTGCATGATTATATGTTTTTCTTTGATATTCTGACTGTGATTTCTTTAAAATCTCCCTTAAATATATAAGCAGGCTACTCGTTGGGTATTTGTGGTGTGGTGGTGGGAAAGGGGACTTCTTCCAAAAACAGAAATACTTCAGAGATCACAATCTCTGATAGAGTTCCAGTAAAACTTATTTATCCTTGAAACCATAATTATATGAAATTATATTCTCATTTGTCTTTGTGTATTCTCTTGTTTTTGATTCACTCAGTGTGTTTGGGGAGTGTGTTTGGGAAGTATGTAGGGAGTGGGGGCTGTTGGGAGAATGTGTGGGTGGGTGGGGGGTTGTATTTGTTGTGTGTGGGGATGGGGATTTGGATGCTAGAGTATTATATGGAAACTTGAGAAAAAATCCTATGTCAGTGTCTTTACGACATAGGCCTTGTTTACTTTTCTTTATATTTATAAATATTTACTGTATTTACTGTAAATATGAAAAATGCAGTTTTGGCAGTGAGGGGCATGCTGCTGAAAAAGCTGTGGCCATGTCCAGAGTTCAGCTATCAAGCTTTTTCTTTGCTTTCTTGTGAAATAATGCTTATCTTATTTAATGTTATAATAATAACCTTATAACTTATTATAAAGTTATCTTATTTGAAGTTAATTAAACCTCAGTGTTCACTCAGTCTTTTAAAAATATTTGTGTTGAATTAAGAAGTCATACTTACAGAGATATATATCATTCAGAGATATACGTCATATGGCCTGTTTAGCCTGGAGAAGAGAAGACTGAGGGGGGATCTTATCAATGTCTATAAGTACCTGAAGCGAGGGTGTCAAGGGAATGGGGCTAAACTCTTTTCAGTTGTCCCATGTGACAGGACAAGAGGCAATGGGCACATACTGAATCACAGGAAGTTCTGCCTCAATGTGAGGGGGAATTTCTTCACTGTGAGAGCAA
Source organism: Rhea americana (assembly GCF_003343005.1). Taxonomy (NCBI): domain Eukaryota; kingdom Metazoa; phylum Chordata; class Aves; order Rheiformes; family Rheidae; genus Rhea; species Rhea americana. The sequence continues at coordinate 643,493 of NW_028186344.1, forward strand.
CAGGGCACTGGACCAGGTTGCCCAGAGAGGTTGTGGAGTCTGCTTCTCTGGAGATATTCAGAGCCCGCCTGGACGCAATCCTGTCTACCATGCTGTAGATGACCCCGCTTGAGCAGGGGGGTTGGACTAGATGATCTCCAGAGGTCCCTTCCAACCTTACCAGTTCTGTGATTCTATGATTCAATAAAGAACTTCAAGTAACATATGGCTACAAGGAGCCTAGTGCCTCCTGGAATTTCCCCAGCTGCTATACTGGGGCAAAATACTCTTCCTACATGTGTGAAGAGCAGTTTAATGTTTCTGTGCCATGACCAACCTTTTTAAGGCTGAGACAGCTTTTGTGATGAACACCCTGGAAGAGTAGTGCTGATCATTTCTCAGCCATTACTTTCTTAATTTCTTGTTGATGACTCATAGGGGATACAAATTTAATGGTCTCCTCTAGAGTTGCCAGAGAACAGTTGCTGTTTTTCTCAGCTGCTATTACAAAAAAGCTCTCATTTGCTATTACAAAAAAAATGCAAGTCAAAGTTTTGTTACTCCTTTCCCTTATCACAAAATAGCYATATCATGGGGATAGCAATTTAACTTTGTTTTGTAAGTATGTAATGATGCTGAAGTTTTGTCTTGGGGAAAAAAAGATGCATAATACAGCGCTGAAAACCTCTGCTTTGGACTCTGTTAGATTACTAACAACAAACAGCACAGTTAGTTCCAGATGTTACTGAGCTGGTTCACGATGTCTCAACAGACAAATTGTACAAAGATATCCAGGATTAAAATTACTAGCAGAGGACAACAGATGATGTTAACTTGGAATATTTGCAGTTGATTCTTTCAATTACATTTTTGTGAAATWAGTGTTTTGTAATGTACACTGCATCTGCAAAATTATTCTCTATCTTGTGTCTTTTTAAGGTTTGAAACATTGTTCTGAATATATATGGGTAGTTTAGCAATAAAATCTTTGTCAGATAATTTACAATTTTTCTGTGGTGTATGACCATAAATTCCTWAAACATTTAGGCTAATTAATTAAAGTAGAGGCTTTGTTTTCAAGTCCTCATTCATATTTATTTCTGATTTTTTTTTCAGTAACTGTGGTCATGAAAGTTACAATCATCTGAGTGTAAATTTTAGGTCTTTTGACAATCTTGAGTATCAAATCTAGATATTTCTTAATATTTTGGTAAGTCACAGGTCTGTAGGATTTGTAAGAGAAGCAAAGGTGGTTCTTGGAGGCAGGTTAGCTGTTGAACTTTAAAAGAAAGTGACGATTGGAATAGATTTACTAAAATTCAGTAGTTTCAAAAATACAGAAATTCTGTATTGTCTGTAACTGATTGCATTTTAGTATTCTCCATGAAAAAATTATTTTAGTTTCATTTTCTAATAAAATACTCTGTTATGATCTAAAGTAACCAGGCATCACAATCAATATTGCTTGGATGCTCTAAAAAGCTGCACTACCCTTTCAACTCATCCTTTTCAAAAGATGTTGAAATGCACTTCAAAACCCTCATATTGCTGAGAGGTGCTGCCACACTTATGCAGTGTCCCAATTGGTATTTAATATATCAGAATGGATAGTTTAATTTGACTACTATTTTTTAAATAGAGGTGATAGATAGATAGATAGTGATAGAGGAGAAATGTGACACATCCAAGCAAAGTCAATAATGACCTGTTGTCTGTAATTGGTGTTACAAATCATGGGTAAATTCCCATTCTTAGTTTCCTGSGCATTATTTGCTACACCGTATGCTAGAAAACATATTTTCATTTGACATTTTTCTTTACTTACGGTTTGGCTTTTTTAAAATGATGTAACCAGCAGATACTGATTCAAAAGGGATGTAGTATTGTTATTTTAATGTTCCTTTGTAGTTCTTCACTCAACCTGGCTACAGTTGAGATAAAGTGGGTTTTGCAAAAAAAGAGATAATCAGGTGACAATTCTTTCCAAGAAGGTCATCTTTATAGTCAAATGATGCTTCCTTTTTCTAGTTAAAGCTATCCTGTTTCCAAGAAATCGGGCAAATGTTTACCCAAGATCCCTGTAGTATATGGTGACAAGCCAGTAATAGCCAGTGACAATATCAGTCTTTTTCCTATATAATAAGGGAGAGTGAAATTCTATTTTGTTTTGATTTATAACATCAGATATTTAGAAATGTGATTCTTAAAACATGTTTTTTCTTTCAGTTTTCTGCCTTCAGAATGGTTCATATTTTGCAGCATAGTTTTAACAGTCAAAATACCATGAACTTTCTGAAAACCTGGCCTTCTCAGCTGTGTTAGACAGATCCTGAAATCTTTAGTGTTTCACTTTCATAAGGAACTATATTCCAGTATGTGAAACAAATAAAATGAGCAGAGACTGGATTTTGCTGTATATTTTTGTCTGSTAATCTTTTAGTTCTATTCTTCCATGTACATGTTAAACCATTACGCTGGAGAAAAATCTGTATCTTTGCTATACACTGGTATTGGGTTGGGGGGAAAAGTGCTACAGGCTAAACACTATATTATTTTCATAGATTGCAGGAAAAAGAACCTAACTAGACACTGTTTCAGGGAACACTTTTTTTCTTCAGTGAACCTGAATGTAGTTATCAGATGTGAATATTGTTACCTTTCTTTTACTAGGAGGTAAACTGGCACATAGAACTATAATAATCACTTGAGGTCATATGTAACATATTAATTATTCTGTTCTAATCATCAGACATGAATCCAACTTGAATCTTTTCTTGTTCCTGAAGAATTAAAATGTTGATGGCTATTCACTAGGCTAAAAATAAATTTTGGATACACAGGATGTACTACTACAGTTATCTGGTACCACATATAAAAATTTGGGTAATCTAAAAATCGGAGGAGAATATTGACAGATTCAATAACATTGGCTGACCAGTGTTAAGAAGGATGCAAGTTGCTGGATAGTTGCAGTAGTAACAATGTTCTGCAGTACAATTTAATTCCTTACGTGATGAGTCAACAAAAGAAAAATTTAAATTTGTGAAATAGAATACGTGCTTTCTAAGGAATCTGGGCCTTTATTCTAAGTTGATGACACTGGTGGCTTTTTCTGAGGGCAACTTTGAAAACAAATTTCATTCTAAGAAATAAAACTAGCTCTAAGAATTACAGATATACCGGACTGCATATAATTGAGCATGCTTGTTCAAAGTGCAAGTTCATTAACCTGAATAGGTCAAAAAGTTTTTGTTTGGCCCACTTCCATGGGGATTATAGTATAAGACAGCATTTTGTTCTCTACAGTATCATAAGACCTTTTAAACAAATTGAAAAGACATGAACAGAGGAGCAAATCAACATCTTTAATCCTGTATAGCTGAAGTGAAAGAGACTAACATAGTATGTATACATGTTGATATTTATTATTTTTCTATCAATTTTGGTGGAAAGTGCCTAATGTCTGCCATAGAAACATGTTTGAATCATGACTGTAAACTAGTCTTGCCATAGCTTTTATTCATATTGAGGTATTTTGTGGACTTCTTTTTTCTACCCTGTCAATAATTCATGTTTTATAAAGTTTATAGAACAACAGAATATTATATGGTATTTCACTATCAGTTTAGAATTCACATATTTGATGTAACGTGTAACTGATACAAATGTAATGCATTTTAAAGTCGTTTTGATATTATAAGGACAGGATTTTCTTTTATTTCTTTCATCAGTGTAAAGAAGCTTAACTTCTACTTGACCAAAATGGTGGACACTGAAAACCRGCTTTCTCCACTTACTCCGTTGGAGGAGGATGATATAGGCAGCCCTTTACCTGGAGAGTTTCTACAAGATATGGAGAATATTCAAGACATCTCTCAGTCTCTTGGTGATGATAGCTCTGGAGCTTTAAGTTTAACAGAGTTCCAGTCATTGGGAAATGGTCCAGGATCTGATGGATCAGTTATAACAGGTAGGAGAGTTTTGGATTATATTAAAACATTTTTTYTGCCATCACTGTGTGTGTATGTGTGTGTGCATGTATATATATATAAATATATATATATATGTCTGTATGTATGTGTATATGTATGTATATATAAACATTTAATGTAGTAATTGTTTATAAATAAATGGCACTACAAATATATGAGCTGATTATGGCTTGATCTTAAAATATTTAAGGCTAGAGTTAATTTATGAGGCAAATATTGCTGAAAAATGATTGGTGTGTAAAGTTGTTTTTAAATTGTCATTAGTATCAACCCTTTTTCAATATAACTTGAAACTTGCTAGCAAAGAAGACAACGTATATTTTTTAGAAATACTGTAAAGCACTTAAAAAATTACAGTAAATTCTTTTCTCTCTTTCAAAAAATTTCTTCAAATAGCAAGTTTGAAATGTATTGTGAAGCATTTACTAAAAATATGTTTGTWACCTAACCCGTAAAAAGCTCACCTGGCATTCTAGTACATTTTAAKGTACTGATGCTTTTAATGTGCTGATTTTCCCCGCTTCTCAAGAGTAGCGTTATTCAACTAATAGTTTCTCCCTGGGTTAAAGTAACTTGTCTGAGAGCGCTAATACATTACATAGTCATTAGTCAAAAGATCTTTGACTGCGTGAGATTTTGTGTGAGAGATTCCAGTGAAATTTGTTGAAAAGTTATGGGACACTGCAATAATGTCAGTTTCTCCCTGAAACTGTGGTTTTCTGAACCTTCCAGAAGTAGAGCCAATCTAAGCAGTCTGTGATTGATTTTCTGACTGTTTTGCCATTGKTTTTTTTTTCTTTTTTAAACACTATAAATCAATTCATAGATTTATATCTCATAGAAACTGCACTAGCACGGTTGAGGAGTGCCCCTTTAATACAGTGGTTGGAATGAACAGTTTTGAAGGGAGAGGGAGAGCTGTATTTTGGCACTGTTGTCCAAAAAAAATGGTTGTAAAAACATGGTTTGGGTCCCTCTGTCATTGAAATCCTTCACGTTAGAGATAGGCCTTATGCAGATACAAGTTTAGATGAACTGGGTTTATGATGTCTTTCCAAGTCATGGGATTTTAATTGTTATTTTTGTGTATAAGTCTTGTGATATTTGGATCGGTTTCTAGTGGTACATTCTTATTTCGAGTATTCAGTGTTCCTTGGAAAAAGTTCTAGTTTTGCTTATCGAGAAGGTGGAAAATGTGAACAAATTCCATAAGGCAAGTAAAAAGAAATGAAAGTCATAGTTTAAAAAAATCCTTGGTTTTAAGCTGTTCCTTGGTTATTCTGATGCCTGTGGGCTTGGCAGTGCTGGCAATGCAGATGTTGAGTTCTATGCCAAGTTTTTTTCCAGCATAATACTTGCTGACCTACATTCATGTGTGTTTCTTAATCTTTCTGTTAAAATAACACACCTGTTAATTTGCTATAGTCCTCTGGTGCAAGTTGCAAGATGTAAGATAAAAAATTCTGACCTCAGAAAATATTTTCCTCAAGCGAAGTGGAAATATTAATTGAAATAATTAAAATTGGGATGTGTTAGCTTTGTAACATTTTCATCCATCAGTAATATATCAGAACAGCTTGTTTCATTGTATGACTACCCAAAAATGTTTTTCCCACTACATCCAATAGGTAAAATACCTGAGGAAGACTTCTATTGCTAAGTTACCTTAGAAGCAGATACGCTTCTTATCTGCCTTTTAATATCTGTTTAGTCTTTTTCTGGTTAGGAAGGAGTATGCTTTTACTTCTTTGAGAAAAAGTCCTGTTTAGAAAGAGAAGTTCTCTAGCTCCCCTTTAGACTTCAGTTTAGATCATCATTTAAACCCATGACTAGCTGTTCTGAAGGTGGTGGGACTTTTGATTGTATCTTCAAGTGCTTGACAAACTCAGGGTTGAGCTAGGAATATGTCTCTTATCATACCATAACAATCGATGTGATTCTGAAAGCTACAGCATGAGAGATGGAAGATATAATGGTAAGATGAGCTGTCAGTAACTTTTTTGGAAAGAGTGAGCAGCAGCTAGAAAGGGTACTGCGATACAGATTTGAAGATGTGAGTGAGTTTGTTTAATTCATTTATTGTAAATTATGGGATAAAAACATCTAGTGTTCCCATTAAACTGAAAAAAAAGGTTCAAAATAAAAAAAATTGAACATGAGAAAATCCCCCAAAGATATATATATATATATATATATATTTTTTTTTTACTCTTATTGTGTATGACGAATATTTATGGAATTATTAAAGAACCATTATCACCCTTCTGGTTCTTGTTATCAGAGTGACTTCTGTTAGCTTTTTTTTGTCTATTTGTACACATTGTATGTCTCACCAAAATTAGCAAGATGCAACATGTATTTTGTACTTGTTTGCACTGTGAATATTCATAAAAACTATTTTTCAAACACTATTATTGCCAAATTATTAGAACACTTAGTGACTTGGTTGTTTTTTAAATAAGCACATTTTTGGTGTGGATTTAATATAGAAATGGTATCAATCTTGTTAGCGTAGTATTTATGAAGTGCTTTTTTGGTTGTTTTTGTTTGTTTTTCGTTTGTTTTTCGTTTTTTTGTGTTTGTTTGTTTGTTTTTATTTTTTTAGACACTCTTTCACCAGCATCCAGTCCTTCATCCATTAATTTTGCCACAGCTCCAGGTAACATAGATGAATCACCCAGTGGAGCTTTAAACATTGAATGTAGAATTTGTGGGGATAAAGCCTCAGGCTACCATTATGGAGTACACGCTTGTGAAGGTTGTAAGGTACAGTGGTAATTTTCTTTCTAAGATTCTAGATCATGTTGCTTTAGAAGGGTATAAGAAGATAAACATTTGGTTCATAAATGTTTAATTAACATAATTCTAATAATTAAATTTATTTAAATAATAAGCATATATGTGAAATGATTGAAAAATGGTTTGTTCAGATACCATAATTTAATACCAAACCTTCATCAAGCYGAGGCAATTTACAATGATAATTTTAATGCTGCTTTTCTCAAAACAGCTAGTTAAACAYTAAAACAACTTAAAACACTAAACTGTGACCAAAACCCAAAGCCTAATTGCTCCACTAGTGTTTTATTTGTGTTGGAAGTGTAGCTGTGAGAAGCATGCAAGTTTGCTACATTTCCATTAAAACAGCAACAAATCCTGAATTTCTCATCTCCACTACATTCTGCCTGAATTATTTAGTATTCTATCTCTTGTAGTTTTGGAGTGAATGCATATCTCTGGGGCAAATTAGTGTTATCAATAATACATATGGCAATACATGATATAACCCAGGAATTATGATGCTTTTCTTTTTCCTTCTAAAGTTTTAATTTTATATTTTTCCCCCTAAATTATATTCTGAGTGAAATTATTTTATTTGTTTATATATATGTTTATATTTTTCTCTTCTGTTCACCATTAAATCTCTTTGGATCAGAAGAGACAATTCAAATACAAATTTTACAGAATAATGGTAGAAGCAAATACAGGAATTTGTACTAGCCTTTGAAGAGACAAAGAGCGAGTTCCAAATCAGATGTGGTCGTAAAGCCCCACAGTCTAAATGATATCCAATATTATGTCCTTATGTCCTGTGAAGCAAGACATTACAACATCTTTAGTTTTGATAAGCCTGTCATGATTTTGTAGTATGAGATTAGTGTTACATTGCAGTATCAAGACATCATGGTAAGATGTGTTGAGTTATAGGCTTTTTTGTAATGTTCCTTTTTGTGACTTTTTTGTTTTTATGTGACTTACTTACACATATGAAAGATGAAGGCTGTGTCTGACAGAGAGAATGCATACAAAAGCAAGACATGACTGCTTTGCTTAATCCTTGAGAGTAACAGTAAAGGTACTCTGGGCTCTTGGCTGACTTTTCTAAGAAAGARGGCTGAGATCTACTCCCATATTCTATACATGCCTTCATAAACCCCACTTCACTGTGTGGAGCAGAAGATTTTACTTTTGGGCAGTTTATACTTAGCATGTTGTTTTGCTAGTGACAACAATAAGCAATAAAAGGAAAAAAATTACCTGTGTGATTAGTTTAGTACTCAATATTCTTTAACATTATATATTGTTTTCTCGAACTTCTTACAGGGTTTTTTTAGGAGAACAATTCGATTAAAACTCATCTATGATAAATGTGATCGCAACTGCAAAATTCAGAAAAAAAATCGTAATAAGTGCCAATACTGTCGTTTTCAAAAGTGCATTTCAGTTGGAATGTCACATAATGGTAGGTAAGAGTGTTCTTAATTTGTGTGTTCGTACCCAGGGGGTCTGCTTCTGGGAGCAGGCACTTGAATGGTTTTATGCTTACTGATGTGTTGAACATCAAGTTATTACTGTACAGAGTGGGGATGAACCAATTTCACTAATGGCTAGTTAATATAATTGATACACAACTGCCAAATGTACTTTTGTGAACCCTACACAAATACRCAGTCGATTGTCTGTTTGTGCGTGTGAATGTTCATTAGTTGTTTTCTCGAGCCAGAACTTCGGCACCATTGGTCCCATTGAAACAAATTCCAGGAGTAGAAGGAGAACGAGCTCATTGTGGGAAGAAATAACATAGACTAGAAATCTGTAGGAAATCAAACTTCATTATTTTGCAGGTTGCAGTGTAGTAGCAGGTTTATGGAGTATGGGGGAGGGAAAGGTCTGTGCTCACTGTGGAACAGAAATCTGGTAGGTTGCTTTTTAAATGAAACAGTAATATTTTAGAGCATCTAGATAACCAGATTTAAATTTGTTATTATTTGTGTTAACAATTTTGCATAAGGCTGGAAAGCTTGTCCATTTCAGCCAATTTTGAAAGATGGACTGAGATTTGCCCCATTGGAAGAAGTTTTATTATTCTTGGTTAGTGATAACCTTCCTGAAGCAGCAGACTCGGGAAGAATGTGCCAGCCAACAGAGTAACGTCTCTGGGGCAGGAGTTTAGTACTGCACTATGCTGGTTGGCAGGGACTAGTTTTCACCTGAAGCCATTTCAGCCCACTAAAAAGATGTGGGTACTTGTGCTCCAGCTGACATGGGGAGCAAATATCCAGGAGGCRGTAGCAGAAAGTGAAGACCACTAACTTGTGGACAGCACTTCTAATGAAAAAACTAGAAGTAAATGAAAGTCTGCAAAATGCAGCCATAACCATCTCCAAACCTTGCATATACCGTCAGAGCACAAGGCTTCATGTAAAAGGAGTTAAATTTTAAGATGAAACTGAAGGATATGAACGTGCATATTTCATTGCTAAAAGGCAAGACTACTTGCCCAAGAAATGGGAGACCTTCACATACAGTGGGTTTCAAACTCATGTCTCCTTCCTTTCAAGATAATCTTCTACCTGCTAGATTGGATAATCAAAACTAATTCTCATCCTGACCAGTCTCTCTCTACAGAGAAAGAGTTGGAAAATTCTGAGTCTAGAAGGAGGTTTTTTGGCTATAGCCTAGTGATTTGAGCATAAATTTGGGCTCTGTTTTGTTTTCACTAGGCAGTACAGGTATGTTGAACTGGACAACCAGCATATACAAAACTACATGCCCCAGCAGGTTCAGAATCAGGAATGGAGTTGGGGCCCACCTCTGTGCAGTGTTCCCTACCAAATAACTCCTGAGGCAGATCTCCAGCTGGCATGTATGTTCTTTCAGTTAAGTTTGTGACATGACTTCACTCAGTTGCTATTTTTGAGAATTCTGATAGTTGACTCTGAGTTTCATGTTGGGAGTTCTAGATGCAGAACATAATAAGGAGAGGAAAAATACAATGATTTGTGCTATGTAGAAGGGAGAAGGCATGTATTTTAGATTGGTTCAGATACCTGTTTGTGTTTTGAAATATTTTGATTACCTTCAGCTTAGCATACTGACTTGATAATTAGTCACTGACTCTACTGGAAAGAATGAGATTATTTCATTTATGAATTTATCATAATAAATATTCTACTTCTACTCCGTTTTTGTAGATATTCTTATTGCTCTAATCAGCAATGGAAAACAGGCATATGTTTTTGTCTAACTTACGTTTCTTTTACAATTATGTCTTTCCCATCAGCAATACGTTTTGGACGAATGCCAAGGTCTGAGAAGGCAAAGTTAAAAGCAGAAATTCTAACAGGTGAAAATTATGTAGAAGATTCAGAAATGGCAGATCTTAAATCACTTGCCAGAAGAATTCATGACGCCTACCTGAAAAACTTCAATATGAACAAGGTTAAAGCCAGAGTCATCCTTGCTGGGAAAACTAATAACAATCCAGTAAGTAGTTTTGCTGTAACTTTACTTTAAAATTGACATGTACATAAGGAAATGTAATAAGCTGTTAAACTCTTAAACTAATGTTTTAAGTGATAAAGAGCATGTTAATACAGACAGAAAATATGCAAAAAAAAAAAAAAATCGTCAGAATAGGAAGCTGTGAGAAAACCAGGTGACTAAAGTGATGGTTATAGTTAAATGAAAGCTTATAGCCTTAAATTATAATAAAGAGGGAAGCAAAAGAAAATTAGTTCTTAATCAAAAACCAGAATGTGATAACTGAATGTGAATACCCCTTGGTATTGGGGGAGGAATGATTAAAAGTTAATTTCCTGTTATGATGAAAGTAGAAAAAAATTTTTTTTGAAGAGAGGAATTTTATAACGCTCTTCTGCCACAAATATCAGGATAAATCTTTCTATCTTTTAGGGCATACAGGAGCTCTTTGTATGACTGTTGTTTTAACCACAACAATACTTATAGTAGGAATGGAAAGAGAACTCAGAGTTTGTAATTATTCATTTAAAGTTCTTACCACTTCCTCACACAGCCTTCTTGGTCTTAACTCTGTGGTTACTTTGAAAGGGAGAAGTGAACAAGTTTTGAAGACATACATTGGTAGAATTTATTTTTCTTACAGGATTATTTAACTAAGCTCTTATACTAAATAGTGAATGTCCTCTGTGAATTTTTAGTTGAGGTACTCGGATCATTACTGATTAATAAGTAGTTGTGTAATATTTACTCATGAATTGTACAACATCTTTGAAATTTAACTCTGAGCCAAACAGTTTTGACAATCTGGCATAAACTTCCTATAAATAATTGAATATGGTAAGAAAATCATCATAAGAAAACCATCATTACACACTGAGGAGTTCAGGCTGGCTAGTGCTATCAACTGCTTTTTGTTTTGTAGCACATGAGATAGTATAACCAATGTAAGGACTGACTTGTTTCATATTTAAATACAATTTTTTAAATTTCTGTTGTAATTTATATTAACATGTAGAAGATAAAAGCAGTGGTAAAATAAGAGATGTAACTTCTGTAAAAGGTGTGTGTGTGAAGGAGGAGAAGCTTTTACATTTAACAGAATAAAAAACGTGTTACTATGGGATGTTATAAAAATTGTACGCAAGATGTCTTCTAAATAGTGGAAATTGACGTATTATAAGTCCAGTTTAGCCAAGCATATGGATTTCTACATTAAAATAGAAACATGAATAATTCCAATATTTTTCACTGTATTAATGAGATGCTTAAAATTTATGTATGGGTTTAAACTTTTGGGGGAGGGGGTACAAGCTGACAGAAACCTACAGTACCTACAATGCTTTGACGCTTGTATGTACCTGCATACAATTCTTTTCAAGCTTGTTATTATGACATAATCATAAGTTAAAATATCTGTTGGAATTCTGCAATGCAGAGATTGTGGATCATTAGATCGTAATTCTTGTGTTTGCATTTATGGCAGGATAAGATTTATTTACTGGCTCTCAGATTAGAGTCAGCTGGCTGGCCAGAGAATAGTGGTTTGCATATGTGTTAATGAGTTTGCAAGTAAAAAGAAGTGGACAGWGTTCACTGTTGTTCACTGACCTGTAAGAAAAATTGCATGTTTTAACGTTTTCTAAGTAAAATAAGTGAATTCCATGGGAGTTTCTAACAGAACACCAAAAGTTCTCTGTGGTGTTTGATCTGAGACAAGTAAAATGGCACAGGAAAGATGCTTTGCTCAGCACCTGTGGAAGTAGACTTATGTTTGAGGTCAATTGCCATGACTTTAATCGACATGATTTTAACTAACTAAGAGTTATTTTTTTTTCATTCAAAAAAGTCCTTCTTTTTGAGTACTGATCTTTAGGTATACTAGTCAAAATATAATATGTTAAAATATTCTTGAGTGTTGGTTGCTCTCCTGAGGAAAGTATGAATGAATTTTAAAATGATAAGAGACCAGCCCATCGATTTGTACTGTGCATATCTTTTTAAATAAGGAGTATTTTGTTTATGGAAAAGATTGTGATCAAGATTGAAATTTTGTATTACCTGACATTCTAGTGTAAGTCTGGGTTTAGTGATGATCTAGCACTAACTGTAGCTCGAAAGGAGAGCTGAACTTTTTGAAGAGCAGCTGGAACATAGTTTATGACAATTTGATAATAAAGTACAAGAATAATACAGGAGTCACATTCTCATGTAAATATTCTGTGCTATATTTAAATGACTGCCTGTATTTAAATGTCATGTATTTAGAGGAAGATATGTAAAGCATCATGCTGCGCGTCAAGTATAGTTAGATCAGGAATTGGTAGGAAAGTAGGTAGAGTAATGTGGGCTTCTGAAGAAGATAGTCTTTTGAGAACCTTCTGGAACTTAATCTGAGATGAATAAATGCATGATAACCTGTGCTGCAGGATCTTCACTGCAGCTACTGAATAGTTAAAAATAACTATATTAAAGATAATATCCCGTAAAATTATATTTTACTATTTGCACTGTTATTTTCAGAGCAGARTCTCTTAGATACTGCAGTTTGTAGTTCTATAATATCTGGTTACTCATGGTGCAGAAATAGGAAATTATTTATTTATTTATTTTGCTCTGTAGCCATTTGTTATACATGATATGGACACATTATGCATGGCAGAGAAGACGCTGGTGGCAAAACTAGTGGCCAATGGAATTCAGAATAAAGAAGCAGAAGTTCGAATCTTCCATTGCTGCCAGTGCACCTCCGTGGAGACTGTCACAGAACTTACCGAATTTGCCAAATCCATCCCTGGCTTCTCCAATCTTGACTTGAATGATCAAGTGACACTGTTAAAATACGGAGTTTATGAAGCCATATTTGCCATGTTAGCTTCTGTAATGAACAAAGATGGGATGCTGGTAGCCTATGGAAACGGTTTTATAACCCGGGAGTTCCTGAAAAGCCTGAGAAAGCCATTCTGTGATATAATGGAGCCGAAATTTGATTTTGCAATGAAATTCAATGCACTGGAATTGGATGATAGTGATATATCCCTTTTTGTGGCTGCTATCATTTGCTGTGGAGGTAAGCAATACACATTTGTTCTTTAGGTAGTAACTTTTAAGATTTTCTTCACCTGTATTTATAATTTTAATATAAAAGTTTGTTTATGACTTACAATTAATGGAAATCCAAAGATTTAATTCTTCCTTTAACAATGTTAATTCCCTTTTAGCAGGTTTCATAGAATATACTGCATCATTGTTGGGGCCCTGATCCTGTATTTCGCTTTGCAGAATTGCATGCATGCAGAGAGTTACTGTTTAGCCTCCCTCAGAGAGGGGTCTTGGGTGCTCCATGTTTTTAAAAACAGAATGTGAAGAGTGTTGGTGTTTGGTTTTTTGTTTGTTTGATTGTTTTGGAGGTTTAGGGCTGGGTAGGAAATGTTTTTTGTATCTGTGACATGGGCAGAAAAATACTATGTAATGAGATTGTTAGTATAACTAAGTAGGCCTTTTCTACTCTACTTTTAGAGGCAGGTTATAGCATTGCTGATCTTTGACATTTGCTGGCTGGATCACAAGTTCTGCACCAATGCACTGCTCTGTTGATGCTGTTCTTGTATTAAGATTATGATCTTAATATCACAGACTGTTTTCAAATATTAGCTACCTCTTTCAAATTAACTTATGGTGCTTTCTAAAATAATTTYGTAATACCTAAGAATATGTGTGTGTATTTGTTTATTAATGCCTGTTGTTTGAGCTCTTTGTGAGTGAAGGAACACAAAAGGAACACAAATGTAAACCTATTTTTCCTCCAGCAAGTAACGATATGCATAGTTAAGGTTAAATTCAAAACTATTTGAAAGCATTTTGAAAAGAGAAACAAGGCATCAAGACAGTTCCAACAACTGTGACTGTCTGCCTTACTAGTGTTGAGGGTGTTAGCTTCTCTAAGGCYTGTCAATTACTTGTGTCGTGAGAATGTATATGGGAACCAGAGTGAAACTTTGTTATTTTATGACTCTCTGTATAGATTCCAGTCTTGGAGAACTCCCTAGAATATGCCAAATGCTTCCCCGCCCCTGTTCTTACAGTTTGAATTCTGTTATCCTAACATACAGAATATAGAACTGGATTCCTAGGCTGTGTACTTCTACTGACTTTTTGTAGTAGAGAATCATGAACTCTCTCCTCAGATAACCATTGGCACTGAAAACACTTGGGCCAAAGGGACAAGACTACCTCTATTTAAAGAAGATTTACTTCAAGCCTGATCCAAAATTTATTGAGGTTGATGGGAATATTCTTGTTGTCTTTCATGTATAATGTAGTAACTGACAATAAAGAGTAATTATAAAATTATGACATGTATACTTCTATTTGTTTTGAGAACAGATCGTCCTGGTCTTGTAAATGTAGGACACATTGAAAAAATGCAAGAGAGCATTGTGCATGTACTGAAACTTCACTTGCAAACCAACCATCCTGATGACATCTTCCTCTTCCCAAAACTTCTTCAAAAAATGGCTGACCTCCGACAACTTGTGACAGAGCATGCTCAGCTTGTTCAGATAATTAAGAAGACTGAATCTGATGCACATTTACACCCTTTACTACAGGAAATCTACAGGGATATGTATTAAGGATTTTAAATATTTTTTCCACAATATTTAAAGACAACAGCAATATTAATAATAGATGGGAGCAAAATTACTTGCACAATTATCTGCTGTTCACTCAGTCTGGAGCATGAAAAATCTAAAAGCTAGATAACTGAGTATTAAACTTTTGGTTTGGGCTCTACTGTCCTCTTTTGAAAGAGTTCTGCAGAGAAATATCAATTGTAACGCTCATGAAGTTGCTCACAAGGATTCATTTATTTGGAAATTTGAGGATTGGTAAGGAATATGTATTTGCATAATAAATCAGAATGTTGATTAACAGAAATGAACAAAATTGTATTTCCTCTTGGCTAAATCATTTTAGAATAAAAATAACAAATTCAGTAAATTCTCTCCAAGTATATGTATGCACAATCATAAAAATTACGCCCTTTTGGCTAATGGTAATTACTGAGAACTAACTAACATTTTTTTCTTAAGGCAGTCAATCTAGATACATCAAATGGTTGGTTATTACTGTCCATGTACTTCTAAAAAAAATTGAAAGACCTCTGATATGCTACAACCTGAATTCCATGAAGTACAGCTTCATATAGTTTTACAGCAGTAAAMTTCATCATTAGCATATTGAAAAGATGTTTCTTTTATGAAATAAAATAAAATACAAGGAACTATCTATAATACAGCCAAAGTGCTCCATTCAGATGTTTCTTAATGATTACATGAAATGAAGTGTTTCCTTTTTTTGTTGTTTTTTGTTATTTTAGAGTATTTTAGGGAAATAAGAAAATGTCCTGTGGATAAATATATCATACTGTGTGTATTCCAGAGAACTTGCAATAGSTCTAGATGCACTTTTGACTTAAAAATACCATTTTGAATTAGCAAGAGTTCTGGAGAGACTCCAAGAAATCCTAATCCTAGCCCAGAGAAAATGAATTCCAACTTCATAGCATTCTAGTGCCTAGACTGATAGTTTACTCTGAAGAAATCTTTATATAAGAATGGCACCTTCTATCTTGACAGGTATTTTTGCAGTGTAGATTGATTCAAACATTTTCACTTTTCTGATGCATACACTGTTTTGTATCATTTTTTTCAATTATCCACTCAAATATATTTTTCTGTTTTTTCCTATACCTTGTCCATAGCAATATTAACTATATTATTTCATCAAATTTTGTACTTGTCCATACAACCATATTGGATAAGGTTACAGTATCACCAGAGCAGAATTTCTAGATGTCAGTTGTGTAATATATGAACGAGAGCACAGTTGAGAGTAAGTAAGTTTATTGGACACCTGAGAGGAAACTTTGATTTTTACAATACTACTTAGTCCTAATGTGGAATCAACCAAAATGGAACAGCTTGACTTTTGCTATTTAACAGGATTCTTTTTCAGCGATTCCTGCACTAAAAGTGAATGCAAGTATTAGCCATTAGTTTATTAGCATATTTGTTCAAGGCTCTGCTATTAATCTGTTAATTTTGTTATTTCCTTATCTGCTTATTTGTTTCATAATGTAAAGATCTTGGGTGCCAATTTTAGCATTTTYGCAGTAGTTAAACTTCCAGTGGCACAGGAGGACACTTACGCTTGTTTTATTGTAGCAAGTTTCAGAATTTGAAACCTTCACTGAAAGAATTAACAAAGATTGGTAAAGTGAGAACATCCTACTGTGTTTCTAATTTTAGTCACAACATCTGTTTCTTACAGGCCCACTGGTATGACTAGACACAGGATAAATTACAGGCTTAAAAGCAATATGGTATTTATCCAGGTGATGACCATTTGCTGAGGTTTTAGTTACTGCAATTGTGCAAAATATTAATGCATAGGCCTCAAATTTGGTGACTGTCTTGGGCAGGATAGAAGGAATAAAGCATAGGCACAGAATTATCCCTCCTTCCCTGTCAGGTACTTTCAAGTGGAATTTCCTATGTATGTTATGGTAGTACAGAGTATGTCCTCAGAAATAACAGAAGATTTTAGCAATGATACTGCTTTATTCTTCAAGTCAACTGTGTTTCACTGTGGAACGTTGGGCTTTAAGCATAAGACATTCAGTTTTTAAGTAGCTGAAACACAATATTGCTTACTCAAAAATTGTCAAAATTTTAGCCATTCTGTGATGGTATATTGAATATTTGGAGATGGTACCTGTGACATCAGTATGTAGGAAGAGTGTAGTGATCACTGCAGCTGAGGGCAGTGTAAATTCTAACTTTGGAGTCTCCTGTAGTTCTAAGTTTATTCTGAAAAAGTGAAAGCTGTAACTTTTTCCAAAGCTCAGATGCATGCAAAAGGCAAATTTTAAAATTCTGTTCTGTAGTTTGGATATACTAAAGTTTCTTGGAAAAAATAGACAAAATTAGTGTAGACAAAAATGTATTTCCCTGTTCTTGCTCTCTCAACTGTCACTGAAACATTTCAAAAACATAAAAAAATGAATAGCAAATATTTAAACTTGGCAAAGCTATACACAATTGAAAACAGCATTTTTCAGTGGAAAGCGTAGCTTTAAGCAGCTGCTTGTTGCAGGTTCCTATTATAAACACTAGGAAAGTGCATAATTTTATTTCATTATTTGAAAATCGGCTAGCATTTTTGAATAGTTCTTCAGACACTGGAATTTGTTTTCTGTTTTAAATTAAATCACAACGTTTTAAATGTGTGGAAAATACATATATAAATTATAGAAATGTGAACAAGATGTTAGCATAGCCTAAAATTCTGGATAGGTACCACTATCCATGCTATTGCACTGTGCCCATATCCACATTATCTTCGAGCAATGAWACAGGACAGACACTTCACGAATGTTAATGTGTGAAAGAAGTTCTTAATTTCAACACTATGCTTTTATTAAAGTATGTTAGCTACCTCAGTAGAGAGCTGCAGCAGGCATTTGCCAATGAGATTTCAAAATGACTCAACTTGTGTTAGTTCTTTGGAAGTTTGGAGTCTGACAAGTTTGAGATATATTACCGGGGAACCTTCAGCATCTCCAGCTTGCATAGTTCATAAACTATTTTAAAATATCAAATCTGGGGGTGGGGGCTGGGGGTCAGATTTTAGGAGATTTGTTTACGTATCTACTGGCTTGTTATGTATAGTTTTGATCTGATTCTTATTTACGCTTATTTATTTTTATTATCAATAGCACCGAAGAACCCTAGTTAGGGATCACAGACCCACAAACAGCTTAAGACAAGATACAGCAGAGGATAGAGAAAAATCCTAGGAAACAGGGGTACAACTTAATAGTTTTCAGTGAACCTATAGCCTATTTGTTGTTGAGTTTATTTGATTTGTTGGGATACCCTAGGTGTCTTGACAAAAAGTTGGGGGTAGGGGAGCAAGGAAGGCTTTGTACCATTTATTAGAGAAATCTGGTGTATGTTTGCATCTTTTAAATATTTTGTTTAAAGGTGTACTCTCTTCAGTGTAACAGCACACAACTGCCATAAAAAAAAAAAAGTTACTTTGTACCTGTTAAATTTAAGAAGCCTGCTTTTATTTTAAACACAAAATGACAGACCATAGCTAGTAATGTTTTCCATTTATACAAATTGAACCTGTCTTGGTATTTAAAGAAATTTTCATTTCCATGTGCCTTTGTGCTTTAGTTCTAGCCAGCTGCTAGAAAGCTGACATACTGCCAAAGAGCCTACTTTTGTATTATTTCTGGCCCATGCAGATTTAGGAAATACCAGCAGTTGCACTAAGTCTGTTCTCGTGAGAGAGCTAGCACAAGTTTGCAAACTGAAGAGCTTATAATAAGAAACTAAACGTTTGTTTATTCAGACTGCTAGAACTTTGGAGATTTACTCATTGCAGAGCTGGGTACATGCTGTTAGATCTGAATGTCCTCCTCCTTTCTAATGGAAAGCCTGGACAATGTACACACCCTCTTAAAGCAGTTGGAGAAGATTATTCTGTAGCTGCCTTTACTGTCTCTGAAGAGGAACAATTTCAGCTCCTTCTCGCCTTAAAGATGTCCTTGTTATTTAGTTGAAAATCTGCAACTACATTTAACAAAGGCATTTGCAGCTGCTGTGGTATTACCTAAGCATAAGATCTTACAATGGTCCTTCACTGAAAACCCAAATCCATTCAAAAGTGTTGAAATGTAAGGTATAGTACATATCTAGTACTTGCTTGTATCTCAAGTACTTTCTTTGATATCAGCTGCATATATTTTTTTATCTATGTTTAATCAGCTTTATCATCCTTCTTTTAATAYACATTTAAATTATATGTTGGTTTGATCAGAGATTATTGATATTCTGTACTGTGGGATTTTTTTAATRTAATACCTTTTCTTCGCGTTTCAATTTGTAAAATACAAGAATATAATTGCAAGGTATAAACTTTCACTAAATTATATTGCAAAGGTGCTTTAAGAAAAATATGTAAATTATTTAATTTAAATACTTATGTTTCACATTTTATCTTGTGAAGCCTTTTGTATAGTGAGGAAAGATTTATGGGTAAGGATAATGGGTCTGAAGTTGAAGACAAACTACTATTTATTCCTCTATGGTCTTTATTACTATATCATTTGTGAAGAAGTTTTACAAATTCTGCAACTTGTTAGTATTTGGTATTGACAGTTGTAACCAAATTTTTAAATATGTTTTCACCTACAACATAGACTTCCTTTTACTTTATTTTAATAAAGGTCTAGGTTAGAAAGAGCTGTAATTCTAAAATATTTAGAGTTAATATTATTCAGGTTTTAGCTCAAATTCACCAATATGAAAGGTAGATTATAGAAAAAAAGTTCATTTTTGCTTTACACCAGAGTACTTCCTTTTAAAGTCTGAAAAGAAAGCTAAGAGCTAGCTCCTAGTCGTACTTCATATGCAGTTGTTTCCTGAGAAACTGATTTATGGCTTACTAGGAATAAAAATGTGTATACATAATTATTTCCTGCTACTTGCATTGAGATTGATCTATAGTTTTTATGGATATATTTTAAAATATGTAATTTGTCAATGCAAAACAAAATATACATAATTTTTTTTCCTTATAGGAGTTTTCCTTTTATAATTTTTAAGTACAGATGAATTCAGAAGCTGTCCATAGGGATTGTGTCCTCATACAGGAGCAAAGTGAATTACCTTTGTATTCCTAATGTAGCATCTAGTACAAGCACAACATATTACAAGTGTTCCAGCAATGATTTATAACAAATGAACTGCAATAGATATGAAATAATTGTACTTTCCAAAACTGCTGCAACTCAAAAWTTTTTTTTGATCACATATTTTTGTTTTTCAGGAGTTTCAGTTGCTTTTCAGTTTTCCAAATTTCATAGATAACTGAAAAAACTATAAAAGGTACCATCACATATGTCACTTTGTACTGTAATTATGTGATATAAATTCATTGTTAACAAAACCCATCCCAGCGCAAGGGTGTTTGCTCTTTTGTATTCCCTAATTTGCTTGCTGTTAGTGGATTTTTTTTAAAAAAAAGTTTTTTTTCCAGCTTCTAAGGCTGTTTTGTCTTCAACTCCTTAACCTTTACTGCATTACTCTATCTTGTCAAATTCCACAGCAGGGAAATATGGTTCAGCACAGAATTCCTACTGCAAGGACCTAAATTTCAGATGAGCTGCTGTTGCCCAGAAGGAYAGGCTACATGCACAAAAGAAATTATTAAACTGACTGTAGGCAGGACCTTAAAAAAAAAGGGGAGCTGCAAGATCTAGCATAAGGTGCTTAAAGTCACTTAAAATATTTTGGTGTATTTTCTCAGGTTAGATATGCATGTCCACGAATCCCTATTGTGGAAGAGATGCCAACCTTATGATCAATACAGAAAGTTACATGGCTTCTTTTTACACTTGAAAGGAATATTGGTGGGATGAGAAAATACCAGCCAAAATACTAGCATCAGGCAAAAATTGTGCTTTACTTTATAGGAGTGCAGTATAAACATTCAGAATTTGTGATATGCAACAGGAACTGTAAGAAAATTACTGTAGCAAAATTGCTGGATGATTCACATGCAAATAATGATGCAGAGTGCAATTCAAATCCAATCTTTATTACCTCTGTGACATTCACAAAGTGTAGATAAATTTTGCCACGTGATAGCTTAGGGTTGCCTTCATGGAGACAGTGCCTTTGCCCCCCATCAGTACTGCAGCACTCTTCAGAGCTGCTCATGAGGCCATGTGTGCACTCATGCCTGTCTCTACCTGTGCTCACCAGCAGCTCCATTTGGCAGACCGCTACCGAGCAGACTGCCATTGTTCATCTGCTGGCATCATGTCCTGTTCATCCTGTCCTCCTGAGGAAAGGGAGCCCATTTAGTGGGTGTGCAMGTGAAGTAATGCTGCCATCTCTGTATCCACTAATACTTTGTTCTGCTTTCGGAAGTGAGAAGATCATTTATGGGTTATTTCTTTAGCAATAACAAAGCTAATCAAAGCTTTAGTATTAATGATTTTAACACGATCCCGGTATTGTTTGATGGAGTSCATTTTATCAACTTTTCAGATGGCCTACATTTCATATTGCTCCTGCTGTTTTACAGCTCTTACAAACAATTGCTCTGAATTTTCCTTAGGAGTGTTATACATCACTTTAATTACATCATGATGTTGAAACCCTTTATCATGTCTTAAATTGTCTGTTACCGCTGTGACACCAAAAAAAAAAAAAAAAAAAAAGTATTTTTATTAGTGTTGGAATGCCCTAATCTATGGAGCTAGCAAGGATTTAATTACATAAAAATACCAATATTAAAGAGAAGAAAACATCATTGTTTCCAGTCACTTTTTTTTTTTTTTTTTTAAATGATGTCTCTTGGGTGCCTTTTACTGTATTAAATAACAAACTTCTGAGGAGCAGACATTTCTTACAGGGAGTAGTCCAACCTGATTCTCATGGAATGCTTGTTTTGCAGTAAAATACCACTAATTCAATCTATGTTCCCAAGTTTCTTTCAGTCAGAACAATGCAAATGAAATTTTCAAGAAAGAATGGAAGTCCTGGTCTCACAGGGATTTATAGGAAAGACAGTCTCTTGCACTTGTGAATGTACAAATTATATATTGCTAAATGTGATGGTGAATTCTCAAATGTTGCCAGTCTACTGATCTAGAATGAAAAAGAACCTTTTTTTTTTTTACATTTTGAATTTTCTTCCTCTCCTTTAAAAATAAAGAGGTAGAATTCATAGTGTTTGTACACAGACTGGTAGAGATCTATGCTTTAAAAAAAAAAAAGTTATCCTGTAAGACTGAATGTAAAGATGGTTAATTTCAAAAAAGGTTTTGCCTTAACGGTTTTAAAAAATAAAGTATTTTTAAAAGTAAGTTTAATGAGTTGTGCCGATCTTTTACTTCTAGGAAAAATAATTCATAATAATGTGGGACTGGTGCCCATACCAGTTTGAGATTAGCATCAAATAACTGTAAAGAAACTGTATTAAATATGCGTACTATGTAATAAGGTGTGTGAATCTTTTAAAGGTGCAGAGATAATTTGGRGCATCTTTAAAGTGTTGGTCCTCGCAGATTAACTTTAGTTGGGGGGGGGGGAGAGAGAGAGAGAGAGAGCGCGAGCGAGAGCAGTTGTCTGTTGACTTACTATCCTTCTGCATACCCATGTATGACCAGCTTAAGAAATAACAAGAATTTTGGAATTCACTTCTAGGTGAATTGTAGCACAAACTACTTTGATGAGCATGTCTTCAAATTAAATATTGGTGGGGAAGGCTATATCACAGATAATCTCCTCCCACCCCCCGACCCCAGCCAAAGATCTGGTGGTTTATTAAGCTGGTAAGAACAACACTGAAGAAGAGCCTGCAGAGCGTGGAGATGCATGTTTCTGCATCAGCTTTGCTGTGAACCATCAAGGCCCTAATTTTCAGCAGTAGAAAGTATTCAAGGAGCCAGAGGAAATCAAACTGTAAAAGCTCAGCGTATCTTCAAAAGTAGGCCAGGTGCCTAGAAAGTATAGGCATGATGGCTTTTGGTCTGCAATCACACATATATGCTAATAATTCTAATAGTGTATTAGGATACAGAGGTCATAACGTCCATGTTCAACACTGATCATTAGAATGCTGTAGACACAAGTTTTAATACACATCCAAGAAGATTAAACAATTTTATATAATCCTTCATCATTATAGGAACTATCAAATTACATGTAGCTCAGTATACTTTCCCTTAAACATAAAACAGAAGTTACAGACCATATCTGACAAACTTGGACTTTAATCATAGCCTCAGGCTAGTGAACCATTTTGTGGGCCATGCTGAGAGAAAGCTTTGCTTTACCAAAAAGGAACAAGTAACCAGTTAACTACAAAACACTCATCTTTCTTAGCTGTTTCTACTCTTCTCTTAAATTAGCAGGCTATAATGGCTCAAACCATGTAGTTACAGCTTCTGGCCCCTTTTAGCAATGATTCTACTCCCCTTTTTTGGATAACTTTTAATGCTTTTTTTTTTTTTTTTTTTTTTTTNAAGACAACTAAGGCTGTATATGTCTTCAAGCACCTAGAGGCTATATATATTTTTTTCTGTCTTCAAGCACCTAGAGATTGAGAAGGGCACTAACAGGTCTGTTACTGCTCTTCTAGTAACTGTTAGAAATCCCAGTCATCAACTGAAACCACCACTATGCTGGGCTCAATAAAAAGAAAATGAAAGATTTATTCTTGCCCTAAATAACTTAAAATAACTCATTGAAATTCTGTTGGATTGTTTTAACAGATAGGTGGTTCACTCTACTGAAATGATTAGCTTCAGAAGTTAACATATGACAAATCACATGGATAGAAGAGCTAAGAAAATGGGCGTTATTAACCAAGGCATTAACATTTTCTGAACCAACACCCAACAAATGCTTGACTAAATGATGTGACCTGGTGATTAGACAGCATTGCAGAAATATCCTTAAAGTATGCCACTAAGTGGTGTGATAGAGATACTATATAAATTTTCCTTGTACCTAAGACACAGTCAACATAAATAACTATGAAACTAGTATTTGAGCTAAACAATTGCTTTTTCCCTAGCAACTTTTAATCCTTTTGTGACCAAAATTAGGTTTCTTGGATTCTTATTCTAGTTGCAGTTTCACTGCACACTTCAGGAAAGAATTGAGTTTATTAATTAGTTGATTTTTTTTCCCTATTTATTTCCAGATTATCTGATGTGAAAGTGAAGTCATTTTTTTACTTGCAAAGTTTAAAGTAGCTGTAGTAAGGGTTCCTAACCACTCTCACTGCTATCCTGGCATGGACTAGAAATTTGAATGTAAGGTGACTGCAGACTTGTAAGAATCAGCTAGCATTTTATTATGAGCACTTACTTACTTTCAGAAATCTTAAAAGGGTGCTAGTACTGAGATTATGACATTCAAAAAATCTACATATTTCTAAGGGTATCATCTATGACATCTATAACAGGTTTATTTTAAATTGAAAAAATAAAATTTTGAGTGCCTACTATAATCTTATTAAGACCACATTGTCTGGGTAACAATGGGGTATGGTATGCTGACTTCTGTGGACGTGTGCTGAATTAAGCCAGATAAATCTGTCTCTGCTTTTTATAACACTGTAGGAGTGTCAAGAACAACATAAAACATTATTAAAATAACAAATATGAAATTTGGATGCATTTCCTATGCTTTAAGCTGTTTGGGTTTTTTACCACATGCATTTAATGTGGTGACAACAGGCTTGTCTGCCTTTATTTCTGGCTTTTCAACACCTTAAGGCCATACTGCTGGCACTGTAATTGCTGTATGATGATGCCTGAAGCCAAGCCAAATGTAAGGAAATGTGTTACTGTTTTCTGTAGTAGTGAGCTGATGAAGGTCACTTTAACAGGAGCAATATGATAGTCTGGAAAAAGAAGAGAGGCAAAACTCCAGCCAAAAAACTGCCTGTCTTGGTCCTTCAATATTTAAGAAGTCCTTGAATCCACTTTTTTAGAGGGGAACGATTTTGGTTGGGGCTTCCTTTTATCCATATCTTCCTGTATTTCCAAAGGAAAAGCCTTCAGATTGTCATTCACACAGGGGAGGCAGAACCTTTTGGAGTAAAACAGGCTACACTCCTGAAAAAGCAGGAAAAAAAAGTACAGAAAATGAAACTGGTTAAGTTACAGGCTCTCTAAATCACATTTATGGTTATAGAATTCTTTTTCTTCCTCATTTAGTTTATAAAGACATGCCTCTGCTAAGAGGAGCTTCCAAGTTCTTGCACTGCCATGTAAGTAAAAGTGTTACTTGGCACTTCTTCCCCCACCAATCTCCACATAATGGCCTAAGGGCAAACACAAGCACAAAGAACGAAGAACTGGAGAACTGGAGGTGTAGGCTCACAGCAACTTTAGTTATCTCTTGTTCCACAGGTCCCAACAAAACATAGCCTTCTTTGTATCAATCTATGATGTGCTTGGTATTGCCCTAAGGGAATATCAACAGGCCTAAGTATTATAGCAATGAACACCTTAGAAGTGTTCAGTGAATAACCAGAATAGCTAAATGAGTTTAATTCAACTGTAATTTCATCCACTAACCAAGATTTCATCCATTAACCACCTTTATCTTGAATATATTATTTTGATTAAAAACAAAAAACATGTGGTACTAAAGATGGAGTTGATATCTCTTGTCTGAATTCACGATGAGGAAGTATCAATCTCTTGTGCAAAAAGGAAATATTTTTGCTGCCCTTAAAATTCAATGACACTGTGATCTAACATGTTTCACCAACATTCAGTTAGCTAGTGTTACAGACCAAATTTTTTATTTTTCACGTAATTAGCTCTAATAAGATGTGAGAAGTACTTAATAGGAAGAAGCAGAAATGATCTATTGACAGTGCACAGTTTAACAACTTGAAAAGCTTGTTAATATATTATTCTTTTGCCTTGTAGTAAGGCTGAAGTTCACGGTTCTCCTGGCGTGCTGATCACTAAATTCCAAACAGGATTTAATGGGTAAGCTAGAGCCGGGGTGCTGATGGATTATTCTTAGGGATTTAAACATAAATAAAGACATCAGTTCAGATGGATCAAGACATCTTTCTGGGAGCACTGGGCTCCTTGGGTTTTACCTAAATAGCAACCAAAGTTTTCCTCTCAGCATAGTCATTTATGGCTGTCTCTGGGGGCTTGGCTTGGATATTTTTGCTTTTCTATTCTCTTTTGTTTCCCATGGCACTATCTGCACTTTAGTGTGGGGTAGCACATGACTATATCAAAAACACAATCAACCTGCCTCTTTGTTACTCTCAAGCCCAAAGAACAACTTTCTCTTCATGTATTGTCCTTTCTGGACTGCCTGTCAGGTTTCTTTGTATTCAGAGGTAGTGCGAGACTACACCCTGGTCCTTGAAAAGCACTGTGAATGGCCAGAAAGAGGATTTCAGTTGTGCAACCTCCATAGCCTATTGTTTTTTGTCTCTTGATATCCTTAATACTTTAAGATGCCAATTAAAAAAGGGGAGATTAGACTTTAATTTGGCCCCGCTGTTAGTTGTATTACATTATGGCACACAGCTGCCCCCACCCCAGGTCAAGTTCCTGGTTCCATAGTGATGGACACTGCCCCACCAGATACTAGGCAAAGGCAAAGAGAGGTGGGGTGAGGGGGATTGCCCCTCGTTCTGCAGATGGCAAATTCTGGCACTAAAACCCAGCTCCTCACAGGTACTCAACTTGCATTCTTTCAGCTGAAGTGAGTTGCCTGCTTATTTTGGCTGATTTAAGCCTATCATATTTAGGCAAAGTTATGAATATGAACTACTCCACTTCTGGATGGTGGGTCAGGATGCTCTTTGTTCTTCCTGTTCTCTCAAGCACAGGTTAATTCAGCCTACCTGTTGTTTAAAAGTCCTCCAAACTAAACTTACTGTGTATATTCAAGCCCTTCTTTGATCATTATCCTAATTGTATTCTTAATCAGAAAATTCTTTAGTATGTTTTACCCCATCCACAACCAAAGTAGGAGAGGGCCAGGCCTGTTTTCAGTGCTGTTTTCATTTCAAACTTACTAGTTCAATTTAGGCAAAACTGAGTTGCCAAAGCTTACTGCCAGAGTTTTATTCTATTTTCGTAAGGATCACATCTGAAAGTAATATATGTGGATATTATCTTTACCACACTTGTAAAGGAAACTCTATGTAAAGGAAAGATTCTTACTAAGCTTGTCCAGGATTGTCCTCACATGACTGGAAGTTGAGTGGAAAGTAGCTGCAGTGTTACGTATATCACTTAATATCTACAGTCATTTCCAAAGTCAGTATTTATTCAGCATCTGCTGTGGTGAGTGAGCAATAAGGGATGAAATTTGCTTCTTATCTTCCTCTCTTCTCCAGAAGTCACCTTTTTTCTTTTCTTAAGTTTAGTGTCACAACAAAAAGAAGTAACTTAATTGTTTTAAATGACTACAGTCAGGTTGTATCACTTCCTTTCCACTTTTCTGAAAGGGAAACAGGGAGAAGAGCAGTCGACTTTTCTAAGGGTTTTTAAAATCATTCTTATTATCTTCACTTTTACAGTGTTTTGGCCTGTTTGAAGACATTATAGATAATTGTTAAAAGAATTATTTCTGGTTGGATCTAATGCACTTACCAGTATACCGTGTTAAAGATATTGGTTCAGTAGAGTGATATATGCTGCCAGCTGACTGGAATAAATTAATTTAGTGAGACTTGAAAGAATATTTGAAGAAGTAAGCTAATGAGCACTGTGCAGAACAGCTGCTGAAGTTTTCATTTTCTCTGGCACACCAACTGCTAGGAAAGACACTCCAGCCAGTGTAAGGGGTATCTCAAGAAAAAACTAAAATCTGATCAGCTGCTTAGATACAAAAGGTAGTAAATCAAATCCAGTTTGGCCTTTGCCAAATCTGAGGTGAGAAATCTCTTAATTTTGCCTCTGGTTAATCTAGTATTATTTTGAAGTAACAGAAAAATTAAAACAACCTATCACTGAGAGCTTTCCATCATAAAAGTCTGCTGCTTTGCCACAAAGGCCTAATAAAGCTTGATTTTCTTTACCTTCATTGCTTTGTTATAAAACATGATGGAAATACTCAGAATATGGCTGAACTGATCTACCTGAGTCAAGCACAAGCAGGAACCAAAAACAATCCATGCAATTATTATCCCAGCTTTGGCTCTCTCCACAGCCTTGGCTAAGTTCTTACTTCTCTGCACTCTGATTTTCCCTACATGAAAAAGGAACAGTATCTGTTTACCTACTTTGGTGTGGGTGTTTACAGCATTAATTATCATTTCTGCAAATCTCCAATGTTACCTAAGCTGTATTGCTAAATATATTTTGTAACCATAGTCATATGTGCGATTCGCTATCTGGTCTGGCCAGTTTGGTAAGAAATTTATTTTCAATTATTTACAGTCAATGTTTTGCTTTGAGTGATACCATCAGGGGAATCTTGAACACTCAGATAACAACACAGATAACAACAGGTAAATGATCAACATATTTCCACAATAGCCAAAATAGCTAAGAATGCAAAAAGATTAAGAGGCTTCTACCAGCTCACTGCTCATGTCCTCTATAGATTGTCATGTCCTAAATTAAATGAAACAATTACTAAATCTCTTAAATTCAGAGCCCCACCTTCATTCAGAAAGATACACTATGTGGAAAAATACTGAGAGGTTTAAACTCAGTATTTTTGACAAATTTAATTACTAGACTTGGAAAAGTCTGTCAAAGCCTTCTTAAATTCAAAATACAGAATTCGGGGATGACAACAGCAAAATGTGCTCAAGAGAATTTGCTCTAGTTCCTCCACAGAAATTGTCTGGTATTGGCAGCGGAGCTGTTTCAGTTGCCCGCATTATCTCACCTCATGCTCTGAGAAGGGTCAAAGGTTACTTTGGCCACCAAACATACCATGAAAAAAAAAAATCCGCATCTTCACCAAGTCATTAGGAGGTTTGTTTTTTTAAAAACTCCTCCTACTAGCTACTTTTAGTAAGGATCATACCACCAACGCTGGGCCCTAACCACTGCAATTATGCACAAGCCTGAAATGGTTAAATTTGAAAACTGCTGAAGCTGATGTTCAAGACTGAGGTATGTTGTCACAAATGCCATTAGCTGCACTTTAGACTGAAACACAGCACTTCAGAAGACTAAATGAACACTTTGGAAGAGAACGCTAGGATCTGGCTACTATGAGGGCAATGGTGTCCAGTGTAACATACATGCTGCTGTCTGTGTAAATGATCAGATGTCCAAAAATCTCCTAATGGAGATCATGCATGAGTCATAAGTCTGGCCTATATCTCTTCAGTCACAGAACTGGCTCGCTAAGGGAAAGGAGTGTAACCTAAAAGTTTTCTCAATTCATTACGTTGCCTTAGGGAAGTACTATACAGCCTCAGGATACTGAGAAATGTGTAATAACTTGTCTTCAGTTTTATTTTGAACTCACAGCAAAAAAAACGGACCAATTTTGAACTAAGGAGAAGGAATTAAGGCAACTGTTATTTTACACCACCGTTCTGAACCACATTCAGAATTCATAGCTTAAGTTTGCCCAAATTTCTTCTTCTTCAGAGATCTTCCGTAGCACTTCACAACTCTTCTCCCTGCTCACCTTCTACACCAGCTTTTGGGAAGAGAAGAGCATAAACCTAACCATTGTGGACATTCATATCCCCTTTATGGAAAAAATTCCTTTTTATGGAAAAAAAAATCTATCATTGGTACAGTATGCTGCTGTAAGAAAGGACCTGAGGGTCTTGAAGCAATACATGACCTCCCTCACATTCTCCTGTGCTAAAATAATGAAAAAGAGTGCTCACTGTGTTTTTGAGATTGGGTTGTTTAAATAGAGGAAACTTTAAACAGAATAAACACTTAAAGTTGGTGACCACTTTCATTTACTAATAAGAAGAGTTTTTTCTGGAGAATCCAAAAGGACAGATAACCAGAGTGCCTCAAAACCAGGCTATTTTGGTCTTTCTTGTTGTTTGGTCTTTCTCTAATAGGTCACAGGGGCTGGAACAAAAAGCAGTGACAAAATGCTTGTTACTTACTGTACCGACACACACTGATCTGCTACACAAACTGCACTGAGACCCAAGGATGAGGAATCTGTCCTTTTCAGGAGTGAAAGGATCCTTCATGACATAGCTTTCTTCCAAAAGCCTAGAAGAGAATAATTTCAATCTTTTAAGGGTAGATTTCACAGTAGGGGCACGGGAAGAGTTGAAAGGGTGAATYGCAGGGAAGATAAAAAGCCCTCTCTTCCTGGCTTGCACTGCCTAGTGTTGTGTAAGTGACAGTGGACTAGCTATGCCATTCCCTTCCTTTTTAAAATCAACCTTGTGCCTGCCTTCAGTCTTAARCTGTGGCACTTCCTATCTATTAACTTTCCTCCCAAAAGGAGAGCAATTGGTGCTCATCTCAGCATTGCCTTATTAAGTTTTTCTCAGTGCTCCGCCTTAAAAGTGTTTTTTATCTTCCATTTTTATGACAGGCACTCCTTTGCACGGCCAATTTAAGTACCTTGTCAAGTCATTATCTCAACTGTAGCACTTTTAATTAGGAGTTCTCTTTGAAAGATATGTGTGTGTAAGTATAAAGTAAGAAGAGCTTTTACTGCTCTCAGTTATGTCACTGCTGTAAAATTAAGGTTCTCATCTCTTGCAGGCAGGAGTTACCAGCACTGAGCATTATAATGATCTGAAATACTCTGACATTATCTCAGAGACGGTACTGTTTGCTTCAGGGTATTGAGGGAGTCCATTTATTAGGAACTTGGCAACCTGCTTGGGAAAGACTAACACTTTATTCTTCCTGAAAGCTCCAGGCAAAGAGTTACTGAAGTCAGTTTGGTTTATATCTGCAAAGGACATTCTGCACGGCTGGCTTATTATAAGATTACATTATATTATAAGATTATATTTAAATCAAATTTGAACTCTGTAGTAAAATGGAGTATAATACCATACAAAAGATATTCTGACAACTCATATTGTCATTTTCTTGTCTCTCTACATACATATGTCCATAAACTTTTGTGTGTGTGTGTCTGTGAGTATATATTTCACTTTCCCCTCCACTCAAATAAAAAATGGTATGGCTCAAGCCTTCGCTGTTAGGAAAGATTAGGCACCTTAGCATGGGAGAACATCTTGTCAACAAGTCCTCCAGTGTACAAAGGATAGATTATCTTTGCAAAGTTCCCTTTGCAAGCCTCACAGTCTTAACATAGCCRTCATCAATGCAGAGACCTGTACAAGCCTTCATGTTTGGCATGCCTCTCCTACAGTGCTTAGGACTAGTGAATAGACCAGAAAATACGTCAGTAAAGGTAGTCTGTTCTGTAAAGGTATTTCYCGTATGCAAGTATGGCAATGCATTACCATAGCGTAAGTGTTCTGTTGCTGTTTGAATCTGAATGACTTAAAGACAAGATGTTAACAACAAGCCAGGACAATTTAAAAGTAGGAGTCATATTCAGCTTTGATTCAGACTCTTTACACGAAGGCCTGACTAAAGGTGATCCATTGTTCTTCTGAGTGGGAGGGGGAAAAATGGTAGAACTGTAGGATTTGCAGTGATAAAAATACAGCTGCCTGAGGATAACAGAAGTGATCTCAGCCCACACAAACAGTGACCAACAGCTGTTTCCATTTTAGAAGTAATCGAGCAGACTTAGTAGGCTGAAACACTGAGTGTATGCCTGACTTCCAGTTCCAGTACGGTCCTGACCATGTCTGCCTGATGGTTTCATTGACCAGGATGGCCTTAAAAGAAATACTCATACATTTAAAGCTAAACGTTTGTTTTGTGAGGAGTTTAATGTCTGCAGACCGAGTCATGACTGCGTAGTTTCTAGTCAAACTATCCCTGTTTGGTAGGGAAGTAAAAAGCTTCAGTCTTCTGAAATGTAAATATATACTAAATTTCCACACATTTTAATGTTATATATTCTGCTAAAAAATTGTCTAATTCATGCAAAAAGCAATGTGGTTTGAAACTCAATTGTCAAACAGCTCTTAAAAAGTGTTTTTACCATATGGATGTAATTCATGTTATGTTTACAGTATTACCCAGCTGACACAGCTGTGAAGTAAAGGGCTATTCCCAGAAACACTATGCTAATAGTCAACAATATTCTAGTATGAAAATTATGGTACAGATAAATTGTAGGGTGGCCAGCGTGGATCAAAAAAAGGTTAAATATGAATCTTTGCATTGCACTGAAGTRGAATGAGAAAGTTATTACTTTTCTTTTTCTTTGCTATCAATGCTGACAATTTTTAACATTTTCTTCCTCTGGAAAATGAAAGTCATCTTAAATCTGAAGCCTCATATTCAGGATCAATATGGCATGTTATTGAATTTATGTAGCATATATCATTCCACAGTACAAGGCTTCTAATGCCCACAGCATAAATGAAGTCTATAATATGAAAAATTGTACTCACATGATAGAGCGTGTGTTTGGTGGCTTCTGCCCATAGTAGGTGCATGGAGCTGTTAAGCCACATAACTGACATTTGAACTCTCCTTTAGGCTGAGCTTCTTTGTGAGAATCCATCTTTAAGCTACCTACAAGAAACCAAAAATCTTTTCGCTCCAAAATGCTGCACTTGGAACATACTTGCAAGATAATTAAACTAATGTGGGACATCTGGTTATGCAAATTAAAATCCAGCAGAGAACTGACTTGTTGCAACCTTGATTGGTAAATCATTTCTTCTAAATCAAGTTGATTTCCCATGCCCTGGTTACATTTCCAAATTTCTCAGACAGGCTTGGAAATTACAGCCTTGGAGCCCAACTATAAAAGTCTGCCTACCAATTTACAACTTGATTGAAGAAAGAGTTTAGGTAATGAAGCACATAGCTGTGACCCGGAAAACCCTTTGACCAACTAAGGCCTGTGCTCCGTAAGCACCTCCCCATCCAGTGTGCAGCATCCCCATCCAGGCTTGCAGCATCCATCTCCTCCCACAAACCATGGAAGGGTTGGGACTCCACTCAGGAAGCAGGTACCAGAAAGGTAGGTGTTGCAATGGTTTACTTACAGGAATGCCTATGTACTTTTTCTTGGGTTTTGACTATCACCTTCAAACAGAGTTTTGGGACTCTGACTGCCTGTTATTATCTGGCTTCCAAGGGAAATGAGGCTGATGAAGTCATATCATGTATCTATCTAGAGTGTTGGCCCATTCAAACCAACCAGRACAGAGAAGGAGGCAGTTTCAAAAATTTTTAGGTCCTGTAATTTTTAAGCAGATAGGTAGAAAAGGGAGATGCTGCTTAGTCCTCACTGAGCAAAAAGCTGCAACACGAATCTGTATGTTTCTATACATCAGAGAATCCACCCAAGGGAAAGCTATTGTCCATCTGCAGGAAAGACTTCAGGCACCCTCTACAAAGGTGTAGCTGTCAATCATGACATACAAACTTCAGGAAAGCATTTTTCCTCATCTTTGGTGCTTAGAAAACAACTTGTTTAAAATCTTGGCCATTGATTTGTATTTGATAACTGMTACTACTTTGAGAGTCATACTCTTCAGTTTTCCAAAAGCATTGCATGGAAAGTATTCTTTTAAGATTGATTGCTATGTGCACGTGTGATTAGATCAAGCACAATGCACATGCCCAAAATTTGCACTGCTCCATGAATGAAATGTGACTGCTTGTTTGCAAATTGGGTATCTTTGCTCACCTGCAGCATTCTCTTGAATGGATGCATTTACCCAGCAGTTGGCTAGAAAATTCAAGCTTTTAGCTAAGAGCCCTCAGACTTTCTATGCCACGCAGTTTTCTGCTGCAAACCCATCACTTTCATAAGTGATGAAAACCAAGCACTAGGCTGTCAGAAATGTGAAACACTAGGAATCACTGGAAACACTTGAGTAGTCCAGGTCTAGTTGTGTGTGCTCACAAATGAGCTGACATACAACTCTTTGCTGTCAAAGAACAGAAGCCATCCCCACTCTTCCAGCCATACCCTTTCCTTTCAGGGCTGATTCAGTTCAGTAAGGCTGTGTCTCCATTAATATTCAGGTCAGGGATGTGCTTTGGGAACTAACTGCCTGACTGCGCGCATCTACCACACCTTGGTTTGCACCATGGAGCAGTCTTAAAGAACACAAACCAGACTGTTTGTGATGGAACTAACTGGAAGACGTGTTTCAGAGGTGCACCTAGCGCCCTCCAACCTGAACACCCAATTAACGGGCACTCAATCCACAGGACTAGATTAGAGGAGTCTGAAACACTCCCTAAACATCCCACATACAGAGTGGGATGTCAGGTACTCAGCACCAAACACTTTGGTCCATGATTTTAGTCTTATTGCATCACACCACTTACTAATGTAGTCAAAAACAACAGAACTACCTTACTTTTCTGTTTTATTTCACTGTCTTTTCTTCTGTTGTTTTAGTAAGTTAAACTAGCTTGCAGAAGGATTCAACAACTGCTAACAGTAGCTCAAGGTGAGGCAAAACTTCACAGCCAATAGAAAGGGAGGGCTGGGATGAGGGACCTGTATTTCCCCCCTTCAGTGACAGTAAGCTGCTATTTCTGCTCACCCCAGGTGGTGAAATCAAATCTTTAGAGACATATGCTGCTAAGGTGAATTAGGGGCAAGTTGAAACAGACTTGTTATCTAATAGTCCAAAAGAACAGGCAGCTCCAAGATCCTCAGATGTTACAGAGGTTTCATAATGGATCTGCAGCTCATAAAGCCTCAGCCTGTTAAATCCCGAAACTTAATTTTGCAGATAGTCTCCCTTATCCTGTCAAACTAATTCCTTCACTCCCCGCCCCTTTCCACTGCCATTCCTGTCATTTTAGTAGTACAGGGACCTCTCCAAACCTAACACTAATGTGCCTGGGTACTGGTTAAATAAATACATCTAACCCTTGAATACCTCAGGCAACTACGTTTTTTGGAAAGTGATATAAACCTGGGATAATACGTATTTTACTTATCTCACAGGGATGCTGAAAGACTTTAACTAACTAAAGTGCTTTCAGGCTTTTCAGTTAAAGCATGTATATGCTATGTATTTTTTCTTGTACAGTAAAACTGGGATTCTTCAAACTACATAACCTGAACTGAGGAGTCTGCTTTTTGAACCCTAAATTTTAGGGTTAACAGAGAAATCTCCCAAACATACCTAAAGTTGTCTTTTCAGTAGGTAGTGAGTAGCAATACCAAGATACCCACCTGCCTCATTCAGACAGTTCAGAGCAGTGTGTGCAATTTTTGGTGACCAATTTTTTTAAAAAAGCGAAAATAGTTAAGTCTGCAAAAGTAGAGTATGGAAGATCAGTTGAATTAAATAGAGAAGGCTATCATGGTGATCTTTTCTTTAAAACAAAACAAAAAATTAAGGACAACAACAACAAAAGAGTATTTATGGCAGCAGGAGTCATAGACTTTGGAATGAATGAGTCCCGATTCCAAGTCAAGAGAACAGCCCCGGCTTCAGAACTGAAGTACATTAGATATAGAAACACCTGCTCTCTTATAGACCATTGGCATGTAGAAGAGAATCTGTTCAGTGACTACCGCTGGGAAGGAATGATATCTATGTACAAACAGATTTTTGGCCATGCTAGTTGAAAAGCATATGATCCTGCCTGCAAGGCACAGATGAATTTATGAGGCTTTCCATTTCACTCCAACCTACAGGTCACTGACATCAGCTGCACCAAGTTTCAGTTCATGGGAACAACATTTGTCCTGAAAGCTTGTCTACGCAGCAGCACTTGAAAAACTAAGGTCACTAACTGAAGGTGTGAATTTAATGCACATACAGATTCCTGTGTGAATGCTCCCACTCAAAAGTAAAGTTTGCTACATAACAAAATAAAGCCATTTTCTTTCTAAAGAAAAAAAAAATGGCAAAAAATAATAAGTTTTTAAATTTATCTCCATGTGCTTCACATCTTTAGTCTAAACCATGAAGCAGACAAATGCTAAGATGCACTCTCACAATGCTTTCAGTACTTTCACTCTTTTGCAGTTAAAAAAATGTATTTTTATGTCAGAAAACTAATGTGCAGAAGCAGTTTGGGGGTAAAAAGAGTCAAGACGGACTCCTCGTTTATCATTAAATAAACTCATCGGTTTGGCCCTGTATCCAACCTTAGCAAAATGCCTAATACTATGACTCTGACAAGCTATCTGCCTCCCTTCCAAGCATATGAAGAATGGATGATAACTAGTTTTTCTCTAGCATACCAGCTACAGGATGACAAATCTCTTGAAAAAGGAAAAACTCTACAAGACTAATCCCTTTGTAATCAAGGCAGGCAATCTGGGGACCTCAAATGACTCAAATCATTATCAGTGGTATTGTTGGATTTTTCCTCTTTTCTTTGGGAATTTTTGAAGTACCATGTCCCAGAAACATGTCAAATCTCCAGCTGGCTTGGATGTAATGAAGAAGTCTTTAAGAACAGCTTGCTTAGAACTGAACTCTGCCAAGGTATTTGGCATTTTGGCTGTAAGCCACAAGGTACTTAAGCTTATACTTACTTTGAGCACATACATAGCACTTCTGAAAAGAACACAGCTACCCAAACGTGCTTGATTATGTTCAAATCCTGAACTAGCACGCTCAGCAAAAACCTGCCAAGTCAAGCCCAGGATACTGCAGGACACATGTGAGGTTGGCCTATGTGGTATGGTGGAAGGTAAAGCACACAGATTTGAATGCAGTACTATGTAAATAATTATAGTAAAAGGAAGGTGCAACTTAGACAGCAGTGGTATAATAGTGTTTCTCTGCGCTGTGGTTGATATATGATATGGATGGGGGGAAATGGCTCTCAGTGCAGTTCTCTAGGGACTCCTAAAAACTTCAGGGCAGTTCTGCTTGGAGCACTCTGCTAACAGGCCCAGAGGGCATGCCAGAAATAATAAATCACCATTAAATTGTCAGGGTCAGTGGCAAAGTAGTGGCACAGATAAGTAATCTGATTTTCTTTGCTTCAAACCTTATTAACACAGGTCTTTACAATGCATAGTTTAAGCCCCTCTTAATTCTCAGCAGGAGACTCATGTATTTCTGAGTCACTGATAAACTACAGAAACTATGCAAGAAACTGCTTACAAACAGAAATAGACTTTGATTTGAAAGGGCATCAGATAAGCCCAGTATTGACACACCTTTAATCCTATCAAATTAAAGTCTTGTTTCTTTTTCCTGCCAAGTTTTTCCAGCACTATCCAGTGATGATGATAACCTATTAAAATATTCTTAGCTTGATTCTCTGCAGGACACACTGCTTCTACTGCTAGGACCACTGAGTTCATAGCCTAGTAAATGCCAAGTTATTCCACAGTGTTTGGTGTGGTATAAGTTTGAATACATTTCAGCACTAGGAATGCACTCACCTCCTTTAGAAAACTGATCTATTGCTTAATTGCTCAGGTAATAGATGAAACAGCACAACCTTCTTACTTGCCAGTTAATCCCTTGGTGAACAACTCTCCCTCCAGTTCCTTCATGCCCTGAAGGTATGTTTAGATCACTTGTTGCTTGCCTCCCTGCTTTTCCTTCAAGCTGACTTACSTTGGGTTCAGGGTAACTAATTAGCCCAGGAACACAAGTTCACTAAGTGCAGCCACTTGGAACTTGACTCCCATTACCTCCCCTAAAGACAGCTTGACTGAATTGAACCTTACCCTTGCTACAGCAACTTCTCCCTTCAGGCTAAGGGGATATCGCTGGTATTGCTAGGCTCTGCCTGCTCTGAAGGAACTGAGATTCCTGCAATGCACAGCTTCCCTCTATGTAGCGATCATGTAGATCCTATGCTTCTTTATTGCTGTTTGCATGAGATCAACATGAGATCAACAGCCCTCCTAGGGCCTGGTCCATGCAGCTAGCCCTGAAGGCCATTTTAGATGTGAAAGTGAATRTTTTTTCTGAACAGTTAAAGGGAATGTTTGAATAGGGGTGCGTTAGAAGAAAGAGAAGAATATTATACATGAGCAAATCAAAACGTAAAATGCTCCTAATGCCTTGGGTAAAAAGGCATTAGGAACACAAGATGAATCTCAACAAAGCATTTCTTCATAAGATTTTTAAAAGCTGAGAAATCAACACTTACACAAAAGAAAAGTCTACCCATGTACTCCCTACCTAAATGCAGCAGGCAGCCAGCTCTGAATTAGACAGCATTTAATATAGAAGAATCTCAGATTAGTTGAGAATTTAACAGCTTCACACAGGAATGCTGCAACAAGGCACTGATTAACTGCCATATACCACTGCCCCCCAGTGGACACTTCAGAGCTGTACAGCCATGGCGATTGGCTGTATTTCTCTCAGTAGCTGCTAGGAATTCTTGTTTCAGCAGTTCAGCTGAAGCTGTTAAGAGTGACTCAGTTGTGAAAACACAATTAAGTGGATCACCACAGTTAGAATGAATAATAGGCTAAAATAAAAGTAAGTTGCCAAGCATGCATAGTATAATGGTTGCAGAGGCATGGTGAATGGTAGACCTCTCTGTTGCTTAAGAGAGCAAGTATTATCCCTGAACAATACTAACAGAGATGGGAGAACAGTATCATTAGTTTCTCCAGTTTCTCCTCCCCTACCCTCCCTCCCCTCAAAAAATCTATCCATGGTCATATCTGATTTTCCACTCAACTCTTTTCTTTCCTGCACAGAGCTTATCACATCATCATCCATGATGCCAGTCCAACATTCTGTATGTAAAATGGCTCAGAAATTAAATGAAGGCAAGGCAAGTTTGTCCCTCTTTTCACAGCATAATTATAGGGACACAGTGCAGAGAAGGCAACAGAGAGGATCCAAACATTGAATTTTTATCAGTTCTGGATTATAACTATTCCTTCCATATACAGAGTATACCAGACCTGAGGTCTGATTTCATTAGATCTCCCTTCTGATTCATCCACAATAAATAAGCATGCTATGGCCACAGGCTGCCTCCTGTCCTGAACTGATTTTGGCTCTCCTTCAAACTATAGTTCCCTATTATAGCTTTGTTGGATTAATATCCATAGATGGTAAGACTCTATTAATATGTAGGGGATGATGGTTCCCTTTAGGTTCTCCTTTAAGAAAAATTATGGAGGGCTGCACACGTATCAGTGAAAAATATCAGTGTGGTTAAGCACAATCTAAACTTAGTGCAACACTTTCCAACAGTCTAAAATTAGGAACAGCAAGATTTTGTTGAAGTACACAAGAAGGTAACAGTGTATCAGGAAATATGACACTGCCAGTTAACATAATACTGAATACAAATTTACTGAAATACAGCAAATATAGCGTCAGTGATTTATCTTCCTACAGTAAGCAAATTTGCACCTATAAGGAAATACTCATCACCTCCACTTGGGGTTGTGTGTTACAACATCATTGCTGGGATAGCCAGTGCCCACTCTTCTCTATGACCAGCAAGAAGTTCAGCATTAACATACCAGGGGAAGTGAATTCTTTTCAGTAAAATGTGACTGATGCTTTCAGCTTGTTATGAATGMGATCAGGTTGAGGACTACATAGTAGAGTAGAGCAAAACCTTTAAAAAGGAACCTGGACAAAGGGACAGAGTGCCTCTTCAGCAAGTTTGCTGATGATACCAAGCTGGGAGGAGGGGCTGATACACTAGACGGTTGTGCTGCCATTCAGAGAGACCTGGACAGGCTGGAGAGCTGGGCAGAGAGGAACCTCCTGAGGTTCAACAAGGGCAAGTGCAGAGTCCTGAACCTAGGGAGAAATAACCCTAGGCACCAGTACAAGCTTTGGGATAACAAATTGACTATAAGCCAGCAATGTGCCCTTGTGGC
This sequence comes from Rhea americana, assembly GCF_003343005.1. Lineage (NCBI taxonomy): Eukaryota > Metazoa > Chordata > Aves > Rheiformes > Rheidae > Rhea > Rhea americana. The sequence continues at coordinate 683,172 of NW_028186344.1, forward strand.
CAGGAAGGCCAATGGTATCCTGGGGTGGCACAACAGGAAGAGTGTTGCAGGTCAAGAGAGGTGATCCTGCCCCTCTACTCAGACATGGTGAGGCCTCATCTCGAGTACTGTGTCCAGTTCTGGGCTCCTCAGTACAAGAGAGATGTGGAGCCACTGGAGAGAGTCCAGCGTATGGCTACAAAGATGATCAGAGGAGTGGAGCATCTGCCCTCTGAGGAACAGCTGTGAGAGCTGGGCCTGTTTAGCCTGGGGAAGAGAAGACTGAGGGGGGATCTTATCAATGTGTACAAGTATCTGAAGGGAGGGTGTCAAGGGGATGGACCTGAACTCTTCTCAGTTGTCGCATGTGACAGGACAAGAGGCAATGGGTAAAAATTGAAGCACAGGAAGTTCTGCCTGAACATGAGGGGGAATTTCTTCACTGTGAAAGTGACTGAGCACTGGAGCAGGTTGCCCAGAGAGGTTGTGGAGTCTCCTTTTCTGGAGATACTCAAAACTTGCCTGGATGCAACCCTGTCCAACATGCTCTATGTGACCCTGCTTAAGCAGGGAGGTTGGATTGGATGATCTCCAGAGGTCCCTTCCAACCTTACTGATTCTATGATGCTATGAAAAAAAACCCACAAAATAATGTCCTGTATCTACTCCTTATGTAACTTTCCCATGCACATAGTCCCCCATCCCACCTCCAACCTTCTTACAGGCATTGTCCCTTTCCCCTGCAAGGCACTTGGTTTACCAAGTTTGGTTATCTCAGCTATTATGAACAGCAAGCAATGGAGAAAACTGAAGAGATGGATACTCCTAGTATGTTTGATGAAGCCGAGAAGCCCACTCCAAAATAACTGCTGGAAAGTTTTCTTTTCCAGGGCACTCAGTGGGAGTTTTGGCACAAGAACTTACAAACAGGTATCTCCCCACAAACTTTTTTTTTTYCCCTTTGATTACAGGTTACAGTTGAAATTAATCCTTCAGATAACAACTAGTGGCTTCCAGATTTTGTGACTTGTGTGTATGGTAAATCTTTTGTTTTCTAACCACACAGCAGTATGACTAATACAAATTCAAGTATGCACTAAGGGTGTGAATTTCTGGTATGCTTTCAGATTAGGCTCTTTCTACCAGAAAGACTTGGCTCCCCAATCATTACTTGAATTACTTAGCCTAAAAAATGTGCAGGAACTACGGCTGAATTTGCTCCTTTCAACGTTCTCATCAAATCAGTATCAGGCAGACTTGCTTACAACAACCATTTCCATAGTTTTCCATGTGAAACAGAGCAATTTACCTGTTCTTAAACAGGGGGAGATGTCTTGTACCATAGGCAGCTGAACTTTTGTGCATGCTCTGTAGTCTGCACAGCCTGTTCTGCAGAGCACATGTGTTTGTTTTCCTCCTCTGTAAGTTTCTGGACAAATTTACAGCTCCATTCATCACAGGTAAAAAAAGGAAGAAAGTAGGATTTTTCATGTGACATATTCTATCACATAGAGAGATGAGTGGATGCTAGAATTCACTCTAACAGCACAGTTGAACACTCCTACTGCATCATATGCTAGGAGGGCAGACATGCAAAATTTTTGCAGCTCTGGCTTGTCTTCCAGGAGGTTCAAAATCCAGCAAAAAATAGCAGCATCCTCAAAGAATCATAGATACTTAAGTAACTTTCCTTTGGCTTCAATTCTCTGTTAAGCAAGGATAGATTGGTCTAAGGTAACCCTAATGTCTAAGTGAATAGTGTGGACTACAGAGTAGAGCTGAGTAAGTAGTAGAGTTTTTAGGGTCTTAATAGAAATTTCATAAGCCATATGTTTATGTTAAGAGTTGACAGAAGTACTAGATACAGCTACAGATGAATAAAGCTTAAGAACACTGTGATGTTTATGTTATAGGCTTAAATGTATGTTTCCTTTTTGTAAATATGTATGCATCTAAATGTGATTAATTATTAATATATTGACCTAGTTTATGTTAGGAAAATTATGTTAGGAAAATTATGCCAAAATAAGTGAACAGATGGGGTAGGGAGCCTGGTGGAAAATTATTATAGTACAGTTAGAAGGAGATCTTATAGGAGACAGCATATTTATATGTTAGCAGGCCAGTGAAAAGGAAAACAGGAAGGTCAGGTAAAAAAAGTGCTCTTTTTGCAAAGCACTGGGAAACAGAACATGACAAAAAGCTCCCTTGTTTTACTCTGACCTAGAGAAATAAAATCAAACACAGAAACCATATGGCTAATTGATTAGTTTTTAATATACATCTCAGGCCTGTGCTTATCTACTAGAGGCTTGGCAACTTTTTTTTTTTTTTTTTTTTTTTTTTGTGTGCCAGTAGAAGCTCTGCCTTAGTAAACAGTAAGGCTAATGTATAAGACAGGAAGTTTAATGTCTCAACAAACTTGGGGAGCAAATCACCATTCCCAGTGAGGTTAACAATGGAATCCAAGTCTTCTACATCATCAAATCAAAATCTTACTTAACAGAATAACACCAAACAACCCCAGGCTGCCACCTGTGTGCACAGAACCAAACTTTCAGGGACTTCCCTACCATTCTAATATTTGTAGGCAAGATACAAAGTCATGCTCTTGTCATACCAGTTATTTTGCCTGAACAACTTTTCCCTTTACCTGGGAAAATAAGGCATAAGGAAAGTAACATTTTGACATAGCATCCTGAAGCACAAAGGACTTCAATTTTGTCTTATAGAAAACAACATATTTGAATTGTATGGATTTAGTTAAGCAGAGGTTCAAATCAGTACAGCTTACAAGCTGCATCAGTTAAGGTAAATAAATCAGCATACAGTATTGTTACAGCTATCTTTACAGCTTTACTAACGCCCTCCAAATGTGTACATTGGTAAAATTACAGCACAGGGAAAAATCGTAACTGAAAAAGCTTAACTAGTGCACAAACATTCGAGTATGGGTATAACTAACTACCAGTACACAAATCAAATTATTTGACTCACAGAGGCCTGTACATGGAACAGAGCTCAAGAGATTTAGTCTACTGCTCCCAAGACATAACTGACTTCATTTTGGTGGCGATTTGAAGTATGTTTATAGAGATTCTCCTACCAGCCCTAGTGCCTCACAGACAAGTAATAGGTTAGTGAACAAGCCTGGATTAAATCTGAAGGAAAGTCACATGACTAAGCTCTCTCCTTAAGCAGTCAGACCATTTCTTAACATTAAGATATGGAGAGTTATGGAAGTTCTCACAGTAGATTCAGAAAGAATCTACGCTTCTTCATCTCCCACACGTTTTACAAAATCCCTACCCTCATAGTTTCAAGGGGAACTGAGAACCTAATTGGTTCTAAGGTTGTCTAAGTACAAAACTGTGATCCTGAAAAGCCTTGTTCTGGTGCAACCTCTTACTGGATACATCTAAACTTCACCAGACCTCAGGGCTTTCCCTAAATTTCCAAGAGTCCTTAAAGCTCCACCTCTGCACATGTCTAAAAGTGTGAGCCTGTCTAAAATCCTCTGCACAAACCCCTCTGGGGCTGCATCCTGTAGCTCCAACCTCAATTCAGCCAAGTTACTTTAATGACTACAGATTTTTTTATATATATATTCTTCTAAAGAAAGTATATGCTTTGTATTTTAATATAAAAGTATTGCATAGAAGAATATGATAAGAATCAAGTTTTGGCTCCAGGACCAAGCTCAGAGAGTGTCTCCTCTGTTAAGTAAGCATCCTGGTCAGCCAGCTACTGTCAGGCTTGTGCTACCTCTCTTCACTTACGCTCCTCTCACAATTGTTTTAGCAGCTTGAAAAGGAAGGGCCCCCTGCTCAGTGTAACTTACGGTCCAGTGATTTGGGCACTCTGGAAGTAGGAAACGCCTATTTGAAGCCTCTGCCACCTCAAGCCAACCCAGGGTTTGAACGGTGCTCTCCCACCTCTGCAGCAAGGCTGTCCACCTGCCGTCTTCTGCAATGGAGAGGCCCTGTGCTCTTGCCTCTGCAACAGCCTTTTGAAGAGTCAGCGAGCCTCCTAGGTAGGGGTATGGCCACAGGTCTTCCAGAAAGGCCTCCAGCCTGGAGAGAAGAAAGGAAACACTCTTTTCTGACCCTGGACACGCTGTCTGCACAAGATAAAGATTAATCCCTGCCTACTGCTAGCAGTAACTACCTCCGGAATGCTCAGGAGCTGGGCTGCCAAAGGCAGGCATAACTCCAGCCGGCCCACCCCCGCTACTCCGGCTCTCCCCAGTGTGGGCCCTCGTTCAGACGCAAGTCCCAGGCCCGGCAGGAGCCGTTGTGGGCACATCCCCCCCCCCAACCCCGCCGCCAGCGCAGACCCACCACGCCGCTTCCTACTTTCCTGTGCTGGTGCTGTGACGCGGTGGCCCAGCCCTGTTCCTCCTTAAAGGGCCGGCGCCCTGCGGGCTCGCGGCTGCGCGCAGCCCCTTCGGGGTAAAATCTCGCGTTACTCAGTGATAAACGGCAAYGGGAACTACGCGCTACAGCAGTGGGGCTGCGCAGCCGCGCGGCCGGGCCGGCAGGGGGCGCACGGCCGACTGTTGCGCGCGACCGTTGGCGCCAGCGGCGGCCCGAGTAGGCACCGCCATGCCGCGGGGCGGCGCTGAAGGGCCGGCCCGAGCAGCGCGCCGGGAGCCACTGGAGGAATCCCGGCGGCGGGCAGGAGGGAGGACGGCGCCGGAGTCCGACGTGGGGGCGCAGTAGCGCGTTCGTATAGCAGATGGCACTAATAATTGAAAGAGAGCATCTAAGACTGGAGAGGACTGCAAATCATGCCTATACTTAGTGGTCCTGCCAGAGGACCAACTGAACTTTTACCAACTGAAAGGCAACTGAAACCAACTTTTACCAACTGAAGGCAAGAGATTCTTTGTCTAATAATAAAGGATAAAAGTTGCAAATTATATTCTAGGATGTGAAAGAAGGTTTTGCCTTTTATCCACATGAGACTCTGGAAGTGAGAATGTCGCTTGTTTGTCTGAAATTAGTTGCAGCTGCTGCAGATAATACAAAGTTGCTGGTCACCAAACTTCAACAAGGAATGAGCAAATGATGAAATATGAACTGAAATCTCAGGAAAGAACCTCTTTATCCTTTGGCTGTAATGCTTGAAATTGGCCTATGCAGCCTCACCTGCATCCCAAAACAGAAAACAGACTGGTAAAATACTCAACATGAACTTAAAGTTTAACAAACCATAATTATTCATGAAAAAGTTCTTCACTTCCAGAGCTTCTGAAGTCCTATGTAAAGACTAACAGAAACAAATCAGGTAACAGTTCAGCTAAACAGCCAATAAAATGTTATTCCCCCAACAGTCTGGATGTAGGAAACTTTATAGAATTATGCATGACAGCAGTGCTTGAATGATCTCCAGGCATCTCTAGAGAAGAGAGGGTTACAGCTGTAAGGTTAAAAACTGCCTAAAGACTTCTCTATGACAGCTAGTAAGAGTTCTTACTCTATATATTTTATCTGTATTGACAGCACTGCCTCCACACAGGAGGAACCATCCTGCTCCTTTAGGCTCGGTATCAGCTGGATTTGGTTAAATTCACTTTTCAGGCTAGTTGAATGGTTTGGAAAATACAAAGTAGTCTGAACCACCTATATAGATGCAATGCACCATTAGTATAAGCCTGTTCTGTAATAAGGCAGTGCTAAGAAATCAAGTATTTTTTACCAGGGGTACTGCAGTTATCTATTAGCAGTAATAGCTCCACTTCAAGACAAGTTCCAAGTTTTGAGCGAGGAAGTTAGAAAACCTTCCAAATTTAGAATGAGCCAGAAGGAAAAACAAAAGTTATGCCACTTAACCCCAGGAGACTGTAAGACCTGCAGAAAGGCTTGTGCCCCAAAATTTGTCTTTTTTTTTTTTAACTAGATCTTTGGTCTTAAAAAAGATACTGCCTTTCTTAAAAACTGTCTTGCTTTAGACCTTTCCAAAAAAATGGCTTGGAAAATACTTAATAGCATTCTTATGTGGTCAGTATAACTCTTACTGCTCTGGAATTACACCTCACAGGTTGCCATCCTCAGCTTTTGTGAAATGGTCACAAGTCATATTCATATTCAGGCAAAGAGTGAAGAATGTTTTCCGTAGGACCACATCTAGAGTAGCTTTATTAAATGTGGGAGATAAGCAGGGTCAAGTTGGAGAAGACTGTGCTGCATACCGGGTCTGACTCATGCTGAGTAGAGAAGACAGTGCAGATTTCTAGAAATCTGTGAAGAACCATAGTGTCACACCACCAGAAGTTTCCCCATATTTCTGGACAAATGCGGGGACCTTTATTTCTGTCAGTCTATTTTAAGTAGACCACGTTAGTATGGACAAATCTACAGGTGGGTTGCTATCTCTGAGGTATCTGACAGCATTAAAAAAAAATATTGTGCTGCAGTCCCAGTTACCAATGGTTTTGCACTTCAGGATTCCCCAGAAAAACTGCAGCAGTACAATGTAACAGGTTTGCTCTTCTTTCTCCTGTCCTAGTTGAACCCTTTTGGAGAATTCACTCTTCTGATAATAGTTGTTTATGTTTTTGCTTTGTGGTCTCCTTTTATATTTTTTTCTTTTTTCCTTAATACACTTTATTTCCCATATGGGACTATGGGCTTGCTTGCACAAAGAGGCTGTACAGTCTCTCTTTCCCTGAATGATGCAGCCACCTCCAGCATTCCTTATGAAGTTTATTGATTAATCTTCCTTGGCTCATAAAATTTGCATCTCTTATATGGGTGGGCCTTTACATTTTCAGCAGTAGGTACACCTGCTTTGGGRTTCTGTGCTTCATTTGTTCGAGGCTATTTTCTCAGGATCTTTCATCTGTTGATTTTTGTATTTGTTGGAATGAGTGAGAAACAGATCTTCTATTTGAGGCTTTATTTGAACCTTAAGTAGGAGTTAGCATGCATGGGGGAAGGAGTGATAATACATAGTCTTGTTAATACAAGACCATGAAGATTTACTAGTGCAGACTTGGCATGTGTGAGACCCTTTCTGTGGTGTGTGCTGGGAGTGCAGGAAATCATGGGACATGCAGGGATGATATGGATAAATGGGAGCCCTAGTTAATATGCGGCTCACCAAAACTGTTTGCATATCTTATGTGGCCTGCATTGAGGAAAGGCTCTTCATTGCACTCGAGGCCTGAAAATGTTAAAATGAAATAAAAACAAAGCACAAGCAATAGAAAAAAAATCTTTGCCACTGATAATTCATTACAGAGCAATTTCTGAATAAATGGAGCAGAAACAAGGTTAATACAAGAATAGTGATGGAGAAGGTGAGCAGTTGCACTGTAGACATGGCTGCTTCAAATGTCAAGAGCTGTCATTGGGCTTTACTGACTTGCATTTGGTTTCATAAGCTGCTAGGTAAAAAAGGTTGTTAAAATGATACAGAAATCAAAATGTTTATTCACATCAGTGTATACTCTGGTAATGGGCTTTTATTCCTTTCAGGGTAAAAAAAAGATGCATCAATTAACCTGCCCCTATAGCTTTCTTCAACAACTGTGGATAAAGCCCTGTACATTAAGTCACAAAAAACATTCTGTCCAGAAAATTTAGGAGTAATTCCCCAATTTCCATTTCCTAAAATGCAGTAGGGCCAGAAAATGCTGTTCAACACCAGACAGCTAAGCCTGCGGGGGCAAGCTGTGCTTTGAGGCTGCTATGAGAGAGATGGGGATGCAGTTGCCCAGTCTGGCATGAGCCGTAAAGGCCACCAGGCGCAATGGCTGCCCAGGGGCCATGCTGCGCACTGGGCACGGCAGCAAGGGGCCGCTCTGCACCTGTGCTAACAGCAGCAGCACGCGCCCCGCACCTGGTTGGTAAGTGCCTGCCTTCATCCCCACTTGCAAAGCAGGAGGTGTTCAAGATGTGCCCAGTGTTGTTGCTGTGTGCCACTGACGKTACGGAGCACTTAAACAAATCAGTCATAATGTTCCAGATGAATCAACTGCATAGCAAAGACTATACTACATTAAAAAAACCAATGATATACTGATAAGTGACAACACTGTAAGATGAAAAAAAATCGTAAACCAGGAAGCTACTTTATGGAACTGTTTGATTTTTATCATGCAGTTAACTCTTGAATTGAAAACACTTAAGAAATCAATGCAGTCCATCACTTACTATAGAAAAAAACCCGACAATTTATTCTGTGATCTACATTTTATGATTTTAATTCAAAGTACATTGCCTGGAATATGCCCACTGTTTTATGAATAAGGAATAATTGTATTTGCCAGCTGACCAGCAAGGTTTGGTTTTCTTCGGTATGTATACAGCAAATAAATGCTCAAAATCACTAAATCAGTTCATTAAAATAATGTTCCCATACTTTGTTGAAACACAAAATGTAGTACCAAAAGTGTTAGCTGAACATGTAATGTCAGAGGTTTTTATAGTAAGGCCCTCACTTTTTGTAACAAAATATGGACCTGAAATTTCTCGTTGGATAGCAGAAATTCAAGTAAGGAGTAAAAAATTCTGTGCACGGAATGAATACATAGAGATAGTCTAGATCATTAACACTGAGGATGAAGTGTTTTATTGTACATATCCATTTGGTAAAGGAAACAAGTTATGTGGAGAGAAAAGGAAGCTTACTGATACGTTTTCTGGGTAACTTCTGTTTATTTTATATTTGATGAGATAAAAACAAGTTTTTCTTCTTGTCTGCATCTGTTTACACTGCATAGTCTTCACATATACAAAGTAACATACTGATTAGTATCCATATAAAGTTGTAAAATACAGCATTCTACTGAAAGCCTTTAGGCTATGTAGTATAAATAGTATTTATACTATTTGTACTATTTTATAGTCTAATATTAATGACTTCCAAAAGTTAAACTGTATCAGTGTCATCTGCATACAAACGTAAATGTAGTGTTGAGAACTTATATTTTTATAATTGCCAGGTCAAACCACAAAAATTATCCTATCTTTTTTATTCTTTATGCTTTGAGTAGTAAAGGTTTTATCAACATTTTCAGGTCTCTGGCCATTTTTAATCTTCTGTTAGTATAGATATGCTCAGACACTCTTTGTCAGAGGCAAGATTACAACTTAAAGTCTACTGAGCTTATTCTTTATTCATTGTCTATGTAAACTAGGTAGCACTTCCCACAATAGTAAAGTACCACTGAAGTAGATGCAAAACATTCTGGAGAAGATCTAAACACAATCAAAAGCAAGTGGCTGAGTGTTAAGAATTTCTTCAAAAACTAATTAACGTAAATATTTATGAGTATTTGTTTGAAAAATAAATATCAAAGGGTAAAGTTAGTTCTGAATACAAAATCCTGCCTTGCTCATATGACAAGATAAACCATTTTTTTCCCATTTATTTTTCTGTTCTTGAGCCCCAAATGTCGGTGATGTCTCCTCTGAGGCTGCCCATAGAATATACTGTGAAGAAGATCTGGGTCACTTGTTTTGGGTGTTTTATGGATCAGGAGATACCACATCTTTCTGAGCCTTTTAATTAGAAAAGTAACTACTTCTGCTTCATCAGATGGTTCTTCATATACAGGTTGTTTCATATCTTCATAAGCTGATATAATAACAGCTTGGAATAGATTGATCAAGACACAGATCATCACCAACATGAAAGAGGCTAAGAAAAGACCACCCAGCAACCTGTTGGATGAAAATGCAGTGTCTCTGAAAGCTGAGACACAGTAAGAGAATACAGTCTGAGTTGAATGAATCATATTATTGTAATTCCATTCATGCTGCCCAAATACAAGGTAGCCAAAAGCCATAAATACAAAGAAGTACACCACCACCACAAGGGCCATGGAGGAGATTCCAGGAAGAGCTGCCAAGATTGATCTTTGTGCGAGGCGTACATCATAAAAGAATTGGRAATATCTCAGAGTTTTCAAAACTGTAAAAAATGCCAAAAAACCCATAGTAATCCTTAAAATCTGATCTAAATGAGAAGCTGCATGAAAATGAATGAAATCATTTGGATGAAGTAAGTAAAATTTCACAATATCTGCTCCCATCTTAAACTTTTTGACCTTAAAAAAAACAAAAAGGAAGAATGCTGATTTTAAACCTAAGTTGATTATATTGGAAATATTGCTAATGTAATCTTTCTTTTCCTGGCCTATGGTATGAAGCTCATCTGCAATGTAAATGAAGAAAAAGACAAGGACAATTACAAACACAGCCATCTGAGCTTTAGTTTGCTGATGAAAAATGGGGAGAGCAAAAGAATGTACTGACAAGCTTGAGTTTATGATTCCAAAATAAGAAACTTCAAATATGACTGAGATGCAGCAAAATAGATGTACATCTGGATTAAATGTCGTTAGTTCAATGATCACAGCCCATGTCTTTTCATCAAGCCAATTGCTCTTTTGTAAAACATCCAGCCTTGTTGTTGAATTGCGTTTTCCTTCTGCAGGGAAAAAGTAAAAGGTGTATCCTGCTGGTCCATATGTGTGCAAATCTCCAAATGAGTAATACACCCATGGAGACTTGTTTGGCTGGTAAGTAAATCCAGTATAACTGCTGGCATCCTTGGAAACATATTCCTTGGCAATCTTTGTCCAAGTGCCAGCATAGTCACCTTTTTCTTGGATATCACTGCCGTATTTGTGAAGACAGTGGCTTTTACTGATCACAACTTTATTTACAAAGCTGCGAGAATGGAAACACTTTTTCTCTGTATCTTTAGCCCGTACTTGCCTCATTCTAGGCAAACCAATGATTTTCGACCAGCTGTCAGAAAGAAAGGTTGGCTGAATATCATTATGGATCAAAGGCAAGAACACACCATTCACCCACATGTAAATATGTCCTAGTTTATCTACATTGGAAAGTTTGAGAGAGAACTGCTTATGAATGAATTGGTTATAGTAAAAACTATTTCTGTTCTCAGTGGAATAGGCAAGATTTAATATAAGTGTTAAAAATGTAAGGTGACTGATGATATCTTTTAGAAAAACAAGAGCTTTGTTTTTAATTTTTGCCTTTTTCAACATGATTGCAATTTCATCATCTTCTAAAGGCTTATACTGCTTACTACCTCTGATTTTAACAAGTTTACAGTGCATCTCTCCCATCTCATCTGCATTCATAGTTGCTTTATCCAACTTAATTTCAGAATAATTTTCCTGAGTTAACCATGTGATGTTTTCACAGTATTTTGGAATCACTGTACTYAGAGCTGAGAAAAAAATTATTTTTAGAGTTTGAAGAAAAAACACATTCTCAAAAAATGATATTGCAGATGCTAAAAGCCACTCTAGTGAAGTCTGATAGCCATAAGACAAACCGTATAATACAATGAAAAATGATGATAGCCCAGTTACAGCTATAATTAATACCCATGAGAGATAGACGCACCACCAACAAAAAACTATACGTGGTCTTTTGCGAAAGGGCATGGATATAATGTTTAGTGGTTTCTTTTCTCTCTGAAAATTGTCCTTTTCTAATGCATTATTATTGCTAAAATTGGAATTTGGTAGTTTTCTTCTCTGCCAGGCCTTAGCCTTTGGAATGGAATCCTTTATTCTTGTCTCCTCCTCTGCTGCAATTACGTTTGCATCTCTTTCAGAAATTGTGCAGTTACTCCAGTTTTGGGGAGTTCCTTGGTTTATTGTCTTTCTGTAATTCTGGAAGTTCTGTGAATTGCTAGCACCAGGAAATTTCCCCAAGGGACTAATATTCCTGGATTGTGCTGAAGTCTTTGAAAGGTACCATTTTTGTAAGTATTCCTTCCAGTTCTCAGGATTTTCAGACATGAGGGATGGACTTTCCTTTGGGTGCTTCTGAGCCACACCCCAGGAAGAAGGTTTCTTCTGGGAATACTTAAAGAAGGCAATTATAATCATTTGTACAGGTATGGTAACCAAAGCACTTTCAACTCCTACTGCTATTGATCTCAAATACCTCAGGTGTAGTGGAGATTCTTTACTCTTGTCAGCATTAAAGAACATAATGTTAACAAGCAGGTTTAATAATAATATTGCTAAGCAACATGATAACCTTTGGAGCCTACTGAAAGTGCCAGTGACAATATGAGCAAAAATCGAGAACCACAGATGACCCTCTATCAGGTTTTCAGCAAGATTAATCAAAAAATAGTCGATTCTGGACAGAGGTGCTTTTGGATTCATGACAGTAAATGTCCTTTCCAGTGAGTGATCATCCTTGTCAAGAGCAAGCCATTTCCTGCAAATAAAGAACCATATCTTCTTGGTGTACATATTTTCAACTCTGGCTCTGCTTAAGAACCAGCTTGGAGAAGGGCCTTTGTTATTGTGCCAGATCCTCAAGGAACAAATGTCTCCTAAATCTCTCTTAGTAGTTAACAAAAAAGTATCAGTGCTTCCCTGACCGAAAGATGGAAAATGTGGGTGCTTTAAACAATGGACATCACTTGTGCCATCCTGACCAATGAGTTGAAGAAAAACATCTGCCTTGGTTCCAGCTCCCAAGCGACTACCCGTGTATAAAGTGACCAAAAAGCACGCTTTATCAAAAGGGTCATTGTCTGGCAGAAGGATAATCTTGTCTTTGCTGATTCCGTCAGCCCGGTCTTTCTTCACGGCCCAGAGCGCCAAAAGAAAGTAGACTAAAAAAATAAACAGCACTGTTAAAAGAGTCACAGGGTTTTTAGGTATATCCGCTATCAAAAATTTTTCCAGATCCACAGTGTTGGGGGGAACTATTACTTTGGCTGCCAGGAACCTGATGTTGAAAGTGGATGTATTTGAGGCAGTGTGTTTTAACAGTCTTCTGGGTCTCGACTTCATATTGCAGATGCAATGAACCCTTTGCCAATTGGTAGAAGAGCCAAGCCTGCAGGTGTCTTCTTTCCAGTGACTTTGAACTCCATCCAGAAATAAGCATTGATCACTAAAAATGGATATGCTCACCAGTCCTGGGGTTTGATACCTTACAAAATAGCGTGACATCAAGATGATAGAGATATTATGACTACCAGTACTATCAGTACCACTTTCTTGGGCTGTGAATCTCAACAATGACTTTGGGAGACAGATAACGTAAGGAGCCTTAATGTTACAGTCACTATTAGATAGCTTATTTTTGCTTGCAACTGTTGGCATATTGTGAAATGCAGAAAAAGAGGCTATAGGAGAAGCATGAGTGACATTAGCACTTGCGAATACTAACACTTTGAAAGTAACTTTTAATTTTGTCACAATCTGGATATATACCTCCTTGGTATTTCTTTTCACTTCAACACTAAATCCTCCAGTTGTGTAATGTTGTGTTTTATCAGGCCCTATTGCTAACTGAAAAGTTGAAGAGTCCGTATCTTTCCTAGCAATAATAATGTCTGCCCTTTCAGGCACGAGCCCTATTAGATCCCCATTAGTTTTGGTCTCTGTCATTTTGAACCCAAGCACTGTTGTTGCAATCTCTGATGTATAACCTAACCAAGGGAAAGGGTTCTCATAAAACTCATAAAGGGCAGTGGAAATCACAGCATCATGGGGCAATTCTGAATAATTCTCTTTTTTCAGCTTTGGATAGAAACAATTCTTGCATTTTTTTATGGTAGAGAAAGCATTTGTAACATTCCATTTTTCATTTTTGTTCAAAGTGATATTCCAGTTTTTTGTTTCCATTACAGTTTCCATTTCCCCAGGGACTTTGCCCTGGAAAACTATGTCAGTTAAATTTTCCATGATGAAGAAAACTTGTTTAATTCCATCTACATTGACATTCCTACGATGTAAAAGAGAAGCTCTCAGGATGTTAGATAAGCATCTTAGTATTCCACTGGTCTGAATTTCTGTTTGTTCAGACCAGTGGCTCTCATTCCTTTGTATTTTCAGCACTTCAGTTACTTCTCTCAGTTTCCTAATGACAAGCTCTTGTGATCTAATATTTATTTCATCAACTTCCTCTGTGACTTGAAAAATAGAAGCAACTACTTGATTAATTTCTGTTATGCCCTCAGTTGAAATCTTCAGGGCTGTTTTAATAAGGTTTTCACGAAGTTGAGCCTTAGATATTTGGAGAGTTGGTGCAGTTTTAATATAATTTAAGACTGAGGCTGCAATATAAGTCAAATATCCTGCATTAAAATAATCTCCAGTTTGGAGATAAGAGGTCAGTGGTGCACTTGAACCACTTACTGAAGCAAGTAGTTCATGAAACACAATAGCTAGTGGTCGACTTTCAACTGGGTTCTGCACTTTTACATGTAAGCTCACTTGGGTAAATGCCCCAAGAGAATCATAGACTTGAACATAAATTGTCAACGTATACTTCTGAGAGGGTGATCCAACTGGGAGAAAAGATGGAGGAGATTCAGGCTGATAACCGAAATACAGAATTGTGCCAAATGTATTTTGCTCTAAAGAATTTATTTTGGTAGTTTTTGGTACCTCAGAAGCTACTATTACTTTATAGGTCAGAGGTAAATTGCTATCAGAAAATCCACTGCACTGAATGACAAATTTTGTCACAAACGCAATACCCCAGTGTGGCTTGATGGTACACCTTCCAGCCCTTGGAGGAGAATTTATTTTAAATGAGTATCTATAGATTGATGACCTACCATCCCAAGTAGTTACTTTTAAAAGAAGTACATATGATTGATATGCAGTATTCATAAAACTCAAAGCATGTATAGATAGGTAAGCCCCAGACCTCCCTGTTGAGGTTCTGGAAGACCAATCAAATCTAATTTCTGTAGAATTTTTTTCTGTAGAAAAAAGGGACCAGTGATAGACTGGTTGGCTGCCTGTTCTACAGTTTAGGCATTTTCCAGATAACGTAAGCCTTTCTGTTGGGATTACAGTTTTACCACARTTTTCAATGCATACCACATTCAGAAGAGGTGGGGATCCAGACTTCACATGTACGGTTTGGTCAGCATAACTCCGTCTTATATCTTTTCGAATCACTAGACGAAAGTAATACATAGTGTTTCCTTGGAGGGTTTCTGGTGCCATTACCTGAAGTGGACCCGAAGATATTAACCATTTCAAATCTCTCTGGGCTGGATGACATTTCTCTCCTATACTCCATTTCATGTTTGCATAGTCTGAAAACCTTTTAGTGCAGTACCAAGTAAAAATCATTCCCTTCAGTCCTTCCATTGAATCAGGATCAGAGGATGCAGAGCCATCAAGAGTCCACCTATCAGAAAAACCCACTGTTCGGAATGTGCCTGCTGCAATATTTGCCACTAGATCAGATCTGTCAATCTGAATATGAATTTTATCTGAGCCCTTGAGAACTGTTTTGGTCCAAACTGGAGTTACTGTGACAGAGAAATTAAACAAATACAACCCGTAATCTAAAGTAGAACTGGGAACAGTTATGCGTATGGTATTTATACCATACATCATAGATGAGTTTATAGGTCTTGACCAGTCTGGAATAGCTTTTGTGTCCTCAACAGGATAGATTTGCCACAGAGGCCTAATAGTTATACCTACATTGCAGTCTACTAGCAGTCTGACGAACAGGTAAAAGGATGCCCCCTTTTTATGACGTAAGAGAGAGGTATGAACAGTAGGTCTCTGAATCCAAACCGTGTCTATCCGACAGGGCTTTTTCTGACAAGCCACCAGTGGTTCTATGGTTCTGGAAGCATAATTATTGACTCTGACTTGTAAAAGAGCAGGGGTAAGTCCATTCCTGGTGCAATTCACTTTTGCCACAAACCCAGCATATTTCTCAGGATCAAAAGGTAAAACAGAGCGACGAACAAAACGTGTGGCATTTCTTACGTGATCATTGTATGTATAAGTGTTATTCTGAATAAGATGGTCTCTTCTTGTTCCAAATAGTTGCAGATTGAAGGTCCACTCACACTGTAGCATAGGATGTTGTACAGGAATAAACCATACTAAATAAATAAAACTCTGCAGAAATGAAGGACTGCTATTGAAAATGTGGACTTCAAGATCTCTGTCTACCAGAGATCTATACAAAGCCCTTTTCTGATTCATATAAAGGTAGATATTGAACTTGTACCAATGAAACTTCACAAACTCAATGGAGAATAAGTAGGAAAGCTCCTGGTGTTGGTAGAATACATAGTGTGTGTTAGAGCCATCTGTGGAAGTACTGCTGTTGTTTTCTTCAATTGTAGAAAAAGTTCCATGGCTGTATCTGAAAATATAAGTGCCTCTTTTGTTTTTGCCAGGGTGAAGGTTTACATAGGTAGGAGTTTCTCCAACTCCAGTTAGGCCTAGTGTGCCATTGAAGAGATGTAATTCTCCTGTCAATTTTTTGAATCTCTTTCCATCAGCATGAAAGTAGAGGCTGGCCACCACCATCTCACCAAGCCTCTGAATAGTGGGTACAGCACAGAAGTTGCTCTGCAATGTGAAAGAACTGTAGGAACTGAACCAACCTCCTATACCCTGTGTGTCTACCAGCCTGTAGGCCACTGTCCTAAGTGCAAGGGGCTGAAGACTCCAGGAGAGGCTAAGGGGCTGGTGAAGAACACTAAGGAGCTTGGAGCTGATACTGAGGACATGCAGCAAGTTAGGCTCTACGTTGAGAGAGAGGCTGAGGCTTATCTGAGGCATCTGCTCAATGCTGACTGAAGCTACATAGAGCCCATGGTGTCTGTAGCGTACAGTCAAACGGTAGCTGTAGTAGGTAGCACAAACCTGTTGCAACTCGGCTCTTGGGTAAACAGAGGGTGGTACTGTGTCTTCATGCTCATTGCTGGGAATGAGAAGGGCAGATGGGTTACCTCCATGGCTGCTGAAACGGTACTGCCAGTTTGCGCTCTTGAGGCGTGCACACCAGCCCAGCTCTACTGGCTGCCATGTGTGGATCAGGTGAATCTGTGGCCAAAGTACAAACAGATGCATATCCTGCCGAGATATCTCAATGCTGAAGTTGTGATGAAGGCACTCAGGTGCAGTGCATGAAGTAGATGAGCACTGTACTGTAATGAAGTTGGAGGCTGTAGGTGGTGGAATGCTTCCTAGAAGGAGGTCCATCTGCAGTATGACCTGCCCTGACCAGCGAGAGGTATTCTTCACCCAGGCTGAGTTCAGGTACCAGAAGCAATGTGGTGGGGTCTGCGGCTGCACCTCTGCCTTGGGTCTGCCTGCTGGGGCTGGTTGGTAACGCAGCTTCATGGTGCTGTTCCACAAGCAGGAGATCCAGTGCTTGTCGTCCCGCTGTTGCGAGATGTGTCCATGAGGACCCAGGCAGGTGATGAGCAGGGGCGATGGCTGGAAAAGGGGAGAGGTGTCTTCCAAACCTGGGGGGCAGCAGCTGAGCAACCCGAGGAGCAGAAGACGCAGTGCAGGCCCTTGCATTGCGTGGCAACGTAGAAGAAAGCTTAAAAGAGAAAACTCCGGCTGTTTCTGACTGCTCTGACTGCCATGGAGCAGCCGCCCGAAGCCCACTCCCTCAGCGGCAGGGCCGTGAGGGAGGGAGCCTGGTGGGGTGTGAGCTGTGCCCCCCAGGCCCGCTGCCGGAATGGGCACTTTGGTTCCCAGGGCAGCCGCCAAGCCAGGTCACTGTTGGCAACAGGGCTTCCCATTCCATCGCGGGGGGGGGGAGGTGTTGTACGGCCCGTTCTGTCAGCCTCCCACTCTAAAACGAAATAACCCCCCCAGCCTGGCTTGTCAAAACCCCAGCGCTGCCCGCGTTCAAGCTGAGGGCCGCAGGAGCAAAGAGCCATGCTGGCCGGAGTTGCTGGTCCGCAGCCCCGCCCCCCTCGACCCCCCCGGCGGCGCCCAGGAGGGAGGGCAGGGCAGGGCAGAGGAGGGGCGGGGCCCCGCGGCCCCGCCTCCGGCCGTTGGCGGCCCCGGCCCGTGTTCCGCGGGACAGGAGGCAGTGCGGTGTCTGCGGAGGTGCTGCGTAGTGGGGCTATGGCGCCGCTGAGGGACTGCAAGGTGAGGGCCGCGCTGCGGGGAGAGGGGAGTTGTCTTTAAAGTTCACCCTGGCTTATTCTCCCGATAACCTTACGCAGAAAGTAAGGGTGAGGTGAGCCGCGGGTGCTGCTACGACCTTAAAATGCTTCCGAGTCACTGGTCGCTCCCCTCTGTATAAATAGCGCCGCACAAGGGGGTGAAAGTCCCCGCGTTTTGTCGCTTGTGCGAGCGGGTGCCCGGCCGTGCCTGGCAGTCCCTCGTGTGCCCCGAGGCAGAGAGCCCTCWAGGTGAGCTCTAAACCAGCTGATGCTCAGGGTTCAAAATCTGCCTGCGGTAGCTACTTCCTTATTAGTTGGTTACATGTCTTACCTGCTGTTCTCCTTTYCAGCTCTAAGATTTCAAATTATCCTGCACAGTGCAGTTTGTTCTCTCTTTCACTCCCTTTATTCCTTTTTTGTTTATTTATTTATTTTAATTTCTTACCCAAAGCTGTGGCTTGTTCATACCGTGGCATTTTCAAAGTTTAACACTTAACAGAGAGTAGTCTGTTGTGTTAGAGATAGCTCAGGCTTCCAGAGGAAGCCACATCTGGAGGGATTCAAAGCGTACTGTCATGTTACTGGTTAAAAAAAGAGATAATTTTAACTTGGAAAGAGTTCTATTAATGAGGCCTTTTATCAGGAAATACTGAGAGGTCCAAGGAGGTGCCAGCATGATTCCTGCTGATATATAAGGTAAGAAAAAGTTAGGAGAGGAGGCTAAAGAAGTGCTCGAGACCTTCTGGGAGTGTCATAGGTTTGCGAATGCCAGAGCTCTGCAAAACTACCACTAGAGTGATAGGGAGTGGGCAAAGAGCAACCTGGAAGAAGCAGAGGTTCCTGAGAGCTAGCTGGGCCTCCAGGAGGGACGTAGGTACGAAAAAATCACCAGCTCTCATAACTAAACTCTCATCTTAAAGCAGGAAAAAGGGCAAGGCTTTGACCTTGCCGAAAAGCAGAATAAAGGGTCAAGGCAGTGGCACTCTCCTCCAAGAAATATTATAGAGAACAATCTGTTCTAGAGTTAAAGGTTGCAGGAAGTTAAGGCAACAAAACTCGATGCCGGACACTAGGAAAGGGGACAGCGATACTTGTTTTACAAAATCTCAAGCTGATTTTTACCTATGAACACTTCATTCTGTCGCAGATTTCATTTGCTCAGAATCTCACACCTGTGTACACACAAGCACAAAAACCAAGCAGTGTCCRGGTAGTCTGGTGAGAGTCACTTAGGTGAGATACAGAGGATGAGAGGTGCTGACTCTTCCATCCTCATCATGGCTCTTAGGTTCTCAATTGGCAGCAACAAAGTAGGTTTCGGGCATATCTTTTATATCYTTTAGGATCGAACATTTATGGAGTGGTTCTTTCCTAAAGTCTGTTTTATTGGTGGGTTAACAGGAAAAGTAATGGCACATATGAAACAACTCAACCTTGCTGTAATCTTCCTGTTGTCAGAGTGAGGCTCTGTTGATTTATCTGTGCTGTGGCTTTATTAGAGCCCAGACTTTCTCACCTCAGTAAAAACAACACCTTCCTCAATTTGATAAACTGTGAAGAAAATCTTAGTTATCGGTACTGGCCTTTTGTTAACCTTTGTTCTGTTATTTTTTCTGATGCCCACACACAATTTCGTTTTTACTTTATTCATACAATTCTTAATACTACAAATCTCCTCAAAATGGGATAACATATTCCACTTGGAAAGTGCTTTCAACTGTTGTGCAAGACAGGCGGTAGCACAAAGAACAACTTTGCATAGAAATTGGTATGAAAACTAGTGATTATCAGCCTATGGTTCATGGTCTATTTTGCAGAGCTTCATGAAAGGTAGCTTGTAAGTAGTAGGCCTAACCCTTTTCACTTTCCTTCTTACCCTATTTCTTAATGCAGTGTGATGCAGTGTGATTTATTTATTTATTTTTAARAAAATACATAACTTTATGTTCTGGTGTAGTCTTCTAAGGTTGCAATTTGAACACTTGTGTACTTAAACTGCTGGTATGTGAGCCTTTAATTCAGTCACAATGAGAAAGCTTTAGAGTATTATTAAAATAGATGTCCTTGCCTGGTTACTTGAAATTTTTGACAGTTGAATTATTAGAACCAGGAAATTATTTAAACTGTAGAATGAACTAGATAATTTCCTGCAGAACACACAAGGAATAATCCCTGATTAAGAGAAGTATGAATTAGCTTGCTCCAGGTCTTTCTTGTATATATATCCTGCAAGTTCTGTGTAATGAATAAGAGTGATCCTGTAGTGATTAGTATAGCTCTTCAAATGTGTATACACTTAGACAGGGACATGGTGTGCTAAATTTAAGTCTGTACTGGGGACGCCTGCAATCTTAAAGGTAGTAATAGGTTCAATATAGGACCGCTGAATGGAGAGTGATTAGTTGGAATATGTGAAAACTGTATTCAAAGAATGTTAGTAAGTTTTGAAGGGAAGCACTCACATTTGTAAAATGACAGGCTTTCTGATTGTACAGCCATCCTGTGTAAGAAAAGAGCTTGCAGGCAGTTATTGATAAAATGCCAATTGGCTCTAGGCAGTCATATGAGTAAGTTAGGCATTTTGGAATAATCATTGGATTCTTCATTTGTTTCGTGAGATACTTATAAGAGCACTCTTAAAGACTGCCTTGAACTAATTTGCTGCAGCTAATTCCACTGTTGGGTAAAGAGCACATCTACCACCCACTTAGTAAAATAAATTCTTTTAATCTTCTGGCAGTTTGACTGTAGGAGATGTGATATCTTAGTCAGTGTTATATAACTTGTTAAGAAACTGTGACAGCTTGATTCGGTATTGCATTTTAGCTTTATCAAATGTCCATTATTTTTCCTTTACATGAGGACTGTGCACAATCTGTGGTCCAGTTACTTGTTGGCTTCAATCCAGTGACATGGTGGATACCGACCTACTCAGGCAGATTATGTGGCCTGTGTGTTACTTGTGGTATTGATTTCATAAAGAGTAAAGCAGGTTTTTATTTTACCATGTTACTACTTCAGAAGAGATCTGTCTGCAGCAGAGAGACTAGCCAAAAATTGAAGTGTTTTGAATTAAGGATAGTTCGTTGCAAGGTGCATAGCCCATTGAAATCTTGTGCATTCTGGAATTTGTTGTCTCTCCACGAGTACARTTCCCCCTGCTAACCCCATTTAATTGATTATCTCCTGTAATTATAACCACACATTGTTCTCCCAGCTCTTTTTCTTTTTTTTTAATAACATGATTGAAGAACATCTAAAGATATGATCACTTTTTAAAGTCTGTTGGCTTAATCTGGAAAAATCAATGTGTGAAATGAGCCCTTTCATATTTGTTTGTTGTGCAGGCCTGGCAGGATGCTGGACTTATCCTGTCCACTACTAGCAATGAAGCTTGTAAACTATTTGATGCTGTGTTGACCCAGGTATGACATAAAATGAGAAAATGTGAATCGAAGGAACTTGTGTGTGAAACAGTGTTCACTGCATGTGTTTTTTTAAATTTCTTATCAGCTGAAAGATTAGAAACAAGCTATTTTTAGTTTAGTTTCTTTATGAAGGAAAGCTTAAGCAATGACTCTGTGTGTGTGTGTGTGTGTGTGTGTGTGTGTGTGTGTGTGTGTGTACATGTGTGTCCTTTGGTTCTTCCCAGTAATGTGTGAATCTGTTAGCTAATTTCAGCCAAACCTAGCAGGAAGGTTGTGGACTCAAAGATGTTACATTCATGCAAGCGTCTTGAAAAAAAGTGGCTGAGGAGAGAAGAAGAAACCTCAGAATCAGACTGCCGCATGGCTACAAATGCCAGGCAGCAAAAAAAAAAAAAAAATCAATGTAGCAGAGAGCTATGCTAAATGTGGGGAAAAACTCCAGCCAGCCAGTTCATACTACTTGGCACTGGAGAAATTACTCAACATAAACTACATCAAAACCAAGATTATTAGTTCTACTTGCTGAAATGCCTTAAGGAAACTAGTTTATCTATTGTTCTGCTAAGCTAACTCTTATCTGAAAGTTAAGTTTCTCTTTTACTAAATTATATTGCTTACTTTTGAATTCTACTTGCTTGGGGTAATGGAAAGAAGTACAGCGTCATCTGATTTCTAGCAATTGTCTTTCTCTGTTACAGTACGCAACCTGGACCAATGATGAGCATCTAGGAGGTATTGAGGGATGTCTCTCCAAGTTAAAAGCAGCAGATCCAAATTTTAGTAAGTATAACCTTTAATTCATTGATTGATAGTGCTGAATAGTGTTCTAAATCCTAGACTACTTTTGCCTACAAGACAGTCCCTTTTTAAACAAACAAAAAACCAAAACCGTTTGAGAATTTATGTAGAGATAAATTACCTGTAATTCTCTATATCTAAAGCTCTAATGTGCTGGTTTCTCTAGCAATGGGACATGTCATCGCTAATGGTTTGGAGCTGATTGGCACCGGAAGTTCAGTGCGGCTCAACAAGGAGTTGGACAGTGCAGTGAGAACAATGATGACACTTGCAAAATCACAGCCACTGACTGAGCGGGAGAAACTTCATGTATCAGCTCTGGACATGTTTGCCAATGGGTAAGTGGCTGTCCCTCTAGGGAAGGAGGCAGGAGTTGGTTTGACCATTCAGAATCTTCTTGCTACCACTGCGTACTGCCTTGGGATCACATTTGCTGTCATGTTGCCATCTTTCATCTTACGTGAAAGACTGAAGATTTTAGCAACCACAAATAGAAGCACTACTCAAAAATAGTATTACCTGACATTAATTGAGATCTAGCAAAAGATCAGGATGACACATAGACAGATGTTCTTGAATTTATCTCCCCAAATGGTATGCACCATGACTAATTAGCCAGCAGCACCACAGGCAAGCAAATGCTATATTGCTGATACGTCGTGTCATTAAACACTCCTTTTTAAAAATTTGTCATAGGTCAATCATTGGAATAAATGGTTTAAAATTGAGAAACTATTTAAATGCTCCAAAGGCCCAGTAAAATATCACACAGACTTGGGCTCACAAAATCAAAGCTACAGACTTTTCTGCTTCTCTCTGTTGCCTCCGTATAACAAAAGCTTTATTTTGTCTGTAAAATTGGGAGATAGCACCGTGTTGGAGGCACTGTGGGGCTTACTGTTTTGTTCAATATAACAAATTTATTTATTCTATAGAAAGCATGGCACATGATTCACTTCCATTGTCTGTTTGTCAAGCAAATAGATGACCACAGATTTATTGCTCACATTTTTTTAACAGAGGTAACACGTGAGGGAAAATTACTGAAGCCCTGGTCCTGTGGCTTTAATTTGCACCTAGAGGTGAAGAAAGATGATCGTATGTGTGTGAAGTTAGGTTAAGCATAACATGTCTTTATACAAAAGTTGACCCATGCAGAAAAATCTTTAGATTTATAAATTAAATTTGATTCATTTGCCTTGTCTATTACAGTGTGTGGCTTGTAGCACAAGCCATTTGTTTGCATGCTTTCCTGCGAGGTACTTTGTGAAGTCAATGTCATAGTAAAACTTAAAATAAAAAGACTAGGAAATTCCTTCAAGGTGAAATCTTTTGATGACAATTTTTCTATTTTTCAGAGTAGCATGAGTTTAGTAGTGACAGTAGAGGTAGGTAGGCCTGTCTTTCAGTGATTCAAATAGTTTCTTGTTTCTAGCCGGCTTCCAAAAGCTTGTGACCTATGGGAACAGATTCTACAGAGCTACCCAACTGACCTGCTAGCCCTCAAATTTTCCCAGGACACTTACTTCTACCTTGGATATCATATACAGATGCGCGATTCTGTTGCCCGGGTTTATCCTTTCTGGACACCTGATGTTCCTCTCAGCAAGTAGGTCATGCTTTATTTTCAAAATTGCCACGTATCTGGTGTACGCATGTGCTTTGTGTGGTTTTTTTTGTTTGTTTGTTTGTTTGTTTGTTTAATTTCAGACACATCTAAATAGCAGTGTCTGTTATCTTGTTGTAGACGAACTTAGGGGCAGGTGAATCCAACCTGACCTCAATCAGAACATTTTTCCTATACCGCTGCTAACACTGTTGGGGAGGTTTTTATTTTTTTAAGTGAGCTACAGCTCAATTAATAATTTTTTTATTATCATATATGGATCATGTGTTGTAACGTACAGGATAAAATTCTGGGCTCTCTGAGGACAGTGCCAAAGCTCCTTTGGGCTGTTAAGACCAATTTTTTTCCCAGAGCCCACACTGTGGATGATAGAGCACATCAGAGGAAGGAAGAAAGGAGCTGCAATTTAGAACATCAAAGTATAATTCTGAAATAAAATTTTGAGATATCTCATAATGGGTAGTGTGGCAAAGACTGAAAGGAGAATAGACTTCTTTTTAGTATCATTAGTTCAGTCCCAAAAGCTTTTATTTCCTGAAACTATTCAGGATACTATAAGTCTGTTGACATGCTGATCTTTTATAAAAACTGACCTGCCATATATAGTTTTAAAATAGTTTTAAAGACCTGTTAAATTATTCAAAAGCCTCTAACTTTATGTAAAACTGTACATTATTATGTACATAGATTTATCATTTAGAGGGAGAAGGATGTATTGGCCATCCACAGGCAGCCATAACTTTCTGAATATTCTATGAATTTTACTGTAGACCAATACATAGTACCTCTGTATTCAACAYAGTTTTTTCTTTTTGTCTTTTCCACAAGCTGTGTAAAGAAGAATAGACTGAATGTTAGCATAATAATGTATCTAACCTGTGCACCCCACAACTCATGGGATAGCAGGCAGTGTCAGACATTTTTTTCTAGCAGTGTTAACTCAGAAAAATCTGAAACTCTTTGTTCTTCCAACTACAGTATTCTGTTATTATTTACTGGAAAAAAACTCTTCAGCAGTTTTGACTGCATTTTTGTAAAATTTTCCAGATGCACATGTTACAAAACTTCAAGTTGTTGTCTACTTAATTGTAAAGAAGAAAAGAATATCTATGTGCCAAGTTTTTCTTCAGGTGTCAAAACCCAGAAGGTACCCCACGTCCTCAAACCAATAGGCACATGCTTAAATATGAATTGAAACTTACTTTTGCTGGAAAAAAACCAACCTTTATTCATCTCAGTTCCTGAAGTTAATCATACACAATGTACTCTGTGTAATCTGTACACAGATTATTATTTCCATTACCTCAGGAGTTTAAAACCAAAAAACACAACAGATACTTTGAGAATARAGAACCTATCCATGGTATTTTGCAATCCATGAATCAGCAAATGCAATAAGAGTTAAATATTTCTTAAAATGACCAAATCAGGTATGTGTGTAAGAGTACACAACATCTCTAATTTTCCTTTACCTTGAGCCTATATTGCTTAGTGAGGGTGTGTTGTGAAGTGACAACGATAATAACCAGTTTTAAAGAGCCACTTCACATAAAAATATTTGCTTTTTGTGAGCACTCTGGAAAGTGCAGAAGGCTAGAGTCATATATACATGTTACCTTTGAGACATTCAGCTAACTTTGGGAGAAACACTGTTTTGCTTTTAACCATTAATTCTGCATTTTGCTACTGTTAAGAAACCAGCAGACTGTTCTGTTCAGCTCTGTTAATTCCAGCCTGTACAAAGATATAAACATCAATTTGCCTGACACTGGTGATGTGCATCATGTCACTGCTTCCCATGCTGCTGTCCCTGGGCCTCTCACTTCCTATGAGAACTAGCTAGTTGTTCTGTTTTCTGCAAGCTTACATTCTCTAAATCTAAAAATAGCATTATAGTTTGCCAGCAGCAGCAGCRGCTCAACAGCTGATTTTTACCAGCTGCAGCCTGGTGGGTCATGGAAGCCAGAATAGCCACCTTTCAGAAACTGTAAGGTGTTTTAACACCCTCTCCCCACCCTAACTACTGTAACTCTTAATACACTCATGGGCACTTTTTTCCCTCTGTTGGTAAAATTCATTTTGCTACTAAATGTTTTAAATTTGGAAAATGATAAAATGATGATTTAGACTATGTTAAGGAAAACAGACATTGAGTTTAGCTATTGCCTGTATATTCTACAGTTTAGCAYTGAAAAAGTTATTTTTCTTAAAATGCTGTATTCGCAGTTCCACATGACACTCTACCAGCACAATATGTACATTACGTGTTCTGACTATTGTGCTTATTGGGAATGAGGAAGAGTTAGTCTTTTGTTAGATGCTCTTTTGAAAAAAATATATGGGTTCTGACCTCTTTCTGCTGCTCAGTGTTATAACTTGTATAGTAAGAATTCCTTTGAATTATACTACTTTTAAAGGTTTTTTTTTCCTGGCTTAAATTAGTTCTAAATGAATGAAGTGCTGCTTTTGTTTTYCCCCTCCTTTTGTTTAGCTATGTGAAGGGCTACTACTCTTTTGGACTGATGGAGACAAACTTTTTTGATCGTGCTGAAGAGCTTGCCTATGAGGTAAACTGGTTGCTACTGGTGCTAAAAAGTTTTAGAGCAGTTAAATTACAGTCTGCATGGAAATCTTCGTTTGAGAAATATGGTTAAGGGACATTCAAAATGAACTAAACAAATATAAGGAACTGCTTTAAAATTAAGATGTGTGAAGATGTTTAGAAGACTGAGGGGGGATCTTATCCATGTCTGCAAGTATCTGAAGGGAGGATGTCAAGGGGATGGGCTAAACTCTTTTTAATAGTCCCATGCAGAAGGACAAGAGGCAATGGGCACAAACTGAAACACAAGAAGTTCTGCCTGAATATGAGGAGGAATTTCTTCACTGTGAGAGTGACAGAGCACTGGAACAGGTTGCCCAGAGAGGTTGTGGAGTCTCCTTCTCTGGAGATATTCAGAGCCCACCTGGATGCAGTCCTGTCTACCATGCTGTATGTGACCCYGCTTGAGCAGGGGRTTGGACTAGATGAYCTCCAGAGGGCCCTTCCAACCTTACCCATTCTGTGATTCTGTGATTCTGTATTTGTGATTTTGTTGTGGGTTTGTTGGGTTATCTTAAAGGCTATTGAAGATCTTTTAGAGCTAATAGTAGAAAATCTGATTTTATTATTTCAAAAAGAAAGTAAAAGATCAGAAATCTATATATCTCCTAGTTTCAGAGGGAGATATGAAGGAGTCTGCATCTCTATGTAACAAGGGACTTTCAGCACTCCAAAATATTAGTTATTGCATGAATGGAAACAATTTAACTCCTCGGTAGGACATTTTAGAAAGCTAGGACTAGCAGCAACTTCCAAGAGGTCACCAAGGCTATTCACCTGCTCCRAAGAAGGATCATGTAAACCTAGGTCAGCTTATACATTTCTCAGCATGTTCATTTCTCTTCCATGTGGAGTCCAAGGTGGATTAACCTTTCTAGTTGAATCTTCATCAGTGCTGCAACAGAATAGTTATCTCTAATCTATTACATATGACACTGCTGCTAACAAGAGTAGAATTTGCCTTTCTATGACTAGAACAGAATGCTGACCTTTATTTGCTATGTGATGAGCTTTGTCCTCTTCCTACAATACAGTTAGCTGTTCTGTATTTTAATATTTATTCATTAATTCATTATTTATTCATTCATGTAACACATTCCTTTTTTTTTTTACAAGTTGATTTTAGATCATTCCTCCAAGTGTCAGTATCATATTGAATTTTGTTCCCGTCCTCCACATTGCCTGAAGCCTATCACTGGGTAGTGGTTTCCACAAATACCGTAGACTGACTCTCTCCACCATCCCAAATGTTAGTAGAAATAGTGAAGAGAAAAGCGTAACATGGAAATGTATACATAGTTTCATAAAGGACAGTTGATTCTTTAGAGAGATTTCTCAGTCTATGCCATACCATGCAATCTTATCTTAACTATATATCTTTCACTTGCTTATGAGAATGCCATGTCAGACAGTGTCCAAAAACATGTCTAAAACAGTGTATGTCCTATTTACTGGTTCTTCTATGTGTAGTAGGCTRTTTATCGCTATTAATGAATGTTAGACTGGTTTAAGGCAATCTGCTCTTGACAATCCATCCTGGTTGTTGGTTCCCCCCCCCCCCCCCCCGTTTTCTAAATGCTTGCTGCTGGATTCTTGAACAATTAACTCCAGAATGTTTCTGGGRGGTCAAAATTAGCCAGCCTGTTCTCTTTTCATGAAGATAGTAATTACTTTTTTCTTCCAGTCATCAGAATCATCCCTGTCCTTCAAGAGTCTCAGCTATAATCTGTAATGTGTGTTTTTTGCCAAGTTTCTGTTACACATCAAATTGCTGAAAGTGACAACAAAGGCTAATCATTTAACTTGAATGACTAGCATTATAAAAAGCCTGAAACTTGTTGGAGCAGGAAAGAGGAATTTGCTCAGTACTCAAAACTGACCATGTTCTTACAGGCAAAACTCAGGGAACAATGCTACTTTTGCTTATTTGCTTCTTTTTTAAACTAAATTATTAACTTGCCCTGTATTGAGAAGGAGGATGAAAAAAAATATGTTTTTGCCTATGCATGCAGTTTTTTCATGACTGATATTGGTTTCATGTCTGTGAAGAAAAATGACATTTGATAATCATCATTAAAGCCTGCATTTTAAAACTGTTTTGCAGCTGTCCATCTCTGTGCARTAGAAATGAGGAAGTGAAGTCAGCCAATAAACGTTTTCTCCCTTTTCTGTTCAAATCAGTCTTCCAGGCCATGGTTGGCCTGAACAGTTCAGTGATATACTTAACACACAGCAAACGAGAAATAGCTTCTAGTTTCTGTATCAGCAATAATAAACATGATTATTTACAGGTTTGTAAGCTTTACCGTGTTTTCTTTTTCTCTCTCTCTCTTGTAGGCCTTGGCTGTGAATAAGACAGATGCATGGACTGTTCATACTATAGCTCACATAAATGAAATGAAAGCAGAGGTGGAGAAAGGATTAGCATTTATGAAAGAAACTGAAAACAACTGGAAGGTACGTGTTCTTATAATTTCTTTATAATTTTGTAGGTCGTCTTTCTCTCTTCTAGGCAAATTCAGTGATTTTTTTTTTTTTTAATTCCTTTCCACCCACAGAGGTGTTACAAGCAATGCAAATCTTATAAATTAGAGGAAACCATGATTCAGGTGCTGTTATCATCCATGCCATTTCTGAAGCAAGAGTCAGGAAAAGAAATGTCATTTTATGAGGGTTATGTGTTTTGGATTACTTCCAAGCCAYCTTTACTAGGAATACTGAGGTTATACAAATGCCAAACAAGTCAGTAGGCTAGAGCCACCCAAAGTCTGTCCTTTCACACTGTCTTACTTTAGCTAGAAATATTTTAATAAACACTGCTTTTGAGCAAGAGTGTAGTTTGTACAAACACCACAGTTCCTGTTTTCTAAGTGAGTAGGGCTGGCTAGATAAATTACATTTCATAAAGACAGTATCATTGTTGACAGATGAAACATCAGGCATGAAACTTGTAATAACCTAAGATGAGCTGTGAAATAATGCAAAGCAGACATTTTGGAAGGCTCATTAAACACTCATGTTTGCTTCTGGATAGGGAATGATTTTTAAAGATCAACTATAAAGGAAAGAGAAATGATGCTTCTGGTTTTTTTAAGTCTACTCAAATTATTTTATATATCCAATGTATTTGCATATCTCAGCAGAGTATTGCTGGAAATGCAGCTTAGTTTTTATTTGTGTTGGACAGTGTATGTTTTACTAATGATTAAGTACGTGCCATATGCGGAGCAGAAGTCGGTAGAGTTTGGAGTTGCTAGAAGCTGCAAGAGTTTTTTGAGAGTTATTTGAGCTTGCCGGCTGCACAGATAAGCTTTATTCTTGCAGTGGGCAGTTCCACCTCACCCAAAGAGGAAGGCTGGATAATGAGGCTAAAATGACTTCTTGTGCATTTGCTTTTTAAGTTAAACTATTCAGGAATCAGGCTTGGAAGTGTAGTCACTTAAGTTTCAGATCCCTCACTTGAGTTTCAAATCTGTCATGTCTCAGAATACATTTGGTCCTTTGGCATTCYAGTTTTAGTAAAATGGTGATACCAAGGACTGACAGTTTGGATGACACCTTCAAAATCACGCCAGCCATTTTCAAAATGAGTCCCTGACTTCTGCATCCCTTTTGAACTCTTTCTTAAAATGGTTGCACGCCCCTGCAATTGTATCCTTTATCCAAATAAAACAAATTGCAAGATCAGTAAGCAGAACTGTGACACACCTTCATGTCTGACTCAGTATAGCTAAGATTTATAACAGCTGACAGTGTTGTGATGATAATATAATCATGCAGTGTTTTTCATCTTGGCCATTATGAACACAGAATGTTCAAATATCAGCATGTGAAAAAGATCATGGAGCTCCAAGGACATTAATGAATTTGCATGAATTTGGCCTGGTGATTTGGAATCTTTATTTATTTGTTTTTTAATGACTAAGATAATCTATCTATACTGCCACACATTTAGGTTGCTCCTCTTCYGTTTAATTTGTTTTTCTCCTTCCCAATAAGAATGGCTATATTTTCTTTCCTAGGTGGCTTTATTTCTTTGTTCCCACTGCAAAAAAGCAGATGCCATTCATTTCATATGTATGTTTCAGTAAAAAATCAAGCAAGGCAAAATATCTTGCCAAAGAGGCCTCTGTACAAATGCTATTTATTATAAATGGATTTTTTTTTACAGCACTCTTGCAATGAGTTCTCATAGCCTACTCTTTTGTTGTCCTTTCCCTGACTACCTTTATACATAAATAAGGTAACCTGCTTTATTTTATTTATTTTAGCAGCCCATTGGCCTGCTTTCCCATAGCAATTTGGACTAGATGATCTCCAGAGGTCCCTTCCAACCTTACTGATTCTTTGATTCTATGAATTTAGAGTCTCAATTTTGAGACTCTAGATTCTTGTGCTTTTAGGAACTACAGAGGTAGCACTGATAATTTTCTAGTCTGTCCATGTCTCTTATTCATGCTGTATTGGTCCTGGGGAAAAATAAATAAATAAAGATATAAAATATATTGCCTATAAAGTCAAATTATCTTTACAAAGAACTGATTTTTGCATGTTAACTACTAGGTCAACATAGCAATTTTGAGTCATTCAGGACTCAAAATCAATAGCAAAAAAAAGGCCTCATTTTATTCATGAGGAGGGAGTCCAGTATTCTTGTTTGTATGACATTTGGAATAGTTCCTGGTGGTAAACTTGTCATCATCAGGTTTACAYCAAGCACTTAACTACTTCAGTTGCTTAGGTTTGTTTTGTGATGTAAGCAGTCTGGTAATCTTTACCTGTTTAATATTACCTGAGCACTGTAAAATTCTGAGAATCACTGGGAACCTTTGTGCTTATCAGAAGTGAGTGGGTTTTTTTCCACTTGTGAAAAGATTAATTTTTACCTACGATGGCAAGAAAGAATGGGAGAAGAGGGAGGAACCTTGCTCATATTTTAATTTTCACCAATAGGTTATGGAAATACATTCCTATTTCTTTTCTTCATGCACTCACAAAAGTGAACGGCAGTGAGTCTTAACTGTAGGCCAGGGAGGAGTACTCAAACTGCTGGAGAGAACAGTGCAAAGCTAATAGAGTCCAGGTGATATTCATACTGTCTCATGACCTRCCTATGTGTTTGATGTCTAATCTAGCTTCTGGGATCAGCAGTGAGACATGCCTTTAAGAAGTGATTCSTCTCTGCTTAATGTGACTATCTGGATAGTACGGATGAATGGCCCTCATAAAATGAGTATCTTTCTCCTCTAACTCTCTGGACCACTTTAGACTATACATCTACATTTTTAGATGAGACAAACCTTACTCACATTACTGACACTTCTTCCCCCCTCAACGTTGAAAAATAAATGCCAAAAAAGGATGAAATCTTCTGATGGATCTGAATGCAATTCCTCTCTGAAAAATGATGCTGGAAAAGAATTGCTTCAGATATCTCTCTGAATAGCCACAAAAGCAAATGTATCAAGTGAGAAGGTATCTTGGCCAGCTGGTATAAAATTCTTGTCCCTTTTATTTCATGAAGTACTTGCTTTTACTGAAGAAGAAAACAAAAATCTGACTGGATAGATTTAAAGGGGAAATTATTTTGCAAATAACTTTTTCTCTTTTCCAGAACAGTGATATACTTGCTTGCCATAATTACTGGCACTGGGCTTTATATTTTATCGAAAAGGTATGAGATAATTTCATATAGATATTTTATGGTGTCGAGATAGATAACTTATTTAACACTATTTAAAAGGCAGTTATGGGTGGTAAGGGGCTTCCAGCTACTTGAAGGRATGTTTTTACAAAATAACACAATGCCATTTTTTGTAAGATAGTCTGTTGTTATTTTGAAAAGTTTTAGTTACATTGGAGAAAGTTCCAAGATTTTTGTTAGTGTTGAAAAATTGTTGTGAGATTGTTAAACATTTGAAGATCAAATAATTCTCACTATTTACATTTGGTACAATTATTTGATAGAAAAAATAACTTGGTTCTCCTATCTTCAGAAAAAAATAARGTAAAATTCTCTTCAAATTCAATATTAATTTGCTGGCTCAAAGACTGTAAGAAAGAGGCAGTAGGACTGATCTATTTAGTGTTATTAATTATTCTTCTTAGAGATTTCATATTTATTGAAGAACTTTATAAAAATGCTTAAAAGATACCCAACTTGTCAGATTGCAATGCAGAAATTCTGTTTTTTATAATGCTTTGCATTTGTGGGGTTCATTTACCTAGGGAGACAAGTAAGATATTGTCAGGAAGGCAGTGTAGTTTGTTTAGAAAACATAGTGTAACTTGCCTATATTCTGTAATGGTAACATAGAAGAAGCATAATTCCCAGGATTAGTCTAATAGCTTGTTTATTTTGCTACCTTATCTCTATACAACTTTTTTGCAGCCTGCTTAAAATTACTTTTCTTCCTGTGTCTTTGCACATACTTCAGGATGCACTCATTTTTGCAAAGATCACTAAAAGGAACATTAGGACTAGAAGTAGTATCTTGTCTTTCTCCCTCATGTGTAACTTAGAGCAATATTGTTATCCATCATTAAATGAAACTATACTTACTATTTTACCAAGTAAATCCTAGTTTATCTTAGTTCTTCCATTTAATACCTCTAAGTTTCCCTAGTTCAGGTTATTTGATCAAGTCACGAGGCAGCTGTGGAATAATACCATGATATCTATTAACATTACATATATGTTTGRCTCTACCAATCACTTTTGGTTACTGTAGTTTAATATTAACCACACAGTCCCTTTTTACTTTTACAGGGTGAATATGAGGCTGCTTTGACGATTTATGACAATCATGTGAGTAGAGGGCTTTTTTCTTTACTGAGAACACACTGAAGAACRTATGTGCTTCCTTCCCTCTGTATGAGATTGAATGCTGTCACAGTGGGCAATACATATTTTATTTACATCTGCTGTTACWACATTTGTGGGGAAAAATTTTCAACTGGTAGATTGCCCAAAAGACACAGCATTGTACAGTTGTACTTTTAGGAGCTACAGGGGTAGCATTGGTAGTTTTCTAGTCTGTCCACGTCTCTTATGCTGTATTGGTTCTGGAGGGGGAAAAAATGTACAATATATTTCCTATAAAGTCAAATTACCTTTTAAGAGAACTGATTCTGTATGTTAGCTACTAGGTCAGCATAAACATATCTTTTCATTCACTGTTAATTTATTGTAGTTCTWTACTGTCCAGATTTCAAAACAATCTTCTTAAATAAGTAATAGCAAATCAGATAGCATATCTTTGTAAAGATTGTAAAAATAGCATAAGTATTGGGAGACCTGCTGTGTAGACTCTATCTATTAACCTTGGAAAAGTGATGAAGTGATGTAATACTTACACCTCTGTGTTAGGGGTCACCACCATATTAGGTTCTTTCCAATATTTACTGGATTTAACTTCAGAATGGGCAAAATAATACAAATGAAACAAAACATATATGTTAGTCTCTGCAAATTGCAGTATTCAGGAAAGATGCAATCAGGGCAATTGCAAAGTAGTTATTTCTTAGTGAATAAGAAGATAAAATTAATTCTGTACTGTGAAAATAAGTTTGACTTATCTGATTCAGTTCTCACCAGTGCACTGGCAGCTTACAAATACCTGTGATTGCAGATTGCTCCCCGGTGTCTGTCAAGCGGAAGCATGCTGGATGTTGTAGATAACTCTTCTATGCTCTACCGACTTCATTTGGAAGGTAGGATACCAGTCATTCTTTTTTAAATTGTAAGAGAAACCCCCCCCCCCTTTTTTTTCCTTGCTCATTGGAGAAGGACCTAAAGAGATTTGTAGAGCAAGGTTGGTCAGTGTTACACAGGAAATCTTAAAATTCTCCTCTTGAGAAAAGCCTCAATTTGGAGTTTATTATAAAGTGYGTAACCTTTATTCTTCCCAAGAGTGTTTTTTTTGTGAGTTTTTTTTTTTGTTTGTTTGTTTGCTTTGTTTTGCTTTTTCCTCACCTGCCAGTACAGTATTTCATCAGTATTTCTTTCAGCACAAGCTACCAGAGATCACACTTTGGCAAATTTCTCTTTGGTTGTTGCTGGAGATCTGAGGCTAAAGAATAAAATACATAAGCCCCTGAAAAGCTGTAGAGCTTCCCTTGTAGCAAACTTCAAGTCAGCTAATACTAATATTTAACTTCACATTTTGATATTGATTGAAATAACTAGTATATATGTATTACACCACTGAGATACAAGTGTACACAAAGAGCCAGAGACTTTTTTCTTAACTTTTAGAATTCACGTATTAGATTTCTGGRGTGCAAGGGGGAGGAATTAAGTCATTTTTATAATATTCTGCTAAAATTCTAGTGATGAATTGAGTTTGTGTATGAAATCCATCTTACYAGTCTGTATAATTTGATTGCTACAGGTGACTCATTATAAAAACAATTCCCAAGAAGAGATGAGTTATCTCATAGTAAAGCCAGGATCTCATGTAATGCAATCTGGAGTATTGGTGAAAAATTACTGACAGTCAACAAACTATTTGCCCAAATATAGCAGTCTGTGGCTGTAGCAGTCTTACCGTATCAGGGACAAGTTTCTTAAGTTTATTAGCAATGTTATTTATGCTAGGTGAAAGTGAACATATGTTGCAAAGTGATATTTTTGCATCTGRCATTTCTACTGGAAAATTTTTTTACTCATAGGTGTAAAGCTTGGAAACAGGTGGGACAATATTCTCAAGCTTACAAAGCAGCACACTAAAGATCACATTCTCCTGTTTAATGATGTACACATCTTGATGTCCTCACTTGGAGCCAAAGACCTCAAAACTACTGATGAGCTTTTAACAACTCTTCAGGAACTTGCCAAGTAAGCAAGTGAAGTATGAATTCACTGTATTGAATAAATAATTTGTCCTCACAACTTCAGGGCAATAATATATGGCAATGTCTAGAGGGGATTCTAATCTTGTTACATAGAAATCCTCTATATTTGAGGTTGTGGACACTACTTGAACATTTGCTATGTATTTCCTTTTAGTGGGTTCATACTAAGCTATGTTACRTACAAAGGGTGAAAATATTTCACCTGTATAGTAATAAGGACACTCTGCAGCTTGTCAGCTGTTTGTGGTGGTTCTTTTTGCTCTGATTTAAAAGGTTATTCTTTAGTCAGAGTGCATTAATTAGTAATGATATTCTAGTAACTACTATTAGATGTGTTGAAAACACTAGAAAGTATTTTGTACTCAAACTCAAGTATTTACAGAATTTGAATATTTCAACTAAACAAAATGTTTTTGTCATGTTTCTTTATATATGAAGTAAATGTAAATTACTTTTTAGGTTTAATACATAAATGTAATTAATAGATCCTAAAAGCAAGTTACAGGTTTGAATGGTATGTGTGAAACATCATTTTAAGCACCGAAGTCGGAGGTATTTACAAAGCTGTAAGCAATAGACCACCTGGCTAGATTCTTTAACAAACTTAGAACAAAAGATTAATACCTAACTAATAAATATATAACTGCTTTATAAGTAKAATATAAATAGAATCTCTCCCAGTCACACTCTCTCGGTGTGACTGACAGTTTTGGATGTATAGATGTTAAAYAACTCCAACAGAAAGTGAAAAGGAAGCTGCTAAGGTTTGGAGAGATTGAGACTGAAGATACAAAACTGAGAAATAGGCTTGTAAGGAAGGAAATTCATAACTTACTGTCAAATAACATCTCTGTTTGTCCTGCTTGTCCCTGTAATCACACCGCTGCCTTTCCTCCCCAGCTTTCTGGCTGTAAATTTTGTGAATTTTGGCTTTCYATGGTGTAAGCCCATGAGTTCTGGTATTGCTTTTTAGCTTGCCAATTAATAATTTAGTCAGTTCTAACTAACTATGGAAAGAATAGGTACTTTGGAAACTAACCAGGTTGAGTTAGTAATCTGTGTGTAAAAGCAAAGTAAAAAGTAAAGCTAGTATATAGTAAAAGATTAATTTTATATATCATGGATATGTASTAACTAAACAATTTCTAAGATGTGTTTTGTATTTCTTAAAAGGCAGTGGTAAARCTCTTACTTAAGCAAACACCAATCATCCTTGGATTTTTATTACTATTTTTACCCTAGCCTTTGCAATCCAAGGTTGAAATAAAAAAAWAATAATAAATCAAAAAAACACCCTATTCTGTGGTGCTTTCTCTGGTGGTTGATATTGTATGCTTATTTTCATGGATGGAAATGCTATTCTGGTTTTAATTCAGGGGTTCATGTTGTTCTTCATGAACCAGTATTTCAGATGATTGCAAGAGAAAGTAAAATCAGTCTTCCGTGCATGTGCATTTTCTGAGAGCTGAAACATATGCTTAGGTATTTAGGTGCACAGTTGATGTGYATTTTATAACTTCCCAGGAGGTTATATTTTGTAAGGAATTATATATAGGCAACCCTGCATTTTGAAAAATCAGTGCTTATCTAGTGGGAGAAAAGAGAAATTTGTAGAAGTGACTGTAGAAAGCCAGTACAGAGGATTTAGGCGAAAGCTTGGTGCTTTGAAAGGCAGATCTTGAAAAACAATTTGTGGAGGTCTTTTTGTTTGTATTTTTTTATATTACTGTCCTTTCTCTCAGAAAATGATCCTAACGGAAAGCATGCACATGCATATTTTTTCAGAGTTAAATTGCCTATGTGGCATTTGGTGAGGTGTAGTGTAGCCTTCCATTTGCTTTTACCTTATGTACTTCTTATGTAATCACATTTTCGTCTCAGTGAGTTTAAGCTACTTAGCTTAGGAGCATTGCTCTCAGCTGTTGTTACAAGCACTCTAAACAGAAGTAACCAGAGACTATGGTTAGTACTCTAGTCCCTTAACTTTTAAGGTTAGTGGCAAAAATTACCAAAAAATCTATTCTAAGCAACTGATTTGATTTAAAACATTGAAATATGTGCACTATAATCTCAGAGATAACTATACAGGCTGGTATAGAAAGCCCTCCTCCCCTTTTCCAGCACTACCAACCAACCTTTTGGCACTTAAATGATGTGGCTATCTCAAGAGGCCTTGTCACTGTCAGCTTCTGCTATGGTAGTGGAAAGACACACTTCCATGTTGCCTGTGCAAGTATTGTCTGTGGACTGAAGAGTTGTAATTCTGGCTATTTGGGTTTTTTTTTGTTTGTTTGTTTTTTAATATCGGAAACAATGACTGTTTGTATTTATACTTGCTTTTACAGGCTTGTTGTCTTGCTATGTTTCTCCCACTCATAGATTGTTAAGATAAAAACACTAAAAAAGAAAATACAAAACAAAACTTACCTTAAGAACTAGATGAAATTCCTTGGCTGTTTGTGGACCTGCCACCTGGCTGTTTGTGTCCTGCTGTGGACCAGCAGTCTGCCTAAGAGTAGTCATGTCTGGAAAAAGAGAAAGAGGGTAGACTTTGAGAGCTGTGATTCATTATACAGTTTATATCTGAAATACAGTGCAATGCTGACATGTGTGAACAGAGATGTTTTGCGAGGTTACTGTTTGGAGCTTTCTGCAAGAAATTGCTAGCCACTTCTAACAGAGATGCAGATAGAGAACTAGCAGTATGATACYGTGGTGGGAAGATTAGGATAGCAACTTGTGCAGAATTTCTGGCTAGAGAAATGAGTTTTGGAAGACAGACAGTAACTCCTATGTGGTTTTATTCCTAACWGTATTTAAGGAGACATGTTTCTGTTTCTCCTCTTCCCTGTTCTTGCCTGTTCATTCTAAGAGTGTGCACTGAGAGGAGAAGTTGCTACCAGAAAGGCTTGGGTGGTGAAAAACCTGCTTAAACTATTGTTTCTACTTTGTCATCCAAACCCTTCAGAAAGGGTCATTATTGAACTAGTTGTCAGGCAAAAGTTCTACTCGTTGTACGCAAAACTATATTGCGAAGGMAGGAGGCATTGGGCCTGTGCCTTTAGCAAATATGTTGAGAACAGGCTTCCTAACTTCAGCAAGTCAGGAACAAAAAGGTGAAAGTAACATAACTACAGAAAACCCATTATCTAAATAAAGTACTTGAAACATCAGGCTTTGCAGGATAAAAAATAGTTCTATCTGCAGGCAGGGACAGACTGGCACTGAAAGTACACATATTTATCTTTCTTTAAATTGGATTTTAACCACTTTCTTGTTCTACAGAACACATTGTGAAGAACACGAGCTTTCCTTGGTTCCAGGTTTGGGGTTGCCACTATGCCAGGCTCTTGTGGAGTTTGAAAATGGAAATTATGACAAAGCTGTAGATCTGCTGTATCCAATCCGTTACCAACTAATCCAAATAGGAGGCAGCAATGCTCAGGTAAAAGAGATCAATAAAAGGCTTTTTAATGTGACTTAATCCTCTTCCAGTAGCCTGCTAAGCACTTACATTATTAATAACACTTCTTTCTTAGAAAGTGAAAAACTGAATTGTGCTTGTGTTTTTCCAGAGAGATGTTTTCAGCCAGTTACTGATCCATGCTGCTTTAAACTGTAAATCAGAAGCCAAACAAAACCTTGCTAAGTAAGTATTCTTTCTGTTAAATATTTGTGGATATGGTACTGTTCTTAAAAACGAGAAGTATCTAGTATACTGGGACACCAAACTAAAGCTGAAATTTTATGCACTCATTTAATTTAAATGTATAAACTTTAATTAGGAGTAAAAAGTACAATACCTCCCAGTCATCTCACATTCTCGATGAATGATCTGTGTTACAGAGCAGTTGATTTTTAAATGGTTCTTGCTTCTGTTGTGCTTCTTGCCTGTTTATCAGTGTAGTTAATGGATTGCTAAACTTCTGTGAACTGCTGACAATCAAGTCCCTCTTAATGGTAACATATCTACGATATTGGGAAATATGTTAGAGTCAGATATGTGAGCTTGCTCTAGTACAAATCATAAGAGTTGCTCAGTGACCCATATTGAGTTCTGTTAAAATTTATCCATTGGCTCTGCTTGCATGCTTTAAAGAATAGATTCTTAGGACAATATGAGGCCTTGCCTGTTCTCCTTGCTAAGGTCTCTCTGGTGTGTAAAGATTAGATAAAAGAATCAAAGTGAGTCTTCTGTGCACTCTGAGCCCTGAGTGCCTRTTTTTCATCTCAGTGCTGAAAAGAAAACTGTCCTGCTGTTACTTACTGCGAAGGCCAAATGGTAGAGTTTCTTCTTCCTAGTTTTCCTGCTTGCTGCTGCACTGCTCCCTTCTCTAAGCATGATGCATCCTGTCTCTTATAAAGAAGTTCTGCACCTCAAGAAGAGGTCCCAGGTGCTCCTTCCTTCCTCTTACAGTGATATAGCTGGGGATCTTATGGAAAATGTGATGTTATACTCATGACCTTCCTCTCTCTCTCTCTTCCTTCTTCTCTATTTTCTCAGATGCCTACTGAGAGAACGTGATATGATGAGACCAAATTCACCATTGACAGAGCGACTTATTAGGAAGGCAGCAGCTGTTCATTCAATGACCTAGATCTTTCTTGTGTGCTTCAGATRAAGTGGCAGTGAGCTTACCAATCAACATTTGGGTGGAGGGTGCGTGCGACACTATAAACCATTCTAGACTCCCTAGGAACTGGAGACCTAACAATGTGAGGGTTTTTGTTTGGTTTGTTTGTTTTTTAAAGGAGAGCTGTTCGGTTT
Organism: Rhea americana; assembly: GCF_003343005.1. NCBI lineage: Eukaryota > Metazoa > Chordata > Aves > Rheiformes > Rheidae > Rhea > Rhea americana. The sequence continues at coordinate 723,146 of NW_028186344.1, forward strand.
CAGGAGGTTGTAACTTAGCTTATTCCACCAGGGAATAAGCTCCCCTGCTGATAATGCGCAGCTTTCCGAAGCATCCTATGATACTGCTTTTCTGGTACTTTTGCCTGAAAACTCCCTTGTAACCTGATTATGAAGATGCATGTAGGCATCAGTCAGTTATTGGCCCAGTTTGCTACTTTGTTAATTAAGTGTTCAGGTAATTCAAGTAGGCTTTTTAAGCATAGGTAATAGAAAATAAAGAGCCAAAGGCAATACAAGCATAAACTGATTTCTGTGCAAAGCTTCTAGACTGCCTGGCCATGGGTCACAGACTAGCATTACAGATCTATCTGCACTCAGGATCTCTTTCCAGGTGCATATTTTCTAAGCTCCCTCTCATAAAATGTTAGGCTTCTTCCCTTAAAAARGGGACCTCAGAGCTTTCTGAAACTATTATGTGAATGAAACCAAACATGAGGGACAATGGCTGGCTGCTGATTGGAAGTATTTTAATGTACTCCTTTGGCACTTGAAGATCTTTCAGAAAAAAAAAAAAGGCTGGATTTTTTTTCCTCTTTAAGCAGTGATATTTCTCAGTGCTAGTTTGAACTGGTGTTTTTGTGCTTATCTCAACTTTTGGAAAGTTGGGCCTTTTTATGATCCCAACAGCACCAAGTCACTGCGTGTTAGCAAAGTATACTTTAAAACCAGTGTCASAGTATGCACTTTATAGAACACTGAGACATCTCAGTACAGGTGAAGACTGGAAGGGAGCTCCTACGAAGAGAGAGAGCTAATGAGAACTGACACAAAGCTTTCTCCTCATTTAAGTGAGGTGATAACAAGCTCTGATGCTGCCTCTGGATTCTTGCAGTACAGCAAAGGTAACAGATTATCTTGCAAAAGCAATTCAGAATCCCTAACAAAGGGAAGGAAGACAGCATTTCAAACCAAAACTAAACTTACCTTGTTTCTGAATGGGAATAGGACTGTCTTCAGGTGCCTGAACTCTGGCTTCTGTATCACATCATCAATGTCTCCTGCACRCTTGCCTCCCTTTCCCTCTTGCCCTACTCAGGCTCTTCCCTGGGTCCCACAGCARCCCCCTCTCATGTACAGCTTCTTCCAGCTTTACCACCTACATTGCTCACACTGCACTGTATTTCACCTGGAGTTCCTGCATAGAGGTTTAAGACCTGAAAGTGTCTTGCTGCCAGCCTTCTGCCCCAGCCCTCTTTTGAGAAAAGAATAGTCAGCTTATTTTTAATGCGATGATAACTTGTGAAACCAGACAAGGGTACTTCAGTCCTTGCCTGTAGCTTTTTGAATCCTGCAGGCAGTTGTAGTTCCCTATACTTCAGGTACGTCCTTCCTTTGTGTATCTATCTGGCCRTGGCCTTGCTTTGGCCCACTGTCTGCTACAGTTACAGTAGTCTTTTTACTATTGCCTTTTTTTAATCAGTGCATTTATAACAATGCTTTTGGACAAATAAATTTTACTCAAAGATTGTAACAGATTTCCTAGGGAACAAAAGCCAGAGAACGCTGTTGGCTACTTATGAAGTGTGTAGCTGTAAGTGATCCATTGCTAAACAAAAGTAACAATTACATTTATAATACTTTTGATATAATGTGATTTAAAACTTTGCCTACTTCGCATCAATAAATTCAGATATGCTTAATTCAGCACAAGTAAATGACTTCTTTGCTTGTACTAGGGAAATTTTTAAATGTGTTGTTAAATTATTGGTTTACAAACTTAACAGTGTTTTCTTCCATGAATGTGACTTGAAGCTTTTGCATTCAATTACTACTATACATTTTGCTGTAGRTGAGTACTTCTGTTTTCCTGCCTTACCTTCCTGTTCTTATTTTTATTTAAAATATTTCAGCTATTCCTTCTATTCAGTCTGTTTTGCTTTTCCCCTCTATGTTGAATGGTGAAATGTGGAAACCACCATGAAAACACAGCTGTCACCAACTGCTGGTTCAAGCTTTGCCTAGTCTCACTCCACTCCCACCCCCAAAACCCACCAGTACTACAGCTCACTGTTTTTTTGTTTTTTTTGGGGGGGGCAAGGAAAATGTATCACAGCATCAGTGATATCGCCACAAACTACAGTGGATGGTACATTAGTTTTGAGTCACGTGTTCTTTTGTTTACAAATCAAGACCCGATCTACTAACCTAGGGTGAAATGCATTTTTTTAAAACAAGCTTTCCACCCGTGTTTTCCTGATATAGTTATACAAATAGATCCTTTCAAAATAGAGAATAAAGACCTTACTCTGCTGCAGGAGACTCTTCAAGTGGTAAGTCTCTTTAAGCTTGCATATACTTCAGCGGGTGGGGGGGGGGTCAGAAAACAGAAGCTAACAACTCAGCAAGGTCAGGGATCAGTTTCTCTCAGAGAGCAAAGGCAACCATCAGTTCCCTGTCTGATGACTGCCTGGACAGCAGAGACTCACTGACAGTGGAGAGTGTACTACTGAGTAGGCATGACTGACATGCTAGTGGGCTAGATCTACTGTGTGCATTAGCCAGTGAATAATTGCTATGTATTTGCAGCTTGTGTATATCCTGCTTGCAGAGTCTCTTTGCACAAAACAAGATGCCCAAACAAAAGTGACCAAGTGAGGAGGGGCTGCAGGACATTCTTTGTCTCTATCATACCGCCACATCCAAAGGAGTATCATGTAAGATGTTCCTTTCTGTTCTAAAATCTAGCTAAAAGTGGGAAAGTTCAAAAGATACTGTCAGCCTGCTAGACAATACATGCATAAACTTCATGTCACTGCAGAAATAATTCCAGAAAAGTAGGTAACTCACCTTTTTAAAGTTTGTCAGGTTAAGCAATGTTTATCTGTGTTGACACTTGACAGTACCGCTACTGCAAGTGCACAGAATTTCTGCATAGTCTCAGACCAAACGAACTGCTTTGTGTCTTTGCCTTAGAGCAACAAATAAGCCAGTTTATGAAATCCGTAAATACATTTTAATAGAGCTTATGGATCTTCTCAAAGAAGCTTACATTTTTTATAGCAAAGAGCATCTAACAAGCTATTAACTGCTGTTCACCAAGACTACAATTTTGAATTTGTATCTCTTTCCCACAGAGCATTCACTTAAAAGGCAGACCTCTAATTTTGACAGTAAAAGTCTCCTGAATCACCATGGCAGGTTTATAGGAGATGCTAGAAAGTCATATCAAGAAATTCAAAACCAACACCAATATTTTCAAACTCAGCAATGACTTCCTCATTCCGGCAAGTATTTAGCAGAGTGCTGTTAGCCAGCTCCATGACATTTATCTTACCTATGTGAGAGGCACCTTAAAACCCTCAATTTAGAAAAATTCCTACAGAAAAACTCAGCTGGAAGTGGGCATAGAGGATTATATATGATTCTGCATAAAGGCAGTATTATACTATTGGCTTTAGATTTCAGGCATCCACACTAATACTTTTTCCAGGTGGGCACATTAAAAAAAAAATGCTGCCATTCAGCAGGGCCTTTTAAAATTACGTTACACCAAAATCTTTTTGAAAATAATTGTCATAAGCCATTTGAAATCCAAGTTCTACTGGAAGTCAATCAGCAAAATGCTTTGAAAACACAACCTCGTATATGCAGTTCATTTTTCCTTCATAAATAAGTGTTTGGAGCTACTGTGGATTATGGCAGTTGGTCACTAAGTCACACTAATTAAAGGACACCTGAGACAAAAATCTTCAAACACAATGGAGGGATATGCTAATTGAAGGCCACATGGCACTGTGGCCATTTTGAACACTATCCATTCCTATATAAATATATTCAATCTAGCTGGGGCAATGGAGTTGCAATTTAAAGGACAAACATGCCAATAACTTGAAATCTAACAACTATATTAGACAGCACRTTGTTGTAAAACTGCTGTGTTTCCTTGTCARCTTAAATACAAACACAAGCTTATTTTTCACAAGGGCATATAAAGAAAGGACTTAATAACTTAGTAAATAACTAGCAATTAAGTATGGTAGGTTGGAAACAGGGTATTCGATGGTGACATGGAACAAACTCTTGCTAAGAATTAATGTTTTTTTAAAAAATATTTACAAATTGGTGCTGCTCATAACACATATTCTATGAAGCTATTTTGTAAGCTCTTCCTCTGTCTTAAAGCATGAGAAATAATAATTCACTCAGTTTAAAGGTCGGAACAAAAAGGCATCCAGAAACCACAAGTTTGCTATTGAAAGAGTCAGGAGCAGTAATATTGATGCTCAGGAACAGCCTGAAAAGGGGTGAAGCTATTGGATTAAGCATAGAAGCTTTTTGCCTTCAGCAAATGCTATTTTAGCCTTTCCAAAAGAAGCTCGTTCTGCAGCTGTTCGACTCCTTGAAAGCCATTAATCAGATTCTAGTATGTTGTTAGTGAATGTGTCAGATACACTAGGACATTCAACAAGCTGCTTTTAGCAAATCCAGAAATCCACAAATTGAATTGCTATTCAATATACATGTAGGCTATTTCAGGCAAAAATACAGACCACAAGTAACAGTCTTAATAAGCAGAGATTTCCAGACATAAGCAAATGTGGCTTCTATTCACAATCACAGGAGAAAAAAAATCACCTCCAAAATTCTGTCAAATTCTATCCTTTACTCTCAAAACAACACTTTGATCTCACCATGAAGCGTGCTTGCTGCTGCAAGCACTATAATTYAGCCCAGTGGCCACACAGATGCGTCTGAAGGCGTTATTCTTTTCCCCTTACCCATTGTGCCTTTTACCAGTCTCACAGGGCAAAGGATAACTGTGTGCTTCTGGCATATGTCATGTTTCTCTTGTAAGGTAGTCTTCGCATGGGTTTGGAAGAGGCTGAGGTGGCAGCAGATGGGAGAGCCGATTACTTTATGCTCCATCCTCCTACCTTCAGAGTAAATTTTTACAAGTTTTCTTCCCTCTTCAGGTTAATTACCTGCAAAGAAGTTGTTTTTTCTTCCTCCTTCCCCCAGAGCAATTCTCATCTACAGTCCAACACCCCCACAGATTACATAGTCCATAGCCTGTGCACCACAGAGTTACAGCTTCCACATGGCAGCATTTCCTGCCAGACCTGCAGAAGTGCAGCCTTACTTGAGGATGCAAARCATAGCCCTGGAGTTCCAGTTTCTTTCTTCATCTTTCCTCTATGTTTTGTGATTTGGGCTAATTTTAAATTGCCAGCATCCCACTGGCTTTTGGTGAAATGCAGACCCAAATCAAGGTTCTGGGAATTTAAGTGTGCGGTAATGGAGGAAGTGGATCTACAGCACATTAACTTCTCCCTCTACTTGCATGCCTGTAGCTTGCAGTGAAAAAAAAAAAATAAAAAGGCACCACTAGGTCTTTAGGTGGTTAGTTCAGATTCTTTAGAAGTTACTTGTCTAATTCTGCTAGTGCTTCAGCCTGATCTTTTTCTAGGACTTCAACAACTGCTAAGTGCAGCTGTTTAATTACATGGAATCCAACCAAACTACCACAGTGCCTAATATTATTAAGGACGGTTTAGTTACAAAGTTCATCTACATAAATGCTGTCTATGAATCAGACTGTATTCTACCCTTCAGACTTGGCTAAGCAACTACAATGAAATGTAAAACTACATGCATGAAGTTGYCCAGATGGTGAGCAAATGTATTAAACAGCTAGTTCACCAAGTATGTTTGATTGCACTATAAGTTTGCATAAGGAGACAAACTGCACACTAACAAGCTAGAAGTGACTGAAAATATATTTTATTTGCAAATATGGCAAAGCTCATGTTGATTCAGGAACTCTACAGGCAAAGTGAAAGTGAGAGATTTTAAACATAATCTTCCTTTATTTCTGTTATTACTGATGAATGTTTTCATTTAGTTCTATAACCATTATTGCAGTAAGTTTTCCTAGGTTTATACACTTCCTCGTCCTCTTAGTAACTCATGAACTTTGGGTAGTATATATGTTTTACTGACTTGTGCTGAAAATAACTGGGAAGCTACTTGTTTTACTGAAAAACTTACCAAAAGCAAAAATTACTCCTCTTCTGCCCTCAGCAACAGTTTTCCTCCTACCAATGGGATTGCCTCAATAAGACAGAGGGATATCATCTTTGTACAGAAGGTCTTCAGTTCAAGGGAACTTAAGATTCAGTAGAAGCTCTATATCACATTTTCTTTGTGAGAAAATAAAAAACATTTAACAGTAAAAAAAAAAAAAGAGGCTTAATCACCATTGGTAGGATTGCACATCACTAATGCAAACAAGCAAAATAAGTTTATCTAACCAGACCCAGACAAACTGTATCCAGGATGACCCACAACAGGCTCAGAACAAGAGGAACTATACTTGATTTAGCATTGTCAGTGAGTTCTCACATAAGTGCGATGTGGGCCGCGAAATACAGACGTAAAGTACTTCAGGACAGCCAGTTCTACCACTAGCCTTGAGAAAAAAATAACTTTTAGCTCATTACGTCTTCCAGTCATTTAATACTTCCGGAAAACAAAAATTAATATATACACATAGGACAGAAAACATCAATGCATCTTAAGATGTTACTCCTGTATTACAGCATTTGCTAAGAAATTGTTCACGTTGAGAAAAATATGTGGTCACATTCATTTTAAAACCTGGCCTGTATTGTGACACAGCTTTTTATATGTTTAAGGCCATTARCTGCAGCCAAACCACCAGATACTAGGACAAGCTTATTCCTAGATTGTAATTTCCATAGTTTCAATTCTGGCTCTCCTATTACTATGTAAGTCCAGAGCAAGTTATTTCAGATATGTGAAAAGAATTCGATCCGACAGTGTTCTAATCTGAAGAGTAGCTGCCACTGGACAGTTGAAACTTCTCCACTTGAGAACATGAAATATGAGTCTAAAAGAAGCTTTTTATTTTTTGTTTTACTGTTTTAAACTTGAAACTAATACTGGCATTAACAAGCAGCTTTTTGAAAACTCAGTCACATAATTTTTAAGTACTTTGACTTAGAATTGTGACAGAAGACAGCATMAAGAACAGCAATATTCTGCACTGAAAAGAATCTTCAAGACTCCACAAAGTCTCAACACTGCAAAACACTACAGGAACCTGAGAACCACTAAAAATCTGTGAGTTTGCTTAAAAACTACCGCAGTGTCAATTTTGCTCTTAACCTATTTGTAAAGAGAAATCCCCATYACTTATTTCCAAGAAACTGTTTACAATTATTTGCCCACAAAAGTCACAAAATTCAACTTTCCCATCCCATGATTCTGATTTTTCTGCTATGGTTATCCAAATGTCTATTAGATTTGGGCAAGGAAGAGGAGAAGACAGAGTGATAAGTCTCTTAAATACATCTGTTTTTCAGTCCTCTTCAGTTTGGAAGTTCTTCAGATAAACATTCAAGAGAGGTGTATTAAAAAAAAAATATAGTCATTAAGTATGAGAACCCTGAGTAACAGGGAAAATAAGATGAAGGATACAAACTGCTCTCATCCTTCTCTAAGACATGATACATTTTTTTTCTTCCTTCGTATACTCTATTAGATACTCTGGGTAAATCTGGTATTTTTCAAAGACAACAAAAATGGAGGGATTTAGCACATTGTCCACACAGCTGTTATAAAACTGAAGTATATTGGCAGACTTGGGTGGGGGGCGAACATAGCTTGCATTGCCTTCAACAAAATCTCCAACCAATACACGAGCCACAAACATGACGGCTGGTTTCACTGTAGGTTGACAGTATTCATGCGAATAGGAAGCATCTCTAGCAAAGTAACTTCCTAGAAAATGGTAAGAAAAGATCGTATAAGGAATGAATATAAAGCAACAGTGAAAACTGACTGTTCCTTCATTTTTCAGAATGTATTTGACCCAACTTTCTGTTCTCCTCTTACTCGATCTACATACAACCACAGAATTTTTACAAGACTCAAAGGGTTTCACCACAGGATTTCTATTCAGAACTTGCTAGTTTAGGAATAACTGAAAAACAAACAAACAAAACCTAAAACCCTATAGGCATGTGTGTTATTATGGGAGGGATTAGAGAAGCAAGCAAGAGGATCTTCCATGATTATATTGAGGGAATTCATGTCCTCCCCACTCCCTGCCATGGAGCTGGCAGCCATTTCTCTAGCAAGTTCATATTATGCCCCTGAGCCCTCAAGAGGTCCCACTTACAGCAATAGAGGCTTTTTCAAATCCCTAAAATAATACTCTCAGAACTTTGAGAAAAGACATTACCTTTCACAAGACAAATTCCTGTCCTCTCCAGATGGAATGAAAAACATATTATCAATTCCTGCCCTCTATATTTAAAAACAGTCCTTCAAACATTGACTGTTCATCATGTACCCTTAGGGAACGCTCTCCTTAGTGGAGCCTAAGGTCTAAAACCTAGTCAGTTCCTAYGTACCCCTTCCATAGACTGTTCCATTGGTTCCACAAATTCTCCAGTCAAAGTTCTGACTGCAGATGGCTTCCAGGAAAGAGCTTTTGGTGCCGTGGAACAGGAGCCTTTCATCTACTTCCTTCCCTCCATTTTCCTTCTTCATCTGCTCCTTTTGCCTAAAAGAAAAAGGCAGTGGGGAAGAAAGTTGTGGAAGAAAAGGAGGAGGGAGGTTTTTTTTTTTTTTTTTTTTTCTTAAAAAAAAAGGTTTCTAAGTACATAATTACATTTAAGTATAAGCTGGATGAGATTTCTGGTCTATTTTCTCCTCTCTCTCCTTAGGCAGACTAGCAGTGCAACAATTACAAGATGAGCAATATACTGATACCATTGTCCAGGAGTTCTAGTTGAATTCACCGAAGATAGCCAGAATGAAGCATCAATATTACTACAGTCTCCTCCATATCAATCTTTTTTTTCCCTGGAAGGGTCCTACTAGTTCTGCTTTCCTGTCTCCTGTTCCTTCCCACCCACCCTGTCCCAAACTCCCTCTGCAGAGTGAGGTGGTAGTAACTGCAGCGCCTTCCCACTCCAGCTGTGGGGAAAGAATAGAGGGAGGTTTTCTTCACTCCTCTGGTGAATTGAAACTGCCACATACACAGGGCCAGTCATCCTGCAACTGGACAGAGCTGTGCTGAGATGGGTTTTATGCCTTGGGTGTGCACTCCTAACAAACCCTGTATTACCTTTGCTGTTGTAATCCTTCACCAGCCCTGAGCTGCTGGCCCTTCAGCGAGATCATTTCAGCTGGGGATATGGAGGCAGGAGAGAAACTGACCCTTCTGTCACCACTCAAGACCTAAATTTAGGTTAGGGTCAGATGATGTGCTATGACCAGTACCAAAAGAGGACTCGCACATGGGGAGATTCAACTAGTATGTTCCATTACTATTTCACAGCATCAAAAGCTCCCATAGATTTTCAAGAGCTATTTAAGTGGACAAGACAGAGATCACTGATTTAAAGCCTGAAGATTACATCAGTAAATACTGGCTTCAGTAAACAAGTTACCTAAACCTGTGAAGGAGCCTTAAAAGATCCAGCTGGAAAAAAGAGGGCCCAAGCATCTTTGCCCCCCCTTCTTTTTTAAAAAGAAGCATTTCATATACTGTAATGGGTAAATATTTGTAACAGAGCACACTTGCAGCAGGCAGTTACTGTTCAGCCATAGAGACAATACACTATTCCACATCATTATGTGCATCCTCTTTCAATCCTGTGTCGTTCATGTCTTTCTGTTCCTTCCCGCTACACCTTCTGAGGAGGCTGCCTTTGCATGACTTCTTACTGCATAGAGGACATGGCATTTTCCGGAAGGTCTTAGACTAATAGGGCTTAGTCACTTAATTTCACTTCTGAAACTACCCCTAAGAAGTAAACACAGGTCAAGTTTAAAGCACAGGTGGTAACCCCTTTCCCTTCTTAGACGTAGACAGAGGAGACCAGGCCTTAGAGACTCACTCCCCTTAGGGATGACAGAACAAATACAAACCACTGAAACACTTTCCAGAGGGATGGATTCTGAATCCTCCTTATTCTATGGACAGTGTAGTTTTTCATAGTCTTCTCAAACATTTTCTGTATTCTGTTGTATTCAGAGGAGGTATTAGTGATCTCCACTGCCTATAAAACATAAACCAGAGCAAAAGAATACATGAAGCTTCAGTTAGCTCATAGCACACAAAAGCCTAATTAAAGTAGATTTACTTTCAAAAGAACTCCCAAACTAGACTTAGTAGAGGTTAATTTAGTGCTTTAGATTGATGTAAATAATTAGGACAGACAGTTAACATGAAGCATGCCACTCATGCTTCACAAGGACACTTCACCTTGTCTTCTAGAAGGACCCTGAAGGAATAGAAGGGGTCAGTTAAATGCTCCTCATGTCCAAGTAAGAGATAATACCTCTAACAATTTAAATTGCAGTGAGAAAGTAATCTTAARAAAACCTGAATAAGACTAAGAATAAAAATGTTAAATAACATTTTCATGCATTGATGATAACTTCTTGTCACAAATGACGGAGGAACCTACAAGGAAGTGTGTCCTGCTGGATCTTGTCCTTACTAACAGAGAGGGACTGGTTAGAGATGTGAAGGTTCGGGGCAGCCTTGGCTGCAGTGACCACGAGATGGTGGAGTTCAGGATCCTGCAGGAAAGAAGTAAGGCAAGGCAAGGCAAGGCAAGCAGAATTGCAACCCKGGACTTCAGGAGAGCAGACTTTGGGCTCTTCAGAGACCTAATTGGTGGAATCTCATGAGTTAAGGCCCTAGAAGGAAGGGGGGTCCGTGAGAGCTGGCTTGTATTCAAACATCACTTCCTCCAAGCTCAAGAGTGGTGCATCCCTATGAGTAAGAAGTGCAGCAAAAAGGGCAGGAGACCTGCATGGGTGAGCAAGGAGCTCTTGGCCAAACTCAGACAGAAGAAGAAAATACACAGAATGTGGAAGAGGGGACAGGCTACTTGGGAGAATTATAGGAATGCAGCTGGAGTATGTAGAGATGCGGCAAGGAAGGCTAAGCCCCAGTTGGAATTGAGTCTTGCAAGGGATGTCAAGGACAATAGGAAGGGCTTATTCAAATACATCAGCAGCAAGAGGACGACTAGGGAAAATGTGGGCCCACTACTGAATGGGGCAGTATCCCTGGTGACAAGGGATACAGAGAAGGCAGAATTACTGAATGCCTTCTTTGCTTCAGTCCTCACTGCTAAGGGCAGCCCCCATGAATCCCAGAGCCTGRAGACGAGAGAAGGTCTGGAGAAAGAAAGACTTTCCTTTGGTTGAGGAGGAGAGGATTAGRGACCTTCTGGGCAGGCTAGACATCCACAAATCCATGGGCCCGGGTGGGATGCACCCACGGGTACTGAGGGAGCTGGTGGATGTTGTTGCCAGGCCACTCTCCATCATCTTTGAAAGGTCCTGGRGAACTGGAGAGGTGCCTGAGGACTGGAAGAAAGCCAATGTCACTCCAGTCTTCCAAAAGGGCAAGAAGGAGGACCCAGGCAACTATAGGCCAGTCAGCCTCACCTCCATCCCTGGAAAGGTGAGGGAACAGCTTATTCTGGATGTCATCTCCAAGCATATGGAGGAAAAGGTGATCAGGAGTAGCCAGCATGGATTCACACAGGGAAATCATGCGTAACCAATCTGATAGCCTTCTATGATGATATGACTGGCTGGGTAGATGAGGGGAGAGCAGTGGATGTTGTGTACCTTGACTTTAGCAAGGCTTTTGACACGGTCTCCCATAACATCCTCCTAGGCAAGTGCAGGAAGTGTGGGTTAGATGAGTGGACAGTGAGGTGGATTGAGAACTGGCTGAAAGACAGAGCTCAGAGGGTTGTGGTCAGTGGCGTGGAGTCTAGTTGGTGGCCTGTGGCTAGTGGCATCCTCCAGGGCTCAGTACTGGCTCCCATCCTGTTCAACTTTTTCATCAGTGACCTGGATGAGGGGACAGAGTGCCTCCTCAGCAAGTTTGCTGATGATACCAAGCTGGGAGGAGTGGCTGATACACCTGAGGGCTGTGCTGCCATTCAGAGAGACCTGGACAGGCTGGAGAGCTGGGTGGAGAGGAACCTCCTGAGGTTCAACAAGGGCAAGTGCAGARYCCTGCACCTAGGGARAAATAACCCTAGGCACCAGTACAAGCTGGGGGCTGACCTTCTGGAAAGCAGCTCTGCAGAGAAGGACCTGGGAGTGCTGGTGGATGGCAAATAGACCATGAGCCAGCAATGTGCCCTTGTGGCCAAGAAGGCCAATGGTGTCCTTGGGTGCATCAGGAAAAGTGTTGCCAGSAGGTCGAGGGAGGTGATCCTGGCCCTCTACTCAGCCCTGYAGAGGCCTCATCTGGAGTACTGTGTCCAGTTCTGGGCCCCCCAGTACAAGAGAGAGATGGAGCTACTGGAGAGAATCCAGCATAGGGCTTTGAAGATGATCAGAGTGCTGGAGCATCTGCCCTATGAGGAACGGCTGTGAGAGCAGGGCCTGTTCAGCCTGGAGAAGAGAAGACTGAGGGTGGGGGATCTCATCAATGTCTATAAGTATCTGAAGGGAGGGTGTCAAGGGGATGAGGACAAACTGTTTTCAGTTGTCCCATGTGATAGGACAAGAGGCAATAGGCAGAAATTGAACTACAGGAAGTTCCGCTACCCTGGATGCAACCCTGTCTAACATGCTCTAGGTGACCCTGCTGAGCAGGGARGTTGGACTAGATGATCTCCAGAGGTCCCTTCCAACCTTACTGATTCTATGATTCTAATAYGCTTAAACATGTCTACTCCTTTGCTAAAGGAATAAAAGCCTATATTTATCAACACTTTTCCTGCTTACAATCTACTGAAAAGTTTATATTTTGTTCAAATCAAAGTTAATGTGAAACATAATTAAAACATGATTTGTACTCTCTTGCTTGCTTATGTCATGCATAAATTTGTCAATTTTATCTCCAAAGTAATCTGTGTCTTTAATCTTCTGGAATGAATACTTATCTTCTGTAAACTTGATTGAAAATGCATAATGCTGGCAGACAGATGTTATTTGGTAACACTTTTCAGGTTATTGCTGCCAAAGCCAAGTGGGATTCAAGATGACAAAGTGAAAAGACAAACATCCCATGTATCAAAGAATTTTAGGAAGGAAAACTATGATTATCCTAGGAGTTAACATGAAACCTACACCTTATCCTATTCATCACAAATTCCACTCCTCTAAACTCAAAATGAGTTTAGAGAGGATAAAATATGACTTCGCTTAACAGCTGCATACAAGGAAGTTTTGTTTTTCAGACACCATGTCCAGTTTGTGCATTAAATACTTGAATAAAGAAGTCTATCATAGGAAAGTTTTATAAGGATATAAAGAATTATAAGAACAAAGTCAGCTGCACAAGGAAGAATTACTTCCTTRGATTTATGAAAAAACTTTTCCAAAGTTGAATGATATTTCCCATGTAGTATTGTATTTCCTATACAAGAATATTTTGCAAAGCCACTTTAAAATATGTTAATCAATATGGATGACTGAGTATTTATTATCTGCATGCTCTGTGATACCACAGACCAATTTCTTCACCATCACCTATCAGATGAAAATTGTATCATCAATATATTTCAGTACTACATCTCTTAATTACATATATGAAGTTCTTATTTAGAATACAAAACATGCTTTTACTATGTTGCATCTTCTGCTAAGGAAGTGCCACCTTTTTGGGTGAAACAGAGGGTCAGTCACATGGTACCGTGTCTTACAYGGTACAAGGCCTGTCCTGTAAGACAGGTATGTTAATTATCTTTTAATATGGTAGTTCCCAAGCAACAAAGGCAGTTCACTTGCACCAGACTTTGCGAGTTCATTCTTACTTCCTCAGAGATGCATTCCCTGCTATTAAAGGGGAATGCCACATTGTTACTTCAGCTTGCTTCTTTGCAATTTACATAATACCATGTAATATCAAACTTTGATGTCTTCTTAACATAGGTATCAGAAGCAGTATGGCCCATATTTGCTGGATCRACCTATATAGGGCTAATGTTTATGAAGGACAAAGCTAGACTCTTTCTGATACATCAACTCCCATTCTTTTTACAGCACAGCAATCTTTGGTACGCATGTCAGGCTTCAGCAAAATAGCAGCTACACAAGGACCAGTCTGCCGACATAAAAGCATACTGCCTTTATCGCATGCATTTCTCAGTTCTACATTAAAGACAGAATTTAAAATACAGCATGAAGTTCCARGACTAAAGGCTTATCAAATACTGCTTCCACTTGGTCTGTTAAACTAAGACAGAAGGAATTCACACCAATTTGGAAAATTGGTGCTACCAGTGTTTAACATGTACTTCATATACTCTACACTTTGTAGGATGGTTTATGATTCTAAATATTTTAACATACTGCAACATTCAAACTAAGCCATGTTACCAAAGCAGAGCTGCTCTTTTTAAACAAGGAAGACTTTCTCCCTATCTCATAGACTTTYCTTTTTAAATGGATCACTTCCAGCACAGCAAAGTTTGCCAAGATTTGCCAGTGTTTGAAGAGAARGGAATGCATCAAGTTGTAATTGTCAAATGTTATGACAGTCACCATATGCATCCAGAATCCCAGCCAGCCCCAATATTTTTTGCAGTCCCTACTGCAAAAAACATGCTTAGGATCCCAGAGACAACACTTAATCTAACCCAGGCTTGATTCCCAGATCTGAAATGTTCTTGCTGGTGTTGTCACTATTTAGATACAGGATTAACTTCTCCTTTCATATCAAAGACACTCTGTTTACAAGTTTTCTTAGATGCCAAGTCAGCAAGCAAACTGTCCTCTGAGAAACAAGATGATCCTTCTATTTCACACATCTCCACAAGTAACAGAGGTACCATGGATCTGTACATCCAATTACAATTGTATTTAAGCCTCTCACTCACCTCAGCAACTTCAGAAACACCTGAACAAATGGACTCAACTAAAATTTAGACTGAAATTTGCAGAGAAAAAGGGAAGCAGCAAGTATTTAGAACTCAGAGATCTGAAAAGAATGAAGGTACTTGTCTTCCTAACATTCCTTTGAAAAATTCTAGCTTAAGTTGGAATTATGCTGCTTAAAAAGTGTGTAGATGCCAAATTCCCACACAGACTCTTCTTAATTAAATCAGTAGGTGCTAGGTACCTGATACATTATGGAAAAATACTTTTTTGACTAATTGTGGAAAACAGGTTTTAGCTACCTGGAAGGAGCTAATCAACAGAGCAAACGACTTGAACTTTAACCTACTGATTTTTCAGCAGAACTGTAATTAGATGAATTTGCTATACACACACAAACAAACATACACACACACACACACACACACAAACACAATCGATACAGGTATTCTAATGAGTAAGGTGTAATCCAACAGAAGAGGGAAGTCAGAGTAAAATGAAACGTTCAGTACAAAGCAGAATAACAGAAGCTAGCCTATAGAAGCTAAGAGGTGGTATTTCTGGTTCTTATACTACTCACAGTGTAACTATATTAAGAGACCACTGTATTTTTAGATACTATTGGCAATAATTCTTTATTTCTGCCATTCTTTCAAGCTATGGTCTATGCTYGGATCTGTGATCTATGTGGTAGTGCAAGGCTGTATCTCTACAGCATGTAAAGAATAATTTTTATAGCTTTCCTTGCCAAATCTTATTCATGAACAACCATGACAGTATTATTATTGCATGGCTTTATAAGGGTCTATGCAGACAGTGTTTGGTCTCAGTTCTAGTGAAGAACTACATATTTCACAGAATCTGCTTGCTTAACTGGTCCATCCGTCTAAGTCAAGCCATTACTACATTTTTAACAGTGGATGTTTTTTGTCTTGAATTTGTGTTTTTGCATGGAGATAGATGCTTAAAAATTCAGATGAAGAAAACAAGAGTTTSTTACCTTTTTCAGAAGGTCTTAGGAAATCATCTAGATCTTTAGCACACCCACCCAAGAAACCTTTCTTGTCCCTTTTTAGCATCTACCCAGTTGTGATTGCTTTACTTAAACAGTGTTCCCCTTTGTATCATATCTTTTCATCAGAATTACAAAGGGGAGGAAAAAAAATCAGATACCTTATATCCCAACTCCGGTAGTGCAGATTGATCCCAGTGGGCAGGACAGGTTTGATTTGGAATAGAAAAATCTGTTTGTCTGTTTGTAAACAGAAAAAAAAAAAAAACAGAGATGATGTTATTAATTCTAGCCCTGCTCTGAGCTTTCAAATTGGCAGCTTGGCAGCTTCCCYTTTGGTCAGTTCCTACCACCTCTCCCCAGAAATACCTCCCGCTCTCCACCCCCCCAACAAAAAAATCCCCCCTACCCTACAAAGAAACTGGGAAACAAACTCATTCTGTGAGCTGGGCTTGTGTGTTGTCATTCAGTTGTCAGTTCTCTTTCATTTGCTTCTTTAAGAAACAATTGTCCCTCACTAAACCCTGCAGACTAGGGTACATGGAGTAACATACATCCCAGAAACCAGGTGATGCACCAAATAGGCAGAGTTTGTGTGTACTGTCGGATTCTTTGCACAATTACTGCCAACATGGATAGCCATTTTGCCATACAGTTACTTCTGACAAATCACAACAATTTAGAAGCATCATTACCTTTTCTTTATCTTCTCCACTTCTTCAGAAGACACAAACTTTGGTCGTCTGCAGACCTTTCTTCGAGTTTGAAAATGGGTATTTGTCTGGGTCATTTCTTGAGAGGAGGAGKGAAGGAAAAAGAAAAAGTCATGAATGAGTCTAGAAGGTGGAGTTATTCATTAAAGACAGCAGATATTAATTAATGAAAACTGGCATTTTCATTGTCAGTCTTGTCTGCTGAAGATTCCTGTCCTTCCCAATAACTCCCTTTTAAACTTGGGTCCATCTTGTTTTTCCCTTATACATTAGTATTTAAAAGTTACTCCAAGAGTGTAGAAAGATGCTTGATTTTTCATTTTACCATTCCTAGGGTTATGTGACTTTACTTAAAGAGGTTCATCAGGAGTTGGTGCAGTATCACCTGATTTCTGCTCCTATGTGAACCTGGATAGAGCAAAGAAGTAAGGGGGAATGCTAGTTTTGTAAAGAATTTCCTCCGGGCCATCAGTACCTCACTTCTCCTTCCAGCATGTGAATCTGGTAAAGTTAGTGAAAGAAGATGACTCGGACAGCTTGTAAGTTAGTATTCGTCAAGCATTGTATAGTAAGATTTGAGAACRGTACCTTTAAAATTGAGCTCGTAATGCTGTAAGCCAGCCTGGAAAGGTATAGTGGCCTCTGGATCTGCTAGATACAAATTCTCAAAAATATCAGAAGTTGGTGAGTTCGTCTTACCCCCTTCTCCCTTTAGGATTAAAAAAAAAAGAGAGAGAGAGAGAGAGAGAGAGAGAGAAGAAGAATGACTAAACAAAGTCAGGACTAAACACTGGCTTACTGTTTTTATTAGAACAATGGTAACAGAAAAGTAAATTCCATATTCTGCAGGTGAAAATATGCAATGCACACAATCTTAAGCAGGTAAATAAAATGTCTGATTCCTGAACACAGTTAACTTAAGCTCAAAAGACATAAAGAAGGAAAAAATGGTGAAGGCCAAAGATATGCAGCCATGAGTGAGCATAATAAGACTCTCCCATTCAGATTTGGTTGAGACGGCAGCAGACCTCAAGGTTAGACCACGGACTTTAGATGCCTAAAGAGACTCATGTAGGAGTTGTGTAAGGATGGAAAGTTAGTAGTTGTGGTGCAGGCTCATTGGAGGGAGACTCCTGGCTTTCAGGACCTTTTCTGCTGGCTAAGGAAGTAGATTCAAAGGAAGAAGGAGAAGCAGAAAGAGCAAAAGGGGATAGGGAAGAGAAAGACTGGCAAGGACAGAACAACAACAGTCTCACATTTCAACCTTACCAACGAACATCTAGGGAATCAATATTGTTACACGTAGCAGAGAATTTCTGTTCTCCTTTCCTGGCTCTCTTTCAGAAATACCCAGACATACAAACTCAATAGATGCCTTGCAACAGAAGCCAACAGGCAACACTGGAGTTTTCTCTTTAATTTTTTTACCCTCTTTGGTTTGGGTAGAGGGAAAGAAGAGGGGAAAAGAAGGATGAAGAGGAATCCACCCTGAACTACTGAGGCCTAAAGCATGATTACCACCCACTCATACAGGCAAACACATAACTAGTAATGACATACATACACACACACACACACACACACACATATATATATATATATATATATATCCTATTTAGATTTCTACAACAGGTGATTCACTAGAGTACAAAACAACGTAAAATATGAAAGTATGCTGATGGAGATGCTTTCCATTTAAGCTGCCATTGGAAATCAAGGTCCACCACTGACAAAACCACTGCACTTTCCTTCTTATCCTGCCTACTTTACCCAACACCTGGATCACCCTTGTGTTCTACCAGCACAACAATTCGTGCAGCTACACTAYGAATCTGATGGAGGAAACTGATCTTCCTGGAAGGAATGAGAGATCTCACCTCTATTTATTTTTTYGTGTTTTTCAGACAGATTACTCTCCCATCAGGAAGATCTGGCCACCCAAGAACAAAGCTAACACTTTGTCTGAGAGGGCAACATCCCCTGCATTTCCCAGGGAGCAGGRCAATAATTAGTGAGAAGAGAGGCAAGACTACTTCCTGAATAAATTAGAAAGTAATGTACCTCAAGGACAAGTGTACATGTTAAGTCTGTGTAAAAGCCACAGACAAATCCAGAAGGGAATCTGACTAGAGAAGCCAGAATGAATCATCATCAATAGTCTGATGAAGAGAGRGAATTTCACTTTCCTGCATTCCCCAATAAGATCTTTGTCAGGAAATCAGTTAYAACAAGTCACCCAGTTACCAGTAGGGACAATTGCTGGTATTGAACCTCAGTATAAGGAGATTAGGCACATTTCTGATGGCAAATGACTTGCCTTCACTTTATCACATTTGTTACGAACCTCTGTAGCTTCACTGCCTTGTTTGACACTCTGTAGAATACAGCCACAAGTACTTACTTAATTAACATTGCTTGACTAAAGGGGGAGTGAGAGGAAGAAGTGTCACACATTGCTTCAGGAGCAATTTAAAGCACAGGATGAGGTAGATATGTACAGAATGTAGACTCACTTGTTCTCCATATTCAGTCCACCGGCCTCGATCATCTTTCCAATACCACATCCACTGTGTGGTCAATACAAATGAGGGTTTTTTCACAGATGATGGCGTAGAAAGGCGTCGAAGTGAAGAACTACCACAAGTCATCGTCTCGAAATTAATGTTCTTATCTTCTATGCTGTAAGGACAAATTCAGAGGTTTATAGAAGTTAACAGTGCATATTTTATTCTCTAACACCTGGTTTAGGCTGCAGCAATTTTCTTTAATATAATGTGACTGCTTGAGGATTTTGGGGTCCAAAATAAGAATTCTTTTCCGCAGCATGCATGGGAGCTCTGAAAACTGCTTCCAGTCTTCAAGACTRAACTATGGACTGTGAGAGGCTGAATGCCAGCTCAATCTCTAGCCAGATGTTGTGCTGCTAACTTTCCAGACAATCTGGGGCTACAGCCATAATGTAGCAAAAGCATTTTTTGCAATAAATAAATGCACACAGTAGTGTGGTTACAATTTTTCTCAGTAGAAAAAACAAAGTGGTAAATACTTGACCTGGATTTGCCAGAAATACATGCAGCTTATTAACTGTGTTCTTTTTTTGTAGTTACAAGATGCAACCACAGCTGTGAGTTCTGTAGACGGCATTTACAGCTTGGCTGCCTGGGGTTTTACTTCTGGAAGTCTTGAAAAATTAATTCTTCCTGCTCAGGTAGAAAGATTTTGAAAGTAGCCTCCTCTTGGGAATTTTGCTTTTGATTTGCACCATCCAGCAGCCTACTCAAGCAGCAAACTAAAATCATTTGGAGTGTGGAGGCAAGGGCCAATGACTATGCTGTTATATCAACTGTTGTCAAGAAGCTCAAAAGAATCATTACAAATAAATTATCATTAATTATCTAAAATATTGCCCATAAATTCTCAGCACTTAATTCYAACCACATTTTACTACCCTATATAGAGTTTTAAGTGCASRGTATTGATATGTTACTGTATAGATGAGAAAAACTGGGTAATGTTCCCATGCAGTTACTTCCTTTACTTTTCTGTACATCTCTCCAAATTCTGAACACCTCAGTAATCAGCAATTACGAAAGCCTTGCATCTTTCAGAAGAAATCAGTTCTTCATGGGCTTATTGATATGTTACTGTATAGATGAGAAAAACTGGGTAATGTTCCCATGCAGTTACTTCCTTTACTTTTCTGTACATCTCTCCAAATTCTGAACACCTCAGTAATCAGCAATTACGAAAGCCTTGCATCTTTCAGAAGAAATCAGTTCTTCATGGGCTTAACCACACCACAGCACTTGAACAAAGCAGTTCAGCCATCATTATTACCTGTTGTTTTGGGGGTCACAATAGGCCTTTTCAATTTCCTCCATCGCGGTAAGGTCATTCCAGGTGATCCCGTTATATACCTGCCATCGATACGGCAAATGGTAATGAATCAGTCTGCATTTATCTGCAATGAGATCAGACATAGTCAAGAGCTCTGCAATCATAACACGAACTGAAAGCAAGATGAGACAAGAAAAAAGGAGTAAGCACTTTTTACACTCCTCTTTGGCCTTATCTCCGGGGCTTTGCTGGGAACAATAAATACAGTTCACTGAAACTAAAGATGTATTGGAATAAAAGAGATGTGTTTCTGCAGTCACACTAAGGAAAGCAACATAAGCTCTCATATTGCCAAATATATTTCAAATAGACTATAACCTTCTCTTCTTTGAGACASCACCTCGGCATCTGGGAGAGCAGTGCCACATAAAGGAAGTTGATATCTGTGTGTCTCACCACCACTTCTCTCATTTCCCYGGACTCCAATTATTGGCCATTGCCAGACATGGGATGGATTAGATCCATCATCAGCTTAGTTGCTACAACTATTGTGTATTCTCAAGACATTATGCCACCTCAGATCACTTTTCAAAAGACTTAATGGGAGGACAATACGGCTTCTATCTGATGTACCTAAGACAGGAATGAAGGATGACATATTGTTATTGATATCACCAGTGACTGTAAGACCAGTTATTAAGTTGATCTAATATTCAAAGAAAGTGTAACAGTTAACACTTGAAGGGTTCTTGCTGCAGAAACATGCAAAAGGCCTGCTCCCTCAACTTAATTGAAACAAGCCATAAATGCGTCATCTACAGAGGAGAGAGAGTTTGTATGTGTCTGCTTGACTTTCCTCTGATTATCTTTTCTGACACTGTTCATTAGTGACTTGGAATCAAAGTGAAAYGGTGAGAAAGCACAATTGCCAATGCCAATGCTCCAAGATCCACCACTAGTCTGAGTCACCAAAAAGGCTGTGCCCCTGCAGACACTGCTCTTCAAAGACATTACTTTTGATAAGGCTTACCTTTATGTTTGCAGTACTTCCAGACATAGAACAAGCATATCTCATCACACTTGTCTACTTCGTTGTTCTTTGAATCTTTAGCAGAGGAATCATCCTTTTTACCTACAGGAAGGAACACATTCATCCTTATTTTCCCTCTTGAAAACAAATCCAAGAGAAAGACACTGCATTTGGCATTTTATCCAAAAAATAACTAGGAGTTAATTGCAGCAGCCAAGTTAGGAGCTTTCAGGATGTGACTGTCCCTGCATAGCCCTAACTCTTGCAGCTGGTTTTAAAGCCAAGGCCTTTCTGCTTTGGAGGATGGAAGATTTAACAGTTCTTATTCACACACTGTAACACATGTAAGACAACCTCTAAACTTACAATGGTATGGACAAATCCATTCCTTGGAGAGAGAAGGTAAGGAAAGATACCACACACACAGATACAATTCTGTCTCCAACCCATGCAAGAAAGCATTGCATCCAGAACAGTTCAGAGATTAATCCCAGACTACTTCTCCAGACCAGACACATGTATGCCATTGCTGTCAAACACTTGAGCAGAAATTTCAACGCTCCTCTGCAGGCTGACTATTATTATGGCTTTCAGCGTATGCTAGGGTAAGCTTGGAAGCTGCTCTGACAACTACAGGGCTGTAGGTATGGCTGTACAAAACCAAATCCCATTGAACACCACTGAGCTGAAGACTGGAGGGTTAGAAACAATGCATACCTTCATCTCTGTCTCCCTTTCTTGTTGGCTGCTGGTGTTGGCTCTGACCAGGTGCACTGCTACTGGGACCTGCAAGAGAAGACTGAGTGAACAGCACTGCTGGACAAGATCTTCAGCTAGCTGGTGTCATACTAATTTGTGTGTTGAGGATCACATCCATCCCACTTGCATTATTTTCCACTGTACTGCTGTTTTAACAGATCAGCAGTTATAAATCCCAGCTAGTCACAATTATCAGCAGTCACTCAAYTGTGATTTTGTATATAATAGCTTATGCAGCAGTAACACAGCTCTCCCTCCTACACTACTCAGCCACTGCCAATTTCCCTCTCTTTTCTCTAGGTTTGTGCTTTGGTACTCAAAGCACAGAAAGGATGATGGATTTAGCTGTGAGGTAAGGAAAGAATGGCTTCTACCCTTGTCAAACTCAGAATCCTATTTAAGTACAGTGTTTCTTACAACTTTTTCCCTTCTTCAGCTCTTTGTTGAATTCCACATGCTTGTGATCACATATAGCCTGGAAGTTTGAAGCTGTCTTTAAATCGATCCCACCAGTTTCCAACACATGCAATTCATGGGCATTCAGGAGGTTGTGGGACCTCTTGCACTGAAGAAATCTACATTCCCCTCGGAGAAAGTGCCGACAAATATGAAGCTTGTTGCAGTTTTGCTGTGCACAGGTACCTTTCCCATGGTTGTAATATTGGCATACCTAGAAGCAGGGAGGAAAGATGCAATATGAATTCAAAAGCATGTTAGAATCAGTAATTTAAAAAATTCATTCTATATGCATACAATTTCAACAACAGAAAAACTGTGGCTAAATGGCATACACTCATTGTAACTTCTGTAACCTGGGCAGATTTCTTGTGGGTAGGAGTATGTATTTTCAGCTGAATCATGCATTTTTGAAGTTGCACAGAGTCGTTTCAAAGAAAAAGGAAAGAGCTGATCCAGCAAGCATTCATTCTTGGCACTTCTGAGCAAGATAGTTTTCCCTCATAATAACTGCCCAAATTACCKTTATTCTATACATAAAATAAAGGCAAAGAAGAATGAGCCCACCCTTGAAAACATTTATTCTGTGTCACATGGGGTATTATTCTGTGGAGCAGAAACTGCAGAAGTCCCTACTTGTAAAGTATACTCTACACTGAAGACCTAGACTTCTAAAAATGATATGAAGTATGCTGTGAGATTAGAGTACATGTGGAAATGCAATGCACTTTTTATTCCGCTACTCATCAAACAAGAGACATGTAATGAGTTGGACCCAGGGTAGAAATCATACACCAAAAAGTCCTTTGTATTCCCCAATGAGCACCATATGAACACTTCTGCTCCAGCAGCACAGAGGAGCAGCCCATTACAACAAAGCTGCTTTGAGCAGKTCACACAGCTTTCTTGTAGGCAGCCCCAATATCATAGGGGGACTGCCACAGATCCCCTCCCATACCTCTTGCAAGCAAGACAGACAGTTTCTATGCTGTGTTGCATTGAATATATATAAATCTATATGTCAATTAGGGAATTAGACATCAATGTGATGGCAGTGTTTAAAAGATTGGCAATTCAGAACAGTTTCAAACTTCAAAACAATCTTCACTGGATTGATAATCATTAACAAAAACGTTGTCAAAAGTTAGCTCTTAATCACTATCAATCAGTATCACTTCATGTACACAATAAAGTGTTATGTGTAGCACTTTTGCATATGACTAAGAGCCATCTGTATGATCAGCTACAGCGCAAAAGCGAAACTGGTTTGCTGAAATTAGTTCAAATGATACCTATATAGTTGGGATAAAGGTAACAAGCACAAAGGCTAAGGTCAAATTCCTAATGACACACGCACAAGAGACCATGATATTCATTATTTCTGCCAATAAAAATTCTAATTTAACATGTCAGGAATGTGAAAATATGAGCATACATATTTTGTGACAGTGTTCCTTAAAAACAGTTACTAGTAAAACAAGATTTCTGTTACAAAGAACTGTATCTTTAAGTCAGTTCTTTGTTAATTTAGCCACTTTCCTCTGACAAAGGGGTCCTCCAGCATTTGGAAGACTATCCAATTATCATTTAGATGAAATAAAGTTACAGCAAGGATAACTGACGAAAGATGGAAGACTCTGAGAGCACTAAGAAAACAGAAAGCGTGTGAGACAGAGAGCTTCACTTTCTCATTTGTGTAAAGGAGAATTATACCTCTCCTTAAATGTTGTGGTGGGTGTATTCAAGGCCCCTGGAGTCAGGCTTGGGCCCACTTTCTTTCCTTTCTTCTCTTCTGTTTCTCTCACCTCCTTGCTATGTGCAGATCATGTATTTATATGAAAAATGAGTTTTTTAGATTTGTATGTGTTAAAAAACCATCTCTTAGCTCTTTTGGGGGCAGTACTGGCAGAGGATGAAAGATTACTGTCACTTCAGACCTGAGTCAGGGAAGTGGCAGATGGCTTTTTCTTCTGGGAAAAAAATGGAGACTTCAGAGAACCATTATCTTGGAGATCCTACCCAGACCAGGCTCATCAAGAGCTAACAGAAGCTCTCCCTAGCTCTTTCTAGGTACTGGAAGGTGTCCACAGAAAGAGACTGTATCATCATACCTGGAAGGAGAATTGCATTATCATGCATTTCCACCACATAGGTGTGTGACCAACCAATAACCCCTAGAAATGGAAGAAGGCTCAGAGGAGACGGCCAAGGGCAAGGTGCTCATGAAACTGAAGACTAATACAGGATGCAACTCATTAATCACAGCTGTTGCACAAATAACTGACTTTATTTCAACACAAAGGGATCAGAGGATGTCCCTTGYGTTAGACAAGCAGCTGTACCTGTTCAGTGGATCAACTGGTGTAAACATTTCTTTCTGAGTTGATCGAAAGAATGTGAATTTCTCCCCAAGATAACCAGACCAGCATGAGGGAARTATATATGTGGCTTAGCCCAACATAGAGTATAAAACCTGAACAACTAACAAAGTAACTTCAAAGAGAGCAATGGACTTGAGCCAGCTTCAAACAACCTGTTCCTTCCTGGCAATTAGGGATGCCCAGCACTATGATGGTGAGCACATTATGGAGACTGGTAATGGCAATCACACTGGTATTTTGATTGAACTGTATGTTGCAAATGCTTTATTTTGCTAAGTGTATGCACTTATATTGTGATTTCAGTATATTGTTGTATCATTCTGCTAAATCAAAAATCCTGTGTAACATTAAATATCTTCAAAGTAAACTTTTATATTAAACATTTTACTCTGTGTGTGTGGAATATCTAAAATAACCTAGTCAGAGTAATGGACTCTGACAAGGYGTTACAGTCGCTGAGGTGGCACCAAGAGCGTCTAGCTGATTCAGAAGCATTTGAGATCTACTGCTGATCAAGTCCATTTACTCTTCTTTATTGCTAACAGCTCCTGTCTGACTCACCCTTAGGCAGAGGGGAGCAAATCTTACTGTTCAACCCTTAAAGGTTCAGATCTGACTCTCTACTTCAGCCATCATGGTCGTGAGTCAGTCGATCGCCTGGGTGCAAGCTGAGAGCTCGTACTGTCTTACAATAGTCCTTAACAAACTTATCCTAAATTGGCTGTGAATATTAAAAAAATCATATAACTGAGATTATTTTAGTAATCACTGATGGCTACAGTCCTGGACGGCTCTTAGTTGTTGAGGGAAGCAGAAACTGAAGTGGGATGTCTTCTTTCTTCCTCATCTTTCCTCTCTCATTGTTGATCCTCTATGTTCCACTCCCCCTCCCCAAAATAAAAGGGGGTGATCTCATCTTGACATCTTATTTTGGGGATTAGGACTTCCAGTTTTGCTTATTCTGGTGAATTATCCCGATTCCACTAGAAACTCTTCCTGTCTGCTCTGAACGATTATTTTAGTTTTATTAGATATTTGTTTTATTAGATATTTCATTTTAGTTGTGCTAGATACCTTACAGATTATACTACTTCCTCATATTTTCCTGTACTCTGTTTTCGCAACTGTATCACAACACTGTATTTRCCTTTATGGCTATTATTTATACGTTCAAGCCTAGCTGTATCAGAGGATACTTTTAGTGGTGTTACAATGTTATAAAATGCTTATACATTGTTGCTGGTTATGCTTTTTCAGTCTTCTTATGTCTGCCTTGGATTCAAACTTAATGTGTGTCTACTTCACAGGTGCAACAGGCCTCTGCTTTGGCTGCAGCTGTCTTCCCCAGTGAAAGCACACAACAGGCTGTGTAGAATGTCATGAAGGGGAAAGAAAGCTCTACATTCACTCTGGAAGTGAAGCCACATGCTAATAAGCATTGGTACGTGCCTTGCAATGTTGCTTAATTGCTGCAAGGTCTAACAAAGTTACAGATATAGGATTTCTCTTAGCTAATGCAATGTTCCTCATTTATCTACTCCATAATTTCAGGTAAGTTTCTTTATTTCTCTCTCCTCCATTTTCTCACTTTTCTTCAAGCAGAATGTGCAAAGGCTCATCAAGAGCCCTCTAAGATCTACTAATCATGAACTCATGCAAGTGCTAAGTAATGATAAACACTTTTGTAAGATGTTCTGCAAATTCTGCTACTAAAGAACTCAAATCTTATGCCAAAAGTGCTGGTTTTCCTCAGCACAAGTATTGCTGTTTTGGGGATCCTGATACCGTTCAAAGTATAACCTTCACCTGAAATGTTTGTGCCACATCTGAATGTCTACCTAGCAAAAACAACAACAACAGTAGTTAAAACTTCACAAATGTGCTTTGTTTTCCCACCCCTCTCCCAAGTGGAGAACACTGTTCAAGTCAGAGTTGGAGACAAACAGTTGGTCCGATATCAACTTGAGAAAAGTACAAACTAAGAGCTGGAATATCAACTTACTCAGTAGATCCTTGATTCAAAGATGTAACATAGATGTTTGTATATCTAGAAAAACGTAATGCTTTCTTAACAGGTGTTTCTCTAATCTAGTCTCTCCCTCTTAACTCCTTCCTTCTAGGTACTGCCCCCGCCAGGAACACTGTCAGCCAAAACCCAGAAGCGGATAGCAGTTTGCTGTGCAGCCTGAGGCTAGATTATTTCAGATAATGATCTGAAATTTTTGAGAGCTAGAACACAGGAACCACTTTTGTGCTGGCACATCTTCCTACTCAAGAATGCAAAAAAGAAGAGCAGTTGAACTACAAAAGTAGCTAAAAGCTGGAGAGAGTACAGAAAATACAACCATTTTGTATGGAACATCCATTATGCAAAATATCACCTAAGGTTATTGGAGATACCAACCACACATGTTACAAAGTGAGACTCCTAGGGACTGAAAGATAATGAGGTTGAGGGCATTTTTGTAGCGCATCTAGGGAAAGACTAAGAAACTGATGCTGGTATGCAGGACTGAGTTTTTACCTGGGAACTTCAGAATAAACTACTGAACTAGAACAACACTCCACTTCAATTAAACTAGTCATCCATTATTATCTGCACCAGGAAAGCAGGCTGCCCCTTGTGTTTGCCACGAAATAGAAAAAGGAAGGCCAAACAGAAGGCAGAGAAAGTATTAAAAACTTCGTCTGAGGCATTGTTGTGTTTGATTTCTGACCCTGCACATCAGCTCAGTTCACAGCAGACAAAAGTTTTGCCTGAGGTCTCCACACATGCTACATGTCAGTGTATGCACAACCTGACAGCATTTCTAAGCAAGAAACAGCAAAGTTGGCTTTCACCTCACCCTACTCCTAATTCTCAGGTTCACAAATATCCTGCATCTATCAGTGTTTTCCACTGTTTCTGCTATTTCACTCCATAGGAGTTCAATTGCTCTATTAGAGGCAATTACTGATGGCTTCCAGCAGTGAGAGCTGAACAGACCTATAGA
Source organism: Rhea americana (assembly GCF_003343005.1). Taxonomy (NCBI): domain Eukaryota; kingdom Metazoa; phylum Chordata; class Aves; order Rheiformes; family Rheidae; genus Rhea; species Rhea americana. The sequence continues at coordinate 751,183 of NW_028186344.1, forward strand.
AAAGACAAGAGTTATACCAATAAACAATGGCTGTTACTACCTGCTCCTTACTGGCAGTAATTAAACAAGAAACAGTTAAGTTTTAGCTGTAGCTGAGGTGGAGGAAGACATTACTAATCTGTTTTTGTTCTATACTCCTTTAATCTGCCAATACAATTTATCTATTTTAAAATGCTACAGAAATGATTTATTCTGTCTAAATCCAGCAGTATGACAGAAGAGAATAATACAACAATGTAACTGTTATTCAACAGTATGAGGATCTTATAATCTCCAAAAGACAATGGTAACAAGCAGTACTGTGGAAATCTCTTAACTAGAACCAGCTGTAGGGGGAACAGGATACAGAAATAGCCCTGCCTTGAAGGTAGCATTGTTGTTATACATAGACACAGAACCTGAAATTGGATGGTTTAGCCAGATTTAACAACATCAATCACTTGCACACAAACCAAAGGCTGCTTTGTAGGAAATTATATGAGTAATTAACTGAAACTCAGTGCAAGAATTTGGAAGGAGAAGATTTTACACAAAATTCACTGCAGTCACTTGTTCATTTTCTCACAGATTTCACTCACTCTCTCACTTCAGAACACCAAAATATGCAGGCTTATGTAGTCTGGGCAGAGAAAGGGATGCTGGCTTTCTGGTTTTCATCATCTCTTGCGTAAGAACCAACATTATTGATAAGAAACAACAAACTGTTTTTGGACAGATGTTTTATTTCCTCTAAACCTGTAAAATTATTGTGATTTTTTCACCTCAATCTTGCTTACATCACCCTCTGTAAATCTCAGGTGAAATTGCTAACATTTTTGTTGTTCTTTCCTTGTTCTTTCCCATTATGGTTATAGTCTGTCCTTCAGTCAGGATAACAGACACACAAAACATGCTGTAACTTTGCTGTCAACCTCCTGCTGTCAGAGGGCACGCCTGCTGGCTAGTCATATATGAGTGGCATTATCAGGGCTCAGGCCTCTTGGCTTTGATGTAAACAGCACACTCCTCTGTTTTCTAGTTTTATTGCTGTCATTCTTTCGGTTATCAGTACATGCCATTTCTGTAATCCTTACTCTATACTGGTTTTTCTGGTGCTCTCACACATAGCTGCTCCCATTTATTTGTCATACAGATTAATCTTAATATTTCTGTTAGAAATCTTAACAGCTTGACATTCAGGTAAGATCTCCATCTTTTCTATTTTCCTTTCCCATTCTCAACTAACAAAAACTTCCCTTAAGAAATCAGTACAACTCACATCAGGGAGGAGGAAATGGTCATTTTGGAGAAGCAGTACTCGCAGCTCGTATTCATTGAGACCAGACAGCTCATGGTTCTTTAGGACTTTTTTGTTCTCAGCTGTGTTGATGTCATGGCAATACTTACAAGCCCTGCAAGAAAACAGAAAGAAGTATCAAATCTTACTTCTTCAGTCAGGTTGATTTATAGAAGCACCTTACACAACGCAGAGCTTGGAAAAAGCCATACAGAGATGATTCGACAAAAGTCTCTGCGAATATTTTGATGGACTCTGTTACTAAATCTGCTAGAGAATGGAGTACACAGCATAATAACCCTGTGAAATATAAGAGTATTTTTTCCCCCATCTTAAACAAAGATGCAACTAGATCATTTTACAAGAAAGATAGCAGCACAGACTTGAAGAAAACTTTGACTGCTCTGTACTTTCTTTCTCTCCAATACGAAGTGAGTCACACAACCTTTTCCCTTCCACTTGGAAGAAAAGCTAATTTAAGAGAATATACATCAGCGATGTGGCAACTAAAACAACCGTGATTTTGTGAATGTGAAAGGTTGTTGTCCTAGTGAGGGACTGTAAAGAAGCAACAGTTTGAGAGCCCCAAACAAAAAGATAATGAAGCTGAACACAACATAATTTATTATTCCTGCTGACTGAGAATAGAGCTTCTGTTAAATCCCACTCTTCGAAAGCATGATCCATTACAGCCCTAAGACTAGACATACTAAACCAATTTAAAAAATTAGTCATATATCACTGCTAGGGCTCCAGTCTTATGCTTGCCCCTTTGCACTTTAGTTGAATCTAGAAACTCCTCTGATAACACTGTTACCTCATGCTGTGTCTCATCCAATGCTTCTATAAAGACTTTTATGCAGACATTAATTTCTCCTCCCACTATCAGTTGGGCAATTTTCTTTGTAAGCAAATAAATAAAAATGCAAAGTCTGAAGGGGAAATTTGCCATCTTTGGTCCTGAGAATTGATCTTCTAGTGATCCTAGACTCAGTAGACACTGGATTAACAGCTACAATGGTAGGAGAGCTACAAGGTATTCAAGATTAGAGTCATCAGTAGTACTCCTTCAGAGCTAACTTCAGGTTCCAACAACAGTCATGCTAACCACTAAACCACTTGAGTACATATTTCTAAGTCAAAGATTCACAAGTCTGTGTCAAGCTCACAAGCAGACTGGTAGCAGATCAGGTTAGTTTAATAATATATTGAAAAAAAAATGAAAACTTTCTCACCAGACAAGTTAAAAMCAGTTTGACTTGACCCAAAATTGCACCAATTTCATTAAAAAGAAACACCTACTTGCAGTGTTTTTCTTTACAGAGATTCTAAAACCAAAAATGATGTAAGATCTAGAAACAAGATTAGATTATATTTTATTGATTAAAAAAAGATCCTCCATCTCGATCTACATGGTACCTGATCCATCCAGCACTATTTCTGTCCCCTTGTTTTAATCATCCTGCTACAAATACACTCTCAAAGGTGTATTCTTCCTTTTATTAGTTATTAACTAATAACTAAGTGGATAGTGGATCTTAAATGCTTAGCAATGTTGAGAGGACTTTGTCTCTTCAGCATTATAAAGTGAATCACTAAGCAGTTAATTTTTGTTCACTTGAGTTAAAGTGTGAGTGCCTCCATGCACCTAGTTATTTGTAACAGTTAATCACATCTAAGCCTTTTATTTTACTGAGTAAGAAAGTAGAAAGAATATAGAAAGACTAATAAAACATTAGCATCTTAATGCTTTGCTAGTACCATTCTGAGCTACGCCTTTCCCTTCCATCCCCTTCAGACTGGGGTGCACAATGAAGTATTATTCTGAGGTAGATAAACTGGCATCTGGCGTGGCATCAGCATGTTGCAAACACTGCCACAGAGCAAGACACAGGGTTTTGGAGTACAAATTAAAAATCGTTTTCCAGACAGGGTTCAGTGGTGCTGTTGGTTCTCAGCAAAAAGTTTTTGATTGTCCTTTCTGCATTTGTTTTTAATTTCTCTGCCTTTACAGTTATTATTTATTTTAAACTACATTCCAATTTTAATTAGCCTGGAAGAAAAATGCCATCCCTAGGAAGACTGTGTGGCCCAACCTTCCTGCATTTTTTTGGTAAGTCTAGAAGAYGGAGACTGATGTAACAGGAGATTCAGTATCATCTCCGACAGATACGGCTGTAAGCAGAGCAGTGACTTTAAGCAAAATTAACTGGCTGTAAGTTTCTAAATTAATAACAGATGGTAGGTAAGCACTATATTTTCTTAATAAATAAATAACCACGTGTTATTTTCATCTGGATTCTAGTGGACTCGGAGACAGATGCTGCGGATAGGTGGCTTTAATTAAAAAAAAAATAGCAGAAAAAAAAAAAAAAAAAAAACAGAGCTGCCGCGGTGTGCGTGTATGGGGCGAGAGGGGGAGAACTCCACTCCCCTCGTGGCCGTCGACGGCGCGCGCACGGCGGTCCCGTCCCGCCAGCCGCTGCCGCGAGTTCCCCCCTCCCTCCCTCCCCACCGCCCGTCGGTGGCCGCCCCCGGCGCTCACCTGGTCCCCAGGTTGCACTTGCCAAAGAGGTGGAGCTTGCAGAGGTGCAGGCGCTCGCAGCCCCCGCACTCCTTGCGGACGCAGAGCCGCAAGGCCGACACGGCCAGCACGTCGATGCCGGCGGCGTCCCACCCCCTCAGCACCAGGAATCGGTCGGGCCCCGCCACCGCCAACGTCTGCTCCAGCTGCTGCGCCGAGAGACCAATGTGCTGCTGAAGCTCCGCCAGCCCCAGCCGCCCACCCTGGGCGCACAGGGTCTTCGTGAGGAAGCCGCATACCGCCGGGTCGCTCATGATCTCAGCGCTCGTCTCAGCCCGACGGGAGGGGACGACGGGACGAGGCTACCTGGGGCGGGACAGGGCGGGGCTCCGCAGGCGTCGCCCGGCAGCGCTCCGGGAAGAATCGAAACTGAAGGCGGAGATGAGCCGGGCTGCTGGCGGCGCCCCAGGGGAGGGCGCTGGGCTGCTCGCTGCACATAAAGCAAGTGCCACAGGTATCGGAGAGAGCGGGGCGGGGCGGGGCGGGGCGGGGGGGGAGAGAAGGAAACGACAAAACCGCCCCCACGCCTCGCATGAGCTTCCCCCAGCCAGGAAGGAGACAAACTGTGCCGGGGCTGCTGCCGCCGCCGCCGCCGGGGTGGGCGGAGGAGGGGAGGGGTGGGGAGGGGACGGCCCGCTTCGCCAGGCCGCGCGGGGGCGCCGGTGCGCCCGGGCGTGGCTCGGGGAGCGCCAGGGCCGCGCCGCGTCGCCCCCCGCTCTGTCCCGCCCGCGTATGGGCCGCGTGGACAGCGCCGCGGCGGTGAGGGCAAGCGGGCGGCGGGTTTTCTCCGCTGTCAACCACGCAGAAGTCAAATACGTGCAAATGCAGGACTCAAAGTTGTTTGTTTGTTAATGCCTCTCTATGTCTGTGTGTGTGTCTGTGTCAGTGTGTCTGTGTCTGGCTTCTGACGTTTGGCTTTGGCAATGAATTGCTGCCGCCCGGCCTGCAGGGCACATAGTTTTCTATTTTTGTTGTCGGGCGGAGTGCCCACGGGAGGTTTTCCTCACTTTTCATCTACTGTGAACTACCTCTATCAGTATGTATGAGACACTAATATAAATGTAATACAGAGCTTTAAGCCTATAATGCARGAGAAATGAATACTTAAATAATACCAGTGTTTAAGTAATTGCTTTTTGCAATTACTTTTTGTTCCTCCGTGTTGTCAGTTAGCTGCTAATCAATACTGTTTTTCACAGTGTCCTGACAAGAGGGTGTGAAGCCACTAAGTAAATAATTCCTGTTAATGTTGAGGTAGAGCTTGGGAGGGGTTATGAAACTGAGGAGAAATATGGCAAGTATGTGAATCAGAAAGATATGAGAGGGAGAAGGTTGAGTACTAAATTAATTAAAGATGAATTTTGAGTATTCAAACTTTAAGCAATGCAGGTTTAATAAGCAGTAAGTATCAGCTGATCCCTCTGAGTTGGGAACTTAACCTTGAAAATAAAGTGAATGCCAACTTGTGTTGCTTGATACTAGTGCTTGATCTGAAAGGCAGGCAAAACTGCATAGTCTGCTACATACAACACAGTCAACACCACCATCAACAATTGCTATTCAGTTCATAGAAAGAGAAACATCTCATAGAACTAGACTGATGCATTTAGTACAGTTTTGTGGTTTTGCTGTTTCTTTCTTGAATGGAAAGTTATAGAAAGATCTTTTCAATGGACAGATTTTCCCACATTTGCCTTCTTGCTATGATACTTTAACAAATGAAGAAATTTAAATAAAAAATAGAAAGGGAAAGGATAGAAAGAGGARTTTACTGTATTAGTTCTAGCTTTAGGAAAGTAAATTGGTGGTTCTGGGCTGGTTTATGTTCTAGGCATGTGTATGTGCATTATCAGGTTACCTAGGATAATAAAACTCAGATCCACACCTGTCGTATTTTTAAGACTGAGTGCAAAGGTAGAAAATAATTTAGGCAGTGAGCCAGCAGTTCTTGTTGTGAAGTCCAAACACTAGAAAAATCATGAATTGGGCATTTCAAAAAAACTTTCAGTCATATTTATTTATTTTCTGTCTTTTTTCTTCATTCCCCTGAAAATCTACATTTGTGCAATAATCCACTCAGAAGTCTGATCTATGTAGGCTGAGGAACTTTATTTGGTACTTTTTGGGAACAGTGTAACATCTATGGAGTAGGAAACTAAATTGAAGAACTCCAAGCAAAAAGAAGCTGCAGATGCCACCTTGGCAAGCACCTTGCCCTAAAATCTACTTTAGAAGTGTTTTGAATCAGTCTTGGGAGAAAACAAACTAAGAAACTTTACTGGATTTAGCCTGTCTGTTGGTATATTGCAAATAAAAATGCCCCAAATACTTGACGTCCTCACCATTTTCTTCTTCAAACAGTACCTGTTTGTATGAAACAACATAACTATGTGAGACAGAAGGAATGGCTGCATGAGGAAGTCAGTGTTCTTTTCACAGAGCAGTGCGTGATTCCATCCAAAAATTTCAAGCATGAAATTAAGAACCATAAAAAATGGCTGAGTTGATGTAACTTCTTGCTGTTGCTAAAAATGCAATCCTCGTACCTCTATTAGTTCTGCTGTTCTCAACAAGAGTTAAGAGTGGCCTGTGTTGAGAATGAAGGCCAACATTCTCTTTTYTGCTGTAAAATCTCCTTGTTTGCCCTGGCTCTGGTATTAACCAGATTCCTTAGTAAACTGAGCCAGCTTTCAGAGACTGGTAATAGAAATACTAAGATTGGTATAAATGAAACAGATGTGTGTAAGAAGAAGAAGAAACAACAGAACAAGATTAAAAGAATAGCCTGTACTGATAGCCAAAGAAACAGTTTAAGGTAGTAAAACTGAGAAATGCATTCTTTCTCTCAAGCCTATAAGGCTTGCCCTTCATAGCACAGACAGCTTGTCAGCAGAAGACCCTGAAGTGTGGCAACACAAGGATGACAACAAGGTATAGCACATTCCAAATGCTGTTTCTTTTCCTTCTGTCCAACTGGAAGACAGACTATAACCTAGGAAACTCAAACCGAAGAAACTCTGCAAAGGAGCAAAACACTAGCCTAAAGTGCATAGAGGCAGAAGTAGTCAGACTGTGAAGCAAAAAGGATGACACTATAGTAAGTACTGGGCCCCACTAGCTTTTATACCCAGTACTAGGTATAATATTCTTCTGCAAAACACAGTTTGCAACTGCCACTCAAGAAGAACTCAAAAAATATGATGGAGGATAGCTGGCATCCGTCTTCCTTTATGATATGCACAACACAGATCCTGGCCAGACCAGCTGGTCTTGTGACTGTGGAAGTGTGAGAGTGTGAGAACTGAATGAATGCAAATGAAATCGAAGGAATTGAGTGAAACCTGTGAGAGAGCGAGCATGAATCCATAAAATCCATTTACTTAGTTTGTAAAATAATCTCCCCATAAGATCTTTTCCTGATTTTGTTACATTAATTTTCTACAAACTCATAAACTGAAAGCAAACTAGGTTTTGTCTGTTTTTTTTTTTTTTTTTTTTCTCCTTTGGCGGCAACAGCTTGCTAACTGGACTGTACTTTGACAAGGTGAGTTGAGCACCAGCCTGTGTGCAGGAGTGGCAGGCAGGCAGTATTTCTGGAAGTCAAGCTTTTTGAACATGCATGTCTAAATGCAACATCTGCAGCCCAACTGGATGCAGTTGAATTTTGAAGAAAAAGTTTTTGTCTCGCCTGATATATCTGAAGTCTGAACATACAGTATGGTATTACACTTAACCCTGCAGAACTGCTGTGCTCTGTGTGAAAAAGAAGTGCTCCTACTCTGCATAGTCTGCATAGCATGGTTTGCCTCAAGTACCCCTGTACTGATTCCTCTAACCAAATCTGGAATTCTGTCCCTTTCAGGATGGCTGAAGTATGTGATAACACCCTGGAAATTATGCCACCCAACTGACTTCCTCTCTATTCCAGCATGTATCGGTTGTGCTAGTTCAGTTTCTCTCATCACCAGTCCCATTGTGGTTCTCAAGACCCCTCTTTCAGGTCTCAGCTTTGGCTTACCTTACAGTTATTCTCTCCTTGGCATTGCAATCAACCATTACTCTTGCTCTGTTTTCACCAGACTGATTCAAGTAGCATTTTGCAGCAACTTGCTAGGACCTTTGCTTTCTTATCCCTTYCCCATTTCTTGTACAACTCTCTCTCTGTTCTGTATTTTCTGCTTAATCAGCTGCTGACTGAGTATGCTAGTGCATGAGGATTAAAACTTCTTTTTTGTTGTTTTTCTGTGGAAACAATTCCACTGGTTTCAGCTTCCAGAGATTACAGTAGAGGGTTTTGTTCCCCCCGCTTCCCTTTTCTTTCAATTTGTTTGGGGAAATGCCTTTCCTTAAAACCAGAATGGCACTCTGACCTTTTATTCCATAATACGAATGTATTCTTAGCAGATTTTTTTTTCCTGAGAAATTACAGTTCTCTAGAGAAGAAAAGGAAGCTCTCTGGATAAAGCTGCCATGGCTCTGTGTTAAAGCTGTACAAGTTGCGGAGATCTGTAAAAGAAATACTCAGATTGATATGAATGCAGTATGAATGGAAATGTGTGTGTGTGTGTGAAGACACCATCAGAAACAGAACAGAAGTGTTAAGAGTTGTTTGTGTTGAGAATGAAATGAAGGCCAACATTCTTCCCAGGACAGACAGTCCATTAGTTGGCCAATTTGAGCTCCACAGAGTGTGAGCTTTTCCTCAGTAGCAAAAGGCTAGCTTTTGAAAGACCAGACTCTATTCCTTTCTCTGTTCTGTAGTTGCACAACTGTCTTACCATAAATATGGCAAGGGACCAATGGCTAAAAAGACAGGATAGAAAGTAATTCAAGACAGGAGTTGGAAAGAAAATAGAAGGCAAATCCTAATTCCATTTGTACTGACTCACATGGAAATTCTTTTCTGAATATGCTTTGGATGGTGAAAATGTTTTTTGTGATAATGTAGGCAATTGCTGTTTTTCCTAATGATTTTGAAATGTATTGAAAGTATTACAGAATGAACTTTCTACCATCAAATTTCACCTTAAATACATGGATGCTTTCATTAACTGTGAAAGCTAGTTATGCATATTTAAGGGTATCGATAATATAATGCTTATAAACTCATTACATAAATTATATATATAATTATATTGTATTATATACAATATAAACTTACTACATATAAATTACCACTTCTGAGCTTCATGCAGTCACCTGCGGGTATCAGGGATTCTCCTGCGGCACAGCTAGCTAAGTGTATTCTCTTACATGGTATTTTCCATCTTCCTCAGAAGCGTCAGTATACAGCAACACCTAGAACTTGATCTTACCATAACCTCAAGAGAAGTGAGGGAACAGGTGGCTGACAGGGTGTGTTTGGGAGACAGTATGACAGAAGAGGCTCTCACACTTCCCCTGCAAAAGTAGCACTAGGGCATTTGGGACCCAGCTCAAATGCCTGTTTGCAAATGCACATGGCATGGGGAACAAACAGGAGAAATCTGAGGTCCATGCACAATGGCAGAGCTATGACTGCTCTGGGATTATGGAGACCTGGTGGGATAGCTGTCATGATTGGAGTGCTGCAAAGGATGGATAAGAGAGTCTTTGGGAAAAATGGGGTAGAAAGGTGAGGAGGAGGGTCTGCTCTGTGCAAAGGAGTGGCTTGAATCCTTGGAGATGGGTGACAAGCCAGTAGAGGGCACAGACACAGAGGACAGACCAGCATGGATGATTTTGTAGTAGGTGTCTGCTTCAGCCCGCCTGAACAAGAAGAGGAGGTAAATGAAGCCTTCTCTAGGCAGCTGGAGAAATCCTCATAGTCACAGGTCTTGTTACTTGRGGGGGACCTTAACAACTACAATGTCTGGAAATATGGCCAGGTACAACTAGTCCAGAAGATTTCTGGAATGTATTGCAGATAATTTCTTGATGAAAGTGACTGATGAACAGACTATGGGAGATGGTCTATTGGAGCTGGTACTCAACAACAAGAAGAACTAATTGCAGATGTAAAGATTGAGCGCAGACATGGCTGCACCAAACACAAGACTATGGAGTTTAGGCTTCTAAGAGGAGTGAGCATGAAAAACAGGAGGAGCCCATCCCTGGGCTTCATAAGAGCAGATTTTGACCTCTTCAGGGACCTACTTGAAAGGATCCCATGGGAAATTGCCCATTGCTGAAGGGCAAAGGGGCCATGGCGACCTGGATAATCTTCAAGGACAACCTCTGGCCATTATAGTATGCAGAAAATTGAGCAGGCATGACAGAAAGTCAGCATGGGTTAACATGGAGCTCCAGACTGAGCGCAACCACAGAAAAGGTATTAAACAGAAGCTGGAAGCAGGAACAGGCTACTTGGGAGTAATGCAAACATGTTGAAATGGAGTTATGAATGGCAAAGCTCAGCTGGAGCTGTAATTAGCAAGGTAGGTGAAAGGCAGCAAGAAGAGTTTCTGTAAGGACATTGGTACTAAAAAGATGGCTAAGGACAGTATGGACCCACTGGTACATGGAGCAGGAGACTTAGTGACATGGAATACAGAAAAAGCTGAAGTCCAGAATGCCTTTATTTGTCTCAGTTTTCATGGGTAGGATTTTCTTTCATGTCTCCCACGGCCCTGTACCTCCTAGCTGTGTCTGTGGGCCTATAGCAGTACCCACAGTAGAAGACAGTGAAGCTAGGGAAAACTTAACCAGTTGGATGTACACAACTCCATGGACTAGAGCAGATTCATCCAAAGAGCAACCTGACCAGTGAAACTGTGAAGCCGCTCTCTACTGTTTTTGAAAGATCATGGCAGATAGGGGAGATTTCTGATGACTGGAGGAAGACAAATGTCACACCCATCTTCAAGAAGGGCAAGAAGGAGGATCTAGGTCTGTCAGCCTCCCCTTGATCCTTGGGAATCTTATGGAGTGAATCATCTTARAAGCCGTTTCTAAACACACGAAGGACAAGAAAGTGACGGGGAACAACAAACATGGACTTACCAAGAGCAAAGCACGTCTAACTAAACTCATTTCTTTCCATGGTAAGATGGCCGGCACTGCAGACAAGGAAAAGGCCTTAGATGTTGCATATCTTAGCTTTAGCAAGGCCTTTGACAGAGTTTCCATGACTTTCTTATCACTGAATTGGTGAGATACAGGCTAGATAAGTGGATGGTAAGGTGGGTAGAAAATTAGCTGGGCCACTGGGGTCAAAGAAGGGTGATGAATGGTGCAAAATCCAGTTGGCAGCCAGTAACTAATGGAGTCTGCCGGGATCAGTACTGGGACCATACTGATTAATGTCTTCATTACTGACCTTTGTGATGGGACAACATGCATTCTCAGCAAAACTGTGTGTAACACCAAATTGGGAGGTCRGTATGCTGGAGCCGGGGATACTATTCAGAAGGATTTGGACAGGCTGGATAAATGGGCTGACATAAACCTCATGAAATTCAACAACAGCAAATGCAAAGTCCTGCATCTGAGATGGAATATCTCCAGAAAGCAATACAGGTTGCAGGCCGACTGCCTAGRCAGCAGCTCTGCAGAAAAGAACCCTGGGGTCCTAATGGACAACAAGTTGGCCATGAGCCAGTAATGTGCCCTTGCAGCAAAGATGGCCAACAGCATCCCGGGCTGGGTTAGTAACTATCAGGCCCTGTGAGACTGCATTTGGAGTACTGTGTRCAGTTTGGGGCTCCCCAGTCCAGAGTAGAGGCTGAGAGCTAGGCCTGTTTGGAATGGAGAAGAGAAGGTGAAGAGGAGACCTTATGGCTGTCTGCCACTACTGAGTTGCAGGATACAGAGAAGATGGAGCCAGAGTCTTTTTGGAGGTGCACAGTGATAGAGGAGAAGCAATGGGCAGAAGCTTGTTCATGAGAAATTCTAATTAGATACTAGGAAAAAAAATTACCAGGAGGATGGCTAAACAGCTGGGCACATAAGCTGTGGTATCTTCGTCCTTGGAGGTGTCCAAGGCTTGTCAGGACACAGACCTGAGAAACCTGATTTAATCAGACCTGCTCTGAGCAGGAGATTGAACCAGATGCCTCCAGATGTCCCTTTCAAACTAAWTTATTCTGTGATTCTGTGAATTTTTAAGTAGAGCATCTTCTTTCCTAAAGGCATTACAATACACTGTATTGATTGTCAGGTTTGGGTGGTGGGGAGAGAGGAGGGACAGGAAGGAGAAGAGAGAGGAATTTCCTCTTCCAGATTACATTGTTTGAGGTCTTAGATATTTTTTGTTTGCGTGCCTTGGGGGTATTTGCTTTTGCTTGTTGCTTGGGGTTCAACTGTCAAGGGCATTACCTTTTAGTCTTTCTCATTCTCTACTTCTCTAACCATAGCACGCAGTATGAGGCAGTGATTAGGTTCTGTCAGCTTAACTAAAATTTCTGARCTGAATATTTTGGTGAAAGTTAATAGTCTCAGCAGTATAAAAGGTCAAACTTGTACACTGTGAGATGAAGATAAAGAGAGGCCAGTCAATTTTATGTTTTAGTAACTAATATCCACATGCAAAATATGCAGGCATTTTTTTAACAATCATGGAATTTGTGCTTGCAGAGTGGAATAATAAGACACAAGCTTAATACAATTTCTAATTATCATGAAAGCTTCCTTGTAGAACCAAACACTTAGCAGATCTAACCATTCTGTCAGATTTAGCAGCTATAAGGGATAGGATGCATGCCTGAGCTCTCTTCTAAGGAAAAGAGATTCTCTCTTTAAACATGTTTTATGCACATGCATTTGTAAACCAAACCCAGTAGCTAGGTCTTGCACAACAGACAATAGACTTATAGACCACATTTTTCTGTAGTAACACAGCAATATAATAGTATTATACTCAGTATGATGTCACTAGAGATATGGTGTTGTCAAAGATCAAACTTTTAGATACCTTGGAAACATACCCTGAAAATCTTTTGAAAAAATGTTAAAACATTCCGAGGATTGTAACTCGACAAAGTTAACTACTCCTATTGCTCCATTAATAGGGACCACATATTCTTTCTTATATTTCCACATACCTTACGCTATTCAACATCCAAATATAGAACTTAACAATGGTAACTGTCAACATTTGAACTGAGCAGCACCTTCAGCTCAAGCTGTCTAAACATTACTGATTTCTGTTTGCATAGTCATTAGGAAATGCTGTATAGTCGCTTGGTATAAGCAACAATATCTTAGCTCATTCCTTAGACATTCCTTAGATATAGAGATGCACTCTGTTACACAACACTCTTCCTAAGGCAGTGGTTCCAAAATTAAAAATAATTGTCAGGGTCCTGGCTGCATTCATCCTCCATCCCAGTAAACTTGGCTGCCTGGACTCAGGGCCGGCTTTGATAAGCAGCTGCCAAGCCTTGAGCAGGGCTCTGTGACAAAAAGCTGACAGAAGTCGCTTCTCTCTGGGAGTGGATGAACCCCCACCTGAACTGAGTTGTAGCAGCACTGTAGTTATGCCCAGCCAGTTACCCGGTTGATGTGGACACTGGCATAGACCCATGGACTGACTTCCCAACTTGATCTCAGACCTGTTTTATCACTACAGATGGACTTGCCAGGCAATCTGGACTCATGGCTGAACCTCGTTGCCACCCTYCGGCCTGCTGTGCCTTGCTTGAAACCTGTGGGACTGGCTCTTGCTGGTGAAGCAGCTGCCTCTGTCAGTCTTGTTATCAAACTTGGCACCAGGCTCCCCTTGTAGAGCTGCTGGCCCTCACGGCTTCCTGACAACAGCTGGCAAGTAGCATGCGAAAGTGGCTAGGCACAGGGCTCTGGCTCCTCCCACTTCCCAGCTGCTTCACAGCATTATCAATGTTGGGGAGCAGCAAGGGCTAGCAGCTCTGTATGGGAAGATGAGCCAGGAGTGGAGCACAATGATAAGGCAGGCAGGAGCAACAACCACACTGACTAGGAGCCAGGATGTGGAGCAGCTGATCCAGGTCAGGACTGGGGCTAGAGACAGTGGTTGGGGTCAGACACAATCTGGTGATCATCCAGTAAGTCTGCTGTGAGAAGGCAAGTCCGAGCTCAAGACGGGAAGCTGAACTGGGGGGTCCAGGTCAGGGCCAGACTTGTGGACATAGGAGACGGCACAGGCACAGCTGCAGCACAGCTGCAGCACAGCTGCAACATAGCACTGGCAGGGGCCAGGAGTAAAGCCTCAGTGTAAAAACAGATCCCAAGGGAAAGGAAGGGCAGGTCCTTGCTTCTCACTTTCTTGCAACCACTCTTATCAATGAAGGAGCTGACCTTGGGCTCAGCCAGCTTTAACTTTGCCAACTTAACTCCCAGGAGGGGGATGCACTCTGGGCCCTGACAAAAGGATGATACAACTGATAACCTCTTGAATAACAGTTCAGTGCCAGGAATCCATGCTGTTGTCATAAGAATATTTTTTGTTCTCTTCCTTGGAGGAGAAGGAAAAAAAGACTAAGTGAGAGCGGCTCTCTATTCATGTGTACATGTATAGTGTGGCCTCACACTAAGCCGTAACATAATAATCTCTGTTGCTGTCACTTGTTTCTTACTCTAAGGTTGCTTTTTCTCTGTTGGGATTGTTTATGGAGTATGCTTGCCTGCTAATTTTTGCTTTAGTAATGTCTGGATTTTCTTGAATAGCTTTGCTACAGTCTAGCAAAGATCAGATCCAACTTCTTTTTGTGGTTTAGGAAATGACCAAGGTTCAAGCCTAAGCAACCTGACTCCTCTCTTCATGTGTGCGCCGTAGTGTGGTGGTTTATGGAAGTGTGAATGGCAACATCTATCCAGTACTAATGCCTGAAAACAATCAGGTGTGATTCATTTTCATTTGTAGCTTTTATGGGTCAGTCCCAAGAGTCAGCAATTGAAATAAACCACAATATTAAGACTGGTGGATCACCGTTTAGACATTCAGGGAGATTCTCCCATTGTAGCTGGGGATCCCTCAGAGCAAAGCTATCTGACTGACAGCTCCCAGGCTGGATTTGGTTCGTGAGTACACCTATCAAGTCCACCCTTTTTTTCTTGAAGAAGCCTCCTACTCCCTCTCTCCTATGCCCTYGGACATCTCCTATGCCTGCACTTAGAGCCCTGCCACTACTGCATCACTGTGGTTATGCTAGGCTTCTAAGGATAGAAGCCATCATATTTGTGGCTAATTCAGTGCATCTTATCACGAAAAAAGAGTAGTACAGCATGCAAAATACAGTCCAGGTGAAAAATCCACCAGAAGAGGAAAATTCAACGGTATGGTTAAATGGCCCCAAAGCACCAAGCCTATCAGATACWGTGGTAGTCGTAACTGTTTCCAATTTTCAATGGATTGTTTTTTTATTAATAGAAAAGAGGAGTTTCTTCTCAGCAATCTCACCTTTCCACAAAAATAAGCACACTGTCATGCAAAATATAAACTTTCTGAATAAGTTAGTAGAGTCAGCAACCACTAAGAACACTTTTGACAAACTTTTCAGCCACTCTTAGCATGCAGTCAAAGATTAGAAGTTTCTTTTGCAGTCCAGGCAAACTCTGGCAGTAAGCCACACTAGCCTTTCCCGAGTGGGCTGGGGATAATCCTCACCAGAAATTAGTTATAAAATTGAATACCTTTGCTATTAGAACCATCCCCACCACCTCTTTAGAAGCTAGAGTCACTGTAGCTAGAACTCTGCTTTGTCAKCAAAGACTGATGTAAATTTAAGTCCACAACTTACTGGGAAATCTGTTCAGAAATCTCTGACTTACTTCTGAACTATTTYCAGTCACTGCTTTTGTTGGCTTCATGGTGGGAGAGAATTTTAATAGCTGTCTTTAGAGGCCTTTATTTTGTACATTGCATATTAACTAGTCTCCTCATTCATCTGTTCATCTCTCTCTGGACTAGCAGTTCTCTACAAGCTTTCCTAGTTCAGAAAGTTTATTTTTCTATTTAGTGGCATTTATCAACCCTGAATTACTTTGCAGTCACTAATGATGAAAGCTTTTCTCCTTTCTCTATCACTGCTTACTATGAGAAGTGCTTGAATTAAAGAAGCTTTTCTGGTGGAACTTGTAATATCCAGGGRATCTATTAACTATGCTGGCAATTGACTTTCTACAGCCACAGCAGATGTTCTGCCCACAGGTTTGACAGAGGATGACAGAAAGTGCCACAGCTTATAAACATTAGTTCTTTTCTTCTTGTCAGTTGTGTGCTATTCCAATCTTTGTTATCAATGAGCCAGCTGCCTGCAGAACTCTCAACCATCCATTCTTCAAACAAGCAGGCATTTAAGGAGATATTCATGCCACCTAAGATAAAGCATCTTTCTTAGACTGTGCTTCAGCTGGACATTCTGGGGACTACACAAAGAGCCTGGGAGAGCCAACTTAAGTTACCTTTCAGTTACCTGAAATTAGGCAAATAAWTTTTTTTTATCCATGTCCTCCCGAAATGAGCTGTTCAATGAAGTTCCCTCCTCATTTCTCTCAACCCTGCAAACACTGTGTTAGCATTCTGGTGWTGTCATTTGGAGGTTTTCAATTTCCTCTTTTGGCCAAAGATATAGAAACCGCAGAAACCCAGCAATATTGTACATGATACTTTTACTAACTGTATTCTGACATTAATGGCCTGACTGCTGCTCTGGATGCCATCTATCAGAGAAGATTGAGATCATTGCTGGACAGTCAATGTGTCTCAGCTAATCCTTACTGTGAGAGTTTTCTCAGGCAAGAACAGCTCAATTCAAACAGCCTAAACCAAAATCAAGGCTTTATAAATTTATTAATAACACATAATTAACTGGAAATCACTGAACTGTATGTTCAGAATCAATATATGTTAATTAACCAAAATACCAGTCACTCACGAAATCTTAAYACTTGCAAAATTCTAAATACCTTTCTATAACTAATCCCGAGAAGTTCTAATCGTGCACACATGCTCACACATACATGAAGTCACACAGGTCTGTGCACAAACCTCCCCTCTCGCAGGACAAGCACATCTCCTCTTTAGCACCTGTAGGTTCTCTTATTTGCACATCCCTCCTCTTGTGGGTGCTCCAGCTCTATGTGCACCTCTGCTGCCCAGCAATACATTGATCCACACACCAGTGAGAAATCCTCAGGTTCATATACGTACAACCCAGGTGTAAGTCTCTCCTTTGGCTAAATTGTAAAGAATGATCGCTGTGCTGAAGAGTAGGTTTTGCCATTTAAAGGGGTCTTGATCAGTGATCAAGGGGATAGCAGAAATGGGCTGACAGGACCTCATAAAGATTGTCAAATGCAGAAGTGAAGTTTCTGTACAGAATTACTCTTTGAAACTGTACAGGCTACTTTTCAATGGGCACAGAAAAAGAGTTTGGGGTTCTAGTGGATAACAAGTTGACCATAAGCCAACAGTGTGTGCTTGTGGCACAGACTAACCACATCTTGAGCTGTGTTAATAAGACTGTAGCTAATAGGCCCACGGAAATGATTCTTCTCCTCTACTTGATGCTTGTGAGTCTGCATTTAGACTACTGTGTCCAGTTTGGGGCTTTTCCAATAAAAGAAAATAGTGGCATACTGGCATGAGTCCAGCAGAATGCTGCCAAGCTGGTCATGGGCCTGGAGCATGTGGTGAACAAGGAAAGGCTGATAGCTGGGTCTCTTCAGCCTGGAGAAGAGAAGGTGAGGGGGAGACCTTGTTGCTATCTTCTATTGCCAGAAGTATGGAGAGAGATGGTTACAGGGAAGGCGGAGCAAGGCCCTTCTCAAGGTTCATAGTGATCTGATTTCAAAGTGGGCTCTACTGTGAGCAGGAGGTTGGACTGGCATACTTCCAGAGGTCCCCTCCAACCTGAAGTATTCTGTGAGTCTGTAGAGAGGGAAGGAGAAATGATGACAGCTTCTACTCTCCATGAAAGACTTCAGCCTGAAACCTCAAATATTTTCCTAAGGATTGTGATCCTTCAGTCACAGAGAGTAAGACCCTGGGAAACAGATGTGTTGTTCCCATCAGCACCATCTGGTGTAGCACGTTCTTCATCTTGTGGCAAGGTCTAATGGTTCTGCACTGCCTATTGCCCCCTCAGCATCATACCCACATCCACCTCTGGGCTCAGCTGTGCTGAATTGCCTCAGGCCTCCTCTCAGCTTCCCATCACCTGCCCCACTGCAGAAACCTTTTTTTCTGGGCTTCCAGATTCTCTTGACCTCTTGAAAAAGACTCTTTCCTCAAGGCCAGTTGGTCTTGTGTCCTCATTTTACCATCTATCTGTTTAAATGACTTTAAACTTCTGGACAGACTAACTTTTGTAGCTGACTTTCTTGTTAGCTGGTTTCCTAATGGCCATACTATCCAAGGTTACAACTTTCTCTTAATGCTTTAGTTCTATGAAAGCCAAAACTTGCCAACTACCAGCTAAAGGTACTTGTTATGCATGACCTTGTATGACTGAATGCTCTGCTGCAGTCATTTTACCACAGTAACTCTTTCTCCCTATTAATAATCTTTATCAACATTATCTAATATTTACCAGTTGTTCATTGGAGTTAATAGCACTGTGAAGGCAGCACAGAAAATCTCCTGAGCACCTCAGACAGTGCCCCTGGCTGTGAGACAGTGGGATGTTACAAATCTGCAGGAGCTGCTCACAGCTCTTTTGGCTAGGTGAAATATTACTGTGATTTAGTGCTTGTGGAGTAAGCTAATAATATAGGAAAATGACAGAAATTTAAAGAGAAGAAAAAAGGAAGCAAATCCTGCCCCAACCCAGAACAAATGTTTGTATCATCAAAAAAAAATCACAAAGTTTCCAGTAATAAAGGATGGAAAATGAATGAATAAAATACCAGAAAAAAAAGCAAGACAGATTGTTCTCTACTTCATACCAGACCCTCCAGATCTCAGACTGTCAGTGCAAAGCATAAGAATTTGTCCCCTGGTCCTCCCAGCCTCCTTTTCCACATGCAAGGTGGGCACAGCTGCAGCATCAGGCTGGAACTTTTCTCCTCACTGTATGCTCCATGACCCATGAGCATTCTGAAAGCAGCAGAAAAAATAAAGCCATGGCTTGCTGTCAGAAGACCTGCAGGTACCAGCAAAGCAGAAAGGTAAGGGGTCAAAAACTCACCAGAATCTAGAGACCAACTCTGCAATGATGACATAGTAAAAAAAAAAGTTATGTTGTGGCTGCTCTGCTGTTCCTGAATCATTTCCTGAGAGAGAGGAAAATAATAAAGGCTGCTTGTTTCAGATACACATCTGCTGATGAGTTTGTAACCACTAGATGGAACCCAAACATTTTCCTTTAACTCACTAATCTGCAATGGGGAGATAATACTGATTTTAGGTAATAGTGTAGTGCTAGTAGCTACGTATCAACATCAGCTCTCAGTAGTACAAGGCTTGTACAGATATACAGAGATAGTTCCAAGGTGTGGGTGTATAAGTCATTCATCTCAGTGAACACAGACACTGAATATGTTATGTCCAAACCATGGAAATATTATTGGTTCTTACTGCATGGCACAAAAATCTCTGATGATTTGGTGAAGAGTGCTGGGGTACATCCTCCATGAGACATATCACAGCATGTGATTTTGGAGAAGTCATTTAACCTGCCTGTAGTTTGGTTTCCCCGTCGTTAAAATGTATTTTGAAATCGTCTACATCAAAGTGTGTTGAGAGTCAGATATATTATTTTTTAAATGATTTACTCTTCCTAAGTAGGGTATATTTTAAAAGTGCAGAGTGGCTGATAAAAAGCTGTTACTCTGCTGCAAATCCTGCACTCTGCTGTCCTCCAGGTTTCTTGGCAGCAGGAAGATCAGACTCCTGATCAGTCTGGAGACTGTTATTTTCTTACAGCTTGCTGACTAAAATAAGATAAAGGAGAATTACCAAATCACTACTCATTTCTTAAGAGCTGATACATTTTAATTATTATTAAATAATAACCAGTATTACAAAGCCTCGAGGCCCCAGTCAAGATCAGATCTCTGTTGTATCATAGCTTGTACAAACACAGAGCAACAGGCATTCCTTCCGTTAAGCAAATTACAGTCTTTATAGACAAAACATACCTGGGGGACAAAGAAAGCAAGCAGTGCTGCAGTAAATGCTTTATACGTGGAGATTGAGAGGGAAAAGAGTAGATCAGCTGGTGCAAGCTGACATAGCGCCATTGCTGTTTTTAGTGTACAGCAAATTAAACTAGCGAAGAATATACCTAAGGTAGGTGAAATCACTTTCTTAACGTCACATTCAAAATATAGCCTGGAATTGAACCAGATCTTTTGAATCCTAATCATAAGACTTTCCTTTTTTATGCTCCTTTTCCTACCCACTAGCTCACAGAGGCTGTGGCTTGCTTGTCTCAGACTGTGGTCCTCAAGGACTCAGCCTAAACATTGTTGTAGACAGCCTATAGAAACCTAGCTACTGTTTTATATGTCCATATAGTAACCTGGAGAAAGACTAGTTCAGTGAAGTGCTAGAAAGTGCTAGATGGAAGGAAAGTAGAACTATCAGTATTACCAAGCAAATTTTTAAAATAAATATATATTCTCATCAATCCTTGATGATTAAATGTTGTCTTTTCTCACCAAATATAGAGCATGATAAAATATGGCTAAGCTTTTATCACATAATTGAGTTATATATTAATTGAATAAATTTCTCCTGAAGAATTAGCAAGCTGCAGAAGTCATCAAAGATTATTATTCCTCACCTGCCCTGGCAGGATATTGTGCCTATATTAATAGCAGCCATGCAGCACAGATGGATGTGAAGATACTTGATTGCTCAAGACCCATGGGAGATAGATGGTCCCAAAATATTGTTTGACAGTCATTCTACCTTACAAATAAAAACCAAATATAAATAGTAACTATTCTGAAAAATATTTATGAGGCATCCAGTTGAAGATAAAAAGAATCATTTTTACCAGTCTGCATACATAAACAAAAGACACTCCAAAAAACCAGTGAGGGTCATCAGAGTACTGAATATGTACCAGGAAAGTCTGCTGTAGGAGACTAGTGGTCTCTCTGGTACACTGTTCCTCAGACAAACAAGAGTCAAACTTCCTACAGTGCATTTGGCCAACTGCAGAGAGCTTACAGGGAAAGTGGTTTGGAAATTAGTTCCTAATTCAATTTGTCAGTTAATTGATAGCTTGTATCGATAGTGGAACAGTCCAAAACTGTAATTTGAAAGTTTGTAGAGTGTTTAGTCCTTTAGCTTTCCAAGTTTAGACTGATTGTTTAACAGGCACAGTTTGCAGAATCTAATTCAAAGCAAGTGAAATTTCTTTGGAGACGCTGAGTTCATAAAACTCTAGATAAACAGTTCTAAATATCCCAGTGAAACAGTAAAACTCTACATAACATATTCTTGAGCAGAATTAGTACCATTTCCACAAAGAAGGCATAGAAAAAGAAACAGGATGAATGTTATACAACCAGAAAGCCAGACCTCCTGACTCAGGATAATCAAAGAACATTGCATTTCCCAGTTTTGGCTTTTCTTTCTGCCAGTGTGACTTTATTAAAATAAGATGCAGAAGGTTTACTTTGCAATACTAGCAACCAGGGAAGAGCAGTCAAATGAAGTGCTTAGGCTGAGAATAGGTTTAACAAGGATTTTTTTTTTTGGAGGCTTGCTCTGCACACAAATACTGAATTTCCTAGCTTTAGTTGGTGCTGTTCTCCTTCTGTTTCACAGACATTAACAACTGAACAACTTCATCCTTCCGCTTTTGAAAAAAATGGTTTGCTTCAGAGATTTTCTGGAGTTTTCTTGAAAATAAGGACATGAATGAAATAAAGAAAGCAAATGACTGTGAAAATAAAGTAACAGGGTTTCTGCCACAATCTCAGTATATAAAAGAGGCTGTGCTTGTAAGTAGTAGTGATAAATTTTATTGTCTGATATAAAATGCCAAAACTGTAAGATAGTAAACAACATTCTATCATCTCATTGCTGATCCTGCTCAGAGAGTAAATATTTAGCAAACTACTGTTCAGCTCTTTCTTTGTGTTCTTAAAGTGGCATTCTACGCTAACCACAGGAATATTCTCTTCCAGCCTGAAACACTCATTCACAACTCATGCTTAATTATAAATTCCCCGTGGTCTTTGCTAGAGACGGTTCTCCTAGAATTTGGGCTTGATTATTTTCTGAGATATGCAGGCATCTGTTTATTGGCGAATGCAAGTCTATATTAAGAAAGCATGTTACTGATGTGCAACGTTCACTGGTGATTAAGGTTTTATGTTTATTTTAATCCAGTTCCATCTCTTCTGGAATAATTCTGTCTTTAGGAAAGGAAAATTAATTGATTTTTGGTTTTCCAAATAATATTTTAACAAACAACAATAAAAATTAAACAGATCATTACATGTTTCTTCAAGTGGGCTGTACTCTCACACTTGGGGAGAATTTGGAAATTGCACAGCAGTAACATACTGCTTAGGGTGATCTCACCAGCTCCATGATGCTTTCAGTTCCAGCTCTGTCCTGTAAAGACAAAGTGCAAGATGATAAGGTCTGTGAAAAGAAAGAGTTTGAAAGGGGAGTGAGTGGAATTAGTTTAGGTGATTTCAACAGAAAAAAAAAATCCGTGTGGATTTTTTTTTTTTTTTTTAATTTAATCACTAGGTATGGTTATAAGCCAGAATTAACAATACTAGTTGATATAAGCCTTTTATATGTTGTGCAGCTCCATCTGACCGGAGTGGGCCCAGTGACAAGACTCTTTAGGTGGGACTCAGTTCAAGAAAGTGTGCATGATGCCTGCACTCCCCTCATCCCTAAAATCACCTGATGAAAATCCAACCTTTACATGCAGATCACTGATGCTTCAAGTTTTGCACAGTCAGTACACTGTAAGGCCACAGAACAGCAATGCCACAGAGAAGCTCAGTACTTCTCTAAAGGGTTGAAAGGAAAGATGAATAGGAATAAGCACCTTAGACCACCGCCATGACTGAAAAAACCTGCAAAGCCCCTAATCTCTTTCCCTCATAAAGATATCGTGAAGTATTTTGGAGTGACAAAGGGGAAATGGAGAAAATCAGAGGTCAAAAATAAAAGGTGACACAGAAGCTTTATTATGCCATGGAGACTGACAAAAAATGGAGTGTAGTAATTGTTTGCAAACCAGTCTCAGAAACCTCTTGACTCTTCTGAAACACAGAAACTGGATCTGAGGATAATTAGCAATAATTAGCATTTTCCCTGAAAAATCTTACCAACACTCTCTGGCAACTGAAAAGATGGGATTAAAAAGCTCTCTGGATTAAAAGGCACTGGTATTTTTAAGCATGTGGGAATTCACCAAGCTCCCTCTGTACTGCAGAACAGATTAAGGTTTTGGCATGAAACTGGAATCAACATGTGTAGTTTTTAGCTTTACCATAGTATTCCTTTAGATATGGTTGTCACTTATACATATATTTAGATACCTATATATATAAAGACGTTTTAAAGACTATCTAGATCTTTGAAAATCTGAATGTGGCACTTTTCGGCAGCTATGAGCATCTAGTGACTAAGTGGAAAGGCACAGTTGCCTGCTGTTTGTAGTGTAGCGCCAAAGCTGCTGAGCCATTCAGGATCAGAGCCCCACAGATTATGGCAATTCAGTACATTTTAGCACTACAAAGACAAGCCAGTGCAGAAATACCTATACTGGTAATTTGAACAGTGCCGAGGGACACTCCCAGTTATGAGAACAGAGACATCTGCAGCATTCAGCTGTTGGAATGGTCCTCAGCATGGATTTGGTTTGTGCCAACCAGCATGTTCCCGAGCAATGCCTAGGCATCGTTCAGGAGTTACATGTGGGCCAGAAATCATTCCTAATAGAAAGTTTGGGTGCAATCAGACTGATCTGGGGATAAGAGAGGTTAATAGCATGGGTGTTGACCCATGCTATTACGAGCCACTGCCATACCAGTTGGCAGCAATAAACCTACCAGTATACACTTTACCTAAGAGTACCAGATACAGCCTGGATGCCCTGGCTAATTAACTATGCTGAGAAAGAGAAGGAATTATCCCAGCTGAATCACTAGATCAGAAAAGCTGTAATATCTCTGTTACCTGCACTTTCCTGGTTATCTCTAGATGGCAGGCACTGCCTGGATGCAAAGATCATTTCTGCCCATAAAGGCCTTGCACTCAGCAGCTTCCCTTGTGGTTGGTGCTGTGTGTCGGGGTAGTATGTTTTTTAGCATCCCATCAGTGGCAGAACATAGGCTTTCATAGCACTAAATGTGATAATATGAAGGACTGGAATTTTACATGAACATTTGCACTGATTGAGAAAATAAGCCTTTCTCCTACCCTAAGTGCTTACTGATGCTCACCAGTTTTTCTAGCTCTCAGACAAAATTCATGGGGCTTCTTTCTGGACTCAGATTCTCTCCTGTGCCATAGATAGGCCAGCAAATTAGTCCCTGGACATGTCGCTTGGCTGCCAGCCCTTTCCAGCTTAGGAGAAGCCAACAGATGTGCCCTTTTGCTGTTCTCCTGCTCCGAGCTCATTACTGGTTTCCAGGCAGGGGAAATTAGTAAAGCCTTCTTAGCATCTGCCTTTTTCAGTCGAGAAAGATCCACCAGCAGACAAGCTTCTTGGTCCTGGCTATCTGATCTTATTTGGGCCCAGATGCTGCATGTAATCTGGCCAGCCTTCCTCCCTCCTTTGCCATGTGCTATCCAGATGCACTGACCCCAGCTAGCCCTCCTACCTGTCCTTATTCCTCCCTATAGAGGGCAATTGAATTCACTTTGACTTCGTGATATGGCTCAAGAGAATTTGGTTTAGATGATGATGATCTAAACCAATGAGATGAGAAACAAAAGAACAAAAAAAGACCCACCCCCTAAAACTTTAGTTGTATTTCTTCAATGGTCTAAAAGAAGCTATGGATTTGTTGTTGCCAGTCAGTTGCCATGGTACTTATTTTTCTGAAAGCTTCAGGTCCTAGAGCCCAATAATTACCTGGGAAACTCAGCTCTTGCTTTAGAAGGAATTATAAAACAGCTGTGGATGAAAGCATGGAAATATTCATTCTAGCAGGCAAACTCAAGTCAGGAAAAAAAAAAAAAAAAGACAGGGTGAGATTCATGGATGTGAATGGAGGGATAAAAGCAGACTCAACCATGTGCTATGTGGCATGTGGTGGAGAACAACCTCAGTGTCAATTCAAGTGAGAAAGGCCCATAGCAGACATAGTCATAGGACAAGGAAGGAAAAGTCAATCCCCTCTGCTGGGCCATATGACAAAGGGAGGAAGGTCTCTTCCTTCACGTGTCTCCCCTGGCTACATGCCTTGCTGCATCACATCTCCCGGCTCCAGTTCAGCCAGAACCAGGCTCTCGCCTTGTGCTGCGAACTGGTGAGTTATGAGTGCTTACAGCAGGGAGCAGGAGGCAGGGGAGGGCAGATTAATCATGGATCCCTCATCTGGCAAAGCAACATCACGAGCTAAATTTTGCTGGTATTTTTTTAGAGCTTGTTATTTTTAAGCAAGTTCTCTWCCTGAGAAGCAAAACCTTTATCATTCATTAGCCATTGTCGTGATTGATAATCGTGGGGATTGCCCACACTATTAAGACCTTCATGCCAGTGCCATCGCAAAAACAATGTTCTATAATGCAGGAGAACCCCATTGTCATTTTTACTTACTTTACTATAAGACTAACAACTAATTCTAGAAAAAACCTTATGCCTGTTTCTTTCACCAGCATTAGTCCAGAATTCCACTGGGAACCAAGATGTTACCATTATGTTTCCTAATAGTGGGACAAAGAGCTGCTACCTGGAGATGTGGAAAAGTTAACTCACACGTGAGAGCTCTGACTCAAGAAAAGGTACTTTTCTTCTTAAAAAAAGCTCTTAATGAGCTCAAAATGCTGGGGATTTATATAGGAATTAATAAGGGAAATCTATACTCCTTGTGTAAGGCATTGAGGTGGACAAGATAATCAGGACAAGGCTGATGAAGTCAGCGACATTTGCAGCAGAATTAAATCCAGTCTGAGAAAGTAAAAGGCATTTGAGTTTGGTATGCTTTTTTTTCCACTTTGAATTACTTTTCACCATATTAAGAACTAACCAGTGCTGAAGGAATCAAGAAAGGTAGGAAACATCTAGGCACCAGAGCAAATGAATAAAAACATTAATACAGGAATTTGCCATTCAGATTGTGTCTGTGTGAAATTATGTGGATTGAGATCTACAAACGCAGGATTAATGGGGAAAAATTGACATTGTAACAGTGACAGCTGTGCCACAGTTCAGTAGCTCCACACCTAGTGCCAATGGACACCCCATAAAGCTACATTCAAAACATCAAAAGAAATACTTGGGCTTTTTTGTGGCAAATGAAAAAAAAAACTCCTGCAAATTGAAATTAGCCAAATTATATGATGGTCAAAACAAAGAAGAGATGAAACTGTCCCATTTAAAATTAAATCAAATGCCTTGTAATATGACACAGATAAATTCTTTACAATTATGGGATGCAACATCAGTGCCCGCAGGGAAATACACAGTGATATATTTCTGATGCCAGACACTCAACAGAACTATTTACTAAAACTGCATAAAGGTTCACACCCCACTAATCTCATTATGAACCATATATAGGAAACATGGATTGAAGTACATGATATGATAAACTTGGACCTTAAAAGATTGTCAGAGACATTCATAAGGGTCTTTTCCTAAATGGGGTAACAAGATACTTTATATGTTGGCACACCTGGCTCCACAAAGTAATGCTGTTAGAAAACGTTAATGCTACTAGACTTCTTTAACTAGCAATTTCTTTTCAGGATTTCTTTTTAATACAAAGCCATCATTAACACTTGTCAGATCCAAATAAACACATTCACCTTTCAAACATGATTTAATTGTGTTATAGTGTATACAGATTATAAATTTGTGCCTCGAAGGGTGGAAAATTAAGTGACCAAATATACTTTTCTGCTATGTGATGCTAAAACCTATCTCCTACACTATCTTTTTCTGCTGTATGTGCTCAGATGCTTCACCATTATTCTTGTTTACATTTTATGAGAAAGCTGTGGCAGAGAGGAGAACTTACAAGCCCAGATTTACCTGGCAAGGCACAAAAACTCGAGATTTTGTGCTCTCTGAGACCCTGGAGGTAATAATGGCATTGTAGTAACACCCTGCTAATGATGCTAGGACAGTTTTCAGCTGTACAGTCTGGCACTCTGACGCTGATCAGTGTGCCCAGACACAGCAAACAAATTCATGATCAGCAGTAGGCAAAGTGACAGCTTTGATATAAAACCATACGCCTATTTGAAAGGACTGAGTAGTAGTTCTCATCCTTTTTTATCAATCATCCAGTGCCATTTGAGGGAGGGTTGGGCACTCCATCCACTGTGGCTCACTGCATCTGGAGAACAATTTTTTTCCATAGTCTCAGACACACGGCTCTGTCTATCATGCTGCATCAGCGCCCACTCTGCACAGGCATCTCAAACTGCTTCAGCTCCTTTAGCTCAGATCAAAGATCTGTGCTTTTCCTATGGTGTCAGGAGGCCAATGAAGTCCTCCCACAGGCACTGCTGGCACATGAAGCTTGCACATGCCTGATCTATCTCTTGCTTATCTTATCTGCAACAGTAGGGTTTGTGTACATCCCGTGATGTAGCAACCCAGTCAGAGCCTCTGTAAATACCAAAGTTAGTGTTGGGACAGCAACATCAGCCAAGACGAGGCTCTGTCCTGCTTCAAGCATACAGACCTGCCAAGATGAGTGTGAAAATCACACCCTGTCCCAGGGCTGCTGTTTTCCTAGGAGTCCTGATGCTGTGCCTGTGAGCACAGATCTGGGGCAGGACAGTGAGAAACCCCCTTGGCCACTTTGCCTGCAAAATGCCCCACAGCAAAAGCACTTGGCTCCTGCCTGGTGCATAGCCAGATGCATGAGTCCAGCTGTGGATAAGCAGAGGCCTGAAAGATCAGAAGATGCTGTTATTGGTGGGCATCACTGGTGGGAACTCTTACCTGTGCATTTATTCCCTTTTGTCCCCTTTTCTTTGCCTCAGAAATACCATATCACATCCATGGGGGAAGGAAGAGGGAATGTACTATACCATGTAGGCAGGCAAAGGCCATGATTCAAATGACTGATTAATAATATTAAATTTATTAAAAAGGTCCATTGAATTAGACTTGCTTATATGCAAAACAGATTAAAATGTCCTGATTAGGTCAGCTGTTTCAATTTTCCTTCTCCAGAAAACTACATAAGATTATAGCATTTTCCTTCATAAATTATCTCTGGTTGCCAAAGAAAAGTTTAACTCATATTAGTCCTAGTGCACAGAGAAATTTCTTCTTGTACTCCTTAAGAGAGTCTTCATGGTCCCATGTAACTCACTTTTAAAAACAGCTTGAGACAGCTGCCTTTCTATTCAGAGTTACTGAACTATTTATAAACTGAGGATTTATAAACAATCTGTGTTAAAAAATGCCAAATTACGAAAATAGCTGGTTCGATATTGCCATAGAGATCCACATGTTGCAGCAATCTGTATGTATAGTAAAATGGTATTTCTCCCTAGGAATCTAACAGGACTCTCTTCATTGTAGTACCAGCCTCTGGTCTTGCAAGAAGTTCAAGTGTTATTTCTTAAAAGAGCAGCTTAATTTTATTTTGATAGTCTTCCTTTTTGCAAAATACAAAAAGAAATTTTGCATTCAGTTTAGATCACTTTACATTTTAGTTAAATTAAATCAATAAATTTCATTCTAATCAGACAAGTATTCTTAAGTTTGGGGCTTTTCCCACTCACTTTTTTTCCTTCATATTTTTGGATGGGTGATAAGAGGTGAAAATCTCATAAAAGTCAGCCTCTACCTTTTATTTATAATTGAAGTGCAACATTTTTTCTCCCATCTGAACTTGCACATATCCACAAAAATAATTTTTCATAAACAAGTGATAGAAAGTATTATCACTTATCAAACACTTATGACATTGACCTCTGGATTTTCAGATGATTTGAGTTCTGGCTCACATAAACTACTAAGCACCCTTTCAATTAGCTTCTTTTTTGTATAGTAATGCGGCACTTGGCATCAAACAAGGCATTTTAAACAGATCCAGCTGGTAGCAAGTATTTTCAGTGAGGAAGCCTGGACTTTCGAACTTCATCACTTTCTGCATTACAGATTTGGTGTCTTTAAACTGTAATACTTACCAAATTTCCCCAACCTTTCTCTTGTGAGAAAGTACATCTTTTGGCTAAGTGTACTGGTTACTGGGCAGATCTTTGGATACAAAGGTACTGTGGAATGCTCCAATACTATACACAGGCTACCGGGAAAAAATTGCTACTTCTATTACAAAGATATTTTGAAGGTCTCTGACTTTGGGAAATTTGAGAAAGAACTCTCTGTGTCTTGGGATATTCGGCTATGGGAAGATCAAAGAAGGACATCTAGGACATGCCTCTTTACCACTGGTATCTGGGTGGGTTGTGATGGAGGAGACATCCATCTGTGAAGTACAGCGGTGTGTTTGTTATTCAGTCTTTTACATGTTCTTACCCATTCAGTTTGTGAGAGATTTTGAGTCAGAGATCAAGAGAATCCAAGCCCTTATCTTGGTTCCAAAGGGGTGTCATAATTTCCATCAAATATAACAAATTAAGTATAACAGCTGTCTTAAAAGAAATCCACAACATCTGAGATAATAACCAGCACCCTGGCAAATCTCTTTATCAGAAATTTTACTGATGAACTCTGTCTTCTTTACTGGATAATTAAGCTGTGGATTCTTTTTAATTTAGGGTAACATGTGATGAACATTATATAATGATTTAAACTGCAGTGCTCCCAGAGTTAAACCATGGCCTAAAGAGCTAATAGCTTTATTTGCCACATGTGTCATCACCCAAGGACATCCACTTGTTGTTGGTTCCCAGAAAGGAACCCAAAGGTAAAGCACTGTCCTTGTAGAAAGTTCTTTCATCTTTGAAATTTATTCCTTTCCATGTCTGGTGACAACTCAGTTTTGTCCATTTCACGGTGTGATGCTAGCTGCCTCGGTTTGCCATGGCTTCCTTTTCATCTGGGCAGGTAGCCAGTATCTCTCTCGTGGGTGAAGGTGAAAAAGGGAACAACAAGTTCTGATGTGTCAAGAGCTGTAGGTTTGAAAGTTGCTTGGTTTTAATTTTGTGAGGTACATTTCCATAGCAAAATGGTAGGCACAGTATTTTCTATTTGTTTTTGTTTTTTAAACAAATGAGCACTTAGTTATGGACAGGAGGGTGGATAAGAGGAAAATAAGGCATATTTTGTTTATGAGAAATAAGATATACTACTTGATTTTTCTCTTTTTCTAAGGGGAGCAAAATTCGTGACCTGTTTACCACTCAGACATGCGTAGTGACTTATTTATGTCTCATGAACTTGAGTCTAGCCATTTTTTAATGTCATCCTAGCATACAAAAGTTATACATCTATATAAAGGCTCTGATTGGAAGGTGAAGAAAGAGAAATGGAGTTTTAAAGAAAGAAATTACTTATGCTCATACATGTCATGGATGGCCTGAGTCTCTACTCCTGTGCTCCTTGTGGAATGATTTACACTTGTGAAAAGTGAGCCTGATCTTGATCTCCAGTATAACCACATCTGCCTTCAGTACTCTTGTCAGAAGCTGTGGACCTACTCAGACATACACTGTTATGTGTGAGATAAGCCCTGGTACAGTGAATAGCAACTGTACGTAAAACTATCATTCCATTTTGGATACGATTGCTTTCCACAGTGAGTAGGATATGGCACAGGTCTACACTAATCATGAATGCCGTGGTGAGAGTGAATGGGGACAGACTCTTCCCTTTGTAGTCCAGTATGAAAGCTGGGAGCTATCAAATGAAGCTTTAAGGAGCCAGGTTCAGAACAAACAAATGGAGGTTATTGTTCATGCAGATTGCAGGAGAGTAAACCCTGAGGCACTCCTTGCCAAAGCATGTTGTGGATGCAAAAGGTTTACAGAAGCTTGGGTTGCAGTTAGAGAAATACTTGGAAGAAAAATCTAGTGAGGGTTACTGACCAGAAAAATGACATGAGGTTCAGAAAACGCTCTGAGCTAAAAATAGTCAGAGGTTGGGAGACAACTTAGGGGAAGCATCATATGTGCTTTGTCTGTTATTACTCTTCCCTAGGTTTCTGCCCATGGCCAGTGCTGGAAATAAGTTGCTGCACCACGTGGATTCTTGGTCTAAGGCAGTAGAACTGTTCTTACACTTCTGTACTCCTGTTAAGGAAGATTAGTTCCATACTACCAGCAAACATGGTGTCTAAATATGACCACATGGAAATTGGATGCTTGGGAACTTTTGCTTTCTGAGACTTTCCTTTGTGTAGAAGACTATATGGATGTCTACATATACATGGTCTGCAAGAATCTCTACACTAAGAATCTTGGTCAGTGAGAGCTTATTGTACTGATCTTATATTTGATCCTTTTTTTCAGGTTTTTGGATCAGACCTGTTTCTGATGGGGAATTTAGGATGGAAAATGTGGAATAGTCTCCTTTCCCATGTATATCTCAGGGGCTGAAAAATAAAATAATGTCCCTGAGAGGTAACGGAGCTCTAAACACTCCACCCATTTTGGACATAAGGAAATGAAATAGCACTGCTGGCACTCAGGGGTTGTCTACACATAAAATTTGCAGGACTTTAATTGCTCTGCTGTTGGGATAGTAGTATAACCTTTCCAAATACCTATTTGCAGATACCTCTATAGAAATACTGATGCCAATATAGTCATTTTCAGGTGAAAAATAGACTGCATCCATATACACTATAGATGCACTTGCATTAGAATATTTTTGTCCGGAGAAAAGGTTGTACCATGCTATCATCGCATCAAGGAAAAAAGTAATAAATAAATAAATAAATAAACCCAACTTCTAGCACAAATTGCTCTGCCAATAGAAAATGTACATATAAGCTCAAATGGTTTATTGGGGTGGATAGATTCCTACATATTTGAGATTTCTTACATTATATTGATTTAGGTTCTTTACTAGGTCACAGAGACATGCTGCCATTCAGCTCCCACTTGTATGCTTCTTCCACAAACCTAACAGTATCTTCAAAAAACTCTGAAGAGCAGGTAGAGAGTTTGGGTGAAGTCCCAGTGAACACTACACAGTCCAAATCCTCCTTGTAGCCTTACCTACAGCACTTCTGTGTGTTTACCTGTCACCTGTAAGGAGAGGCTGTTAACAAGGAAATGATAAAGAGCAATGGACGCTTTGCTACTCCTTCAAACAGCACGTGGCCTCAGTGTCCTTGCAGCAGTATGCAAAATAGCTCTGATATTCCAAATATTCTTTCCACTCCTCCAGGCTTTCCCACCCCAAAGCTTCCTGCTGCTCTTTGGGAAATGAGTCAGTGGTTTCAGCACACCTTTGACTGGCAGAAGCTCACCCCACTAACAAATATCTCCATAGTAATCTCAATATGGTTAGTGTCTGTACAGAATGACCTGGATGGACTGCTACTTGTCAGGCATTTTTATGATCTCACACTCCCGTTATTTAAGGGCCTCAAAACCACTGATGAATTCATAGAATCACAGAATCACAGAATCACAGAATCGGTAAGGTTTGAAAGGACCTCTGGAGATCTAGTCCAACCCCCTGCTCAAGCAGGATCACCTACAGCATGTTAGACAGGATTGCATCTAGGGAGATTTTGAAAATCTCCAGAGAGGGAGACTCCACAACCTCTCTGGGCAACCTGGTCCAGGGCTCTGTCACTATCACAGTGAAGAAATTCCCCCTCACGTTCAGGCAGAACTTCCTGTGCTTCAGTTTGTGCCCGTTGCCTCTTGTCCTGTCACACGGGACAACTGAAAAGAGTTTGTCCCCATCCCCTTGACACCCTCTCTTCAGGTACTTATACACATTGATAAGATCCCCCCTCAGTCTTCTCTTATCCAGGCTAAASAGGCCCTGCTCTCGCAGCCATTCCTGAGAAGGCAGATGCTCCAGCCCTCTGATCATCTTCGTAGCCCTACACTGGATTCTCTCCAGTAGCTCCATCTCTCTCTTGTACTGGGGAGCCCAGAACTGGACACAGCACTCAACATGAGGCCTCACCAGAGCTGAGTAGAGCAACAGGATCACCTCCCTTGACCTGCTGGCAACACTCTTCCTGATGCACCCAAGGACACCATTGGCCTTCTTGGCCACAAGGGCACATTGCTGGCTCATGGTCAACCTGTTGTCCACCAGCACTCCCAGGTCTTTCTCTGCAGAGCTGCTTTCCAGCAGGTCAGCCCCCAGCTTGTACTGGTGCCTAGGGTTATTCCTCCCTAGGTGCAGGACTCTGCACTTGCCCTTGTTGAACCTCATGAGGTTCCTCTCCACGCAGCTCTCCAGCCTGTCCAGGTCTCTCCTGGCAACTTTCATGTACAAGAGCTAAGCTGTTTGATCACTGCTTTACAGCTAGAGAGCTGAGGTGCTCAAAGACGAGGTTCCCAAGACACCATAGGAAGTGCCAGTCTAAAAAAAGTTGATCTCAGAAAGAACCAAGAATATCTCATCCCACAGAAGATGTCCTCAAAGTAAGACACAGCCATCATTCTAGTGTGGACAATGATTCCTTACAAGGAACATGAGGAGAAGAGGCCAGTGGCCAGATGTGCTTTACCAAAGGAGATCCACCATATTTAGAAGCATCAGCCTTTGTGTCCTTCACCCTGATTAAATCCCTTTGCAAAAGTAAGTAGCCAAAATAGGTGTTACGGACAGCTGCATCAGAAGGTGTAAATCACTCTCTCTTGCTTACTAGTTATACTGAAAGGTAGCATTTATCTTACTGAGAAGATGTATGGGGCAGATGTTTAAGTTCTGGACACTCCCACAGACTGAAAACTGTGGTATTGAACATGGCCAGAGGGTGGTAGCACCGTACAGTTGAAGCTCCTTGGGCCTTTATGCAGGGAGGAGGGAGAGGTTGGATGAGGGAGCCTATGATCCTCCTATGCAGCTGAGAAAGAGGACAAGGTGATGAACCTGGAATAAATTGTGGGAACTTTAATACCAAGAGAACGTCACTAAAAATAGGCTTCATCTTTTATCCTGCTTTTTTTCTGATTCATTCAGCTGATGTGTTAAATAGGTTTCCATCCACTATACTGGAGGATGCTTCTCTGCCCTCATCAAACCAAGAAAAAAATCGCTGCTGCTTCTTTATCTGTTGTGAGGAAAAGGAGGAAGAAGAGGGGAGTAAGGGTGATTATTGAAATGAAGGGGAACTTTTCCAAAAGGATCTCACTTTCTTAGGCCCTAACAATGCTGTGCTGCTTCGGACAGTGCAATCCACCAGCAGCATTGGCAGCTGTTATCTCGGTTTTTACTTTTTCAGATGACATTCCTTGTGGTGTGACAGCCCTGGACTGTTAGACATACAGTTTGTGTCCTAAAATGTCCACAAAATGACCTCAAGCTTGTTTGAGGATGGTGACAGCTGTAGGTAGAAGATGTGGCTATTTGGATCTTCCAGTCTCAAAGCACTTTGGGAACCTAAGTATCCTCAGCTTTGTGAATGTCTACTACTACAGATGTGTCCCTGTTTTGTAGGTAAGAACCAYATTGCTGATGAGAGGATGGCTGAGGAACAGAGTGGCTAAACAACTTTGTCCAAAGGCATGCACCAAACCAAAGCCAGTGTTAGGGCTACTGTGTTGTGCATATGTGTATTTGTGTGCAGGTGCATATATTGGTAGATCTGCCTGTTAGTATTCTTCAGCTTGCAGTTTAAAGCACAAAGGATCCAAATCTCTCAACCTTCACCTGCCACTTTATTTGGCATTATGTATTCCATGGAGTTATACAAAATAGATCTCAGCTGCTGACATTAGCCTTCTTTTCTCTTGTTTTGTCCTATGCCACAAAGAACTGTGTGTCCCTGTCTGTCCTACTCCAATTTCAAGTTGCATTTATCGTAGTAGTTTACACCAGAGTAATTTGCTGGCTTGCTGTGTGACCACAGGTAAGTTGTTTCTCTGCTCTGAGCCTTGGTTTCCCTACAAGTGCAATGAAGGTAATGACACCTGCATCGTTCTGCAGAGTACTTTGAAACCTACAGCTGTCGTACAAGAGACAATATCGTAATTACAATTGGCCAGGCACTATAAGGTCACACTCAGTAGCAGTTTTTGTCTGCCTTCTAATGTAATAGCTTTTAAATGCTGCTGTATGCATTCACTGGAATTTTTCTCCTTCTGTATCTCCTTTTCTTCTCTCTTTCCCTTTTTGTTCCCTCCCCTCCTTTCCCCTAGGCCTCTCTAACACCATAAAACCCTTTGAGAAATTTGCCTTCTCTTATTTTTCTTCGCGATCATTTAGTTCTGGTTTGTCATTCTGCTCCCTTCATAACCACTCAAATTAACAGTTACTTTAGCACGATTCATTCCCTGGATCTGGCACTTCTCCACTCTCCTCCTTTGAAATTCTCCCTCAGTCCTGCCATTTTCTCTAGAAAGAGCCACAGGCTATTTCTAACTTTCCCTCTCTCATCCAAGTGCTTGGGAAATCAGCTTGCTTTCATATCCCAGCAGGGAGGCTGCAACACCAGGCACTTTGCAGACCAGCCTTGGTACCAGGAACTCCCGACTGCTCATGGAGGTGCTGCCACTGACTCACTGTGTGGCCTTCGGCAAACCACTTATCCTCTTGCTTTTCATAGCTTTAATATAGGAGTGATAATTATTCACTTACCTCACATAGGTGTTGTAAAAATTTAATTACCCCTTGTAAGATGCTATCTGAGAGTGAAATATGTCTTTATCTCTCACATAGTAGCTGTGACCACTGAAATCTGCACTTAGTTCAGGCCACAGCATATAAAATTATCCACCCTAAATAGCTGAAGCTTTCCCTCCTTGTGCTCACAAAGGTCGCTGTGCCATAGTTCTCTAACACAGTGAGGTCCTCTTGGCTGAGAGCTATTCCCTCCTGGACAATCAGCAGGAAGCTTGAAATCCCTTTCTGCCAGGGTTACTTATCCAACTGTTCCTTCGCTTGCTCTTTCTTTCTTATTCTCTCTCTGTCTCCCTTAAATTGCTTGTGGGGCCCCTCCTGAGCTGAGGTCTTGGTCCTCCTCTCCTCCTGAGTGCCTTTTCCTTCCTCATCTGTTTCCTTTTTCTTCCTTTTCATCCTGTTACCACAGATCGTACTTGTTCATGTCTTCCTTTCTGTTCTTTTAATTACTCCTTCCTGTTTGTCCTATCAGTCTGTCTCAACCAGTATAATTTAAGCCTTAACCTCAACCTTCCTAAGGCAGTTGTCACAAAGACTGGTCTGCCTAGGTCAGCAGCTGCCAGCCCGCGAGGACGGGAAAGGGTGGTGGATCCTTTCCATAGTGTCGCTGCTTTGCTGCCTTCCCTCTATTGTCAGAGTTAAGAAGGACAATTTGTAGGGGCAAAGCAGACAGTGCGCGACATGCCCAAAGCCTGATGCCTCTGTCCTCCTACACATGCACATGGAGGCTTTGCAGTTTGTTAGCACAGTGACTAGTCCACCAGTACCCTTCATACAGCCTTGCCTTATGTTGAATGGAAACAGAAGCATATTACTGCTTGGGGGTCTACACTTCTGATTGAGCCTCTTGAAAAGCCCAGGTACAGCTCAGTGTTACCTGTCTCCTGTCACAGCTGATACATTTCTACTATGGCCTGAGCACCCACTTTATCTATATTATCTGCCCTGACAATACTTCTCTGGTTTGTTTTCTTAAGATATGTCCAACTACAAGAGGAGAAACATCTAATCTCATATTATGTATTGTGACTGGCACTGCTGCCATATAAGCTCATGACAAAGCTTCTAAGTGACAGTAGTGGTGGTGGGGTCAGACCCTCAGGCCCCATTGTTCTTCTTCTTAAGTGAATGACAGACAATGAGGAAGCAAAAACCATTTAGATTGAACCCACCAACAACAACAGCCAGGCAGAAATCAGGAAGGGGAGCTGGAGCCCTCCACTAGCCAGCAGAGATGTAGATGTGGATGGGTTGAAAAGCTGGTGCCTCAACCTCTTGGCACCCAGGCCCACCCACATCTATGCCTGTTCTTATTCATTTCCCAGCTGATATTGCAGTCAACTCAAGCTTCCCATCTTAATTATGCCACTCCCTACACACATCAAAAAATCACTAGTGCCTTAGACTGATTGCCACCTCTTTCCTATGGAAATTTGCTTTGATGGAGATCGCAGAGTATGCCAAGCCTGAAGGAGCTGCAATTAGGCTTTCTGGATGCAGGTCTACTTCTGGAAATAGACAACAACATAAATAAAGGCCATGTCAGATCAAGGCAATTTGAATGACCTGTAATGCAACAGCAATTGAAAGCAAAAAATTTGTTTATATTTTGTACATTTGGCCCAAAACCTCTGTCTTCAGGGTACATTTGGCTGCTTCCAAGCTAAAGTTATAGAAGAGAATGAGACTGGAATATGACTTCCATGTGGAAACTGTTTGCTGTTCAGCTATGGAGAGGCAACTGCCTATTCACAATGCATGCACTCTAAACTGTATCCATAAATGTCAGGCATGATTTAATAGACTATAAAATCCTACATTGTGATGCCACTGGAACTATTGAAAATAAAAGCAGACAAATCACAGTTCTGTGCAACAAGCTGTACTCACACCAATATTTTCATTTGCCAGGGTTTCATTCTGCACTTTGCTGAGTCCCCAGTACTCTTGCTCAACCTGGCATGAGTGGCGACTCTCCATTAGAGAGAGTCTAATGGAGACTCTCTGCAGCCCCAAACAGTGTCTGTTCTCCAGGTAGAGACCTCCTTTGCATTTTCAAGCTTGTGTTTCCATTTCAGTCCCCTGACTTTACAGCTGTGGGGTCATGCCAGTGTAAAAGCACTGCCCTGGAGGGTGCAGAACTGGGCAGAAAGATGCTGGACTTCCACAGCATTGCAACTGTAGTATTGATTTTTTTTTTTCAGGGACACTTAGGCAATTGTTTGAAGCAGATTGACTGATATTGTTCCTGTAAAGTTATTCCTCACATTAGATTATGAACATTAAATCTACTAAACAATGTTAATATGGCAGAAAAGCAATTTGTGTCACTCATTGACTGCTAGCAAGACAAAGAGTTACAATGACATGGATGACAGACTGTGTACCACAGCTCATCATGGACATGACAATGGTCATCTCATCACCCTATGGAGAAGAGGATGCAGAAAAAAAGGGGGAGCACTGTGAAAATATTACTAATAGAGAGAGTTAGAGGTTGAGAAAAATTTGATTCATCTCTACAGCTGAGGTAAATAAACTGAAGAAGTACAGATCAGCCGTAATATATGTAAAATGTAGATCAGTTTGGGCTGATCGGGCTCAGAGAGAAAGAGAAGGGAAGGGGAATGGGGAAGGGGAATGGGAACGGAAATGGGAAAGGGAAGGGGAAGGAGAAAGGGAAGGGGAAGGAGAATGCGGAAGGGGAAAGGGAGGGGGAAGGGGAATGTGGAAGGGGAATGTGGAAGGGGAATGTGGAAGGGGAAAGGGAAAGGGAAAAGGAAGGGGAAGGGAAGGGGAAGCAGAAAGGAAGCTTCCTAGCATTCAAAATTTGGGGAAGACATTTGAAAACGTGAACCTTACAAGGCAAAGCTGAGGCAAGATAACAAAACAGAGACATGTACTGTTTACAGAATACTTCAAAAACTTTTTCCCTTCAGAATTTTGTGATGTGGAGGTGAGAGGTAACAGATTCATTACTTTGAATTCCTGATATTGGCAATATCAACAACATTTCAGACTTCTGGACTGTGTAAGAACAAAGCACAAAYGTACCATGTACATCCAGAATTTATTATGACACCTAGGTACCCGGAGATCTAGTGCACTCCAGAATTA
The DNA here is from genome assembly GCF_003343005.1 of Rhea americana. Classification (NCBI taxonomy): domain Eukaryota; kingdom Metazoa; phylum Chordata; class Aves; order Rheiformes; family Rheidae; genus Rhea; species Rhea americana. The sequence goes on from NW_028186344.1 coordinate 789,953, forward strand.
TCTTCCAAAAATCCTATTTTCTGTATCCTTTTGGACTGCCACATTTACCAGATGGTTTTGTCTACCCTATGGAGCCCTGCCTCACTCAAGGAGGGATCCCACATGCATGGGAATTTCTCCACGACACTGAGAACCTCAGACCAGGCTTTGGCCACATACGACTGACTCACGTGGCCCTGCGTCTTTTGCTGCCCATCTTTGGGTGATGTAAGGAAGTTCCTCACATATCTGCAGAGATTTAAATTCTATTTAAACAATTACCTCCGCAAGTACACAGCAGCTAAAGCAGGTCAAGTGGGGAGGTTTTGCCCAGTGTAAACCTTAGTCCAGTTCCTCTTCAACACTCTACTCCTAATCTCCCCCCACTGTTTTCCCTCCACTCTTTCTGGCAGTTTCCCCTTCTGGCTGCAGCCATGGCAGGGTTCAGAGTCCTCCAGTTGCCTTTTCCCATGGGAGCTGGAACTGCTCTCTTCCCTGGGGCAAAGCACTGGCTGTCCCATGGTGCAGGAGCAGGGGACTGGCTCCTCATGGGAGCTGGTCTCCATCCTTCAGCTCTCAGTCAGGACCAAGGATGTCCTGAAGTGACTGTTTCTCCTCCACGGTTTCTGCTTCTCCTGTAGCTGAGGAGGAAGAAAAGGCAACAGAAAAAGCCATGCTGCTGCCGAAGTGAGGTCCTCCAAATGCACCTGCTGATGTGGGCAAATGAATCTCCTTTCCTTTGCCTATGTGTCAGCCACCCAGCATTTCCATCTCCTCTCAGCCACGGAGATACACATACATAAATTTTCTCTTCTCTTTCACAATTGCCATAGCTAAAAGGAGGGCCTCAGATAAGGCCCACCTCCAGGCACCGGCAGAGGTACCAGGTTTTTAGCCCTTGGTGTTCGTGTGCCTACCAGATCTCACAAATATCCTGCTGCTGCAACCTTGCCCAGCAAAGCCTCTTGTCTCTTTGGTACTCAGTAAGATGGGCAACTGTGGGGTTTGTTAGACACTGAGCTAGGCAACCCATCCTTCAACTGAGACTAGAAGCAGGTGTGCTGTGAGAAACAGAACAAGAATGCAGAATATRAGCCAAGCAGATAACYGYGGTGTCTGCTTGTGAGAAAATTSTATCAAGGGRCATAACCAATYGCTTTAGTAGCTGGAGYGCGTGCTTRKCGCTGTATACCCAATCAYTGCGCTGTGTATGTYGCGTGCACAACTCGTGCTTACTGTATYGATATATATATTTTGCCTTCTGATATGGATAAAYGTCTTCTGATCAGAACCTATCAGGAGTCCGTGCAATCAATCCCTTCAAATGGTGACCCTGACGTGATAGGGTCGAACAAGCGCTGACAGGAGCGTCCGGAAGGGACTCCAGCTGAACGAATCGCTCGCAGCGGGACTGCAGCAAGAAGCCCGGGCAATCACTGTTTACAGGTGAGCAGCTGGAGCGTAACTATGGGATCTAATCTGTCGACAGAAGAGGAAGCTATCATTAAGTTGTTACTGCAGATATTAGCTAAGAAAGGTGTTAGATATGATGAGAAAGTAGTGAAACTTTTACTTAAATGGTTAAAAGCAAAAGGTTATCAGCAGTGTTTGATCTTGAAACATGGGAAAACGCAGGTCAGATGATTTGGGAAGCCGCGTCTCGGGGGGATTTGACCGCCCAGGACGTAATGACGACTTGGCATTTGATAACAGAAACTTTGCGAACATCCAGCCCCGCTGTTAAATGCTAAYCTCATAGATTTAGATATGGAATTGCCACCACGGGCGCGTTGTGGTCTCCCTCTGCTGCCATCTTTCACACAGGAGAAACGGGGGCCTKAGGCACCTTGTCAATCAGAGACCCCTGCGCTGCCACTGGAGCCAACAAGGACAGATTTAGGGGGGTTTGACCCCCGGACCCGTTGGGCACAATTGCGCCGTGATGCAGCAGCCGCCGGGGATGACCCATGCCTGGCATTCCYAGTCCAGGTCCAGCAACAGGGCCCTAATGAGTGAGTTCCTTTTCAGTGGGATTTGATTAAAGAATTACGGAAAACAGTGACCACGTGGGGCTTATCCACCCCTTTTTCTCAATCACTGCTAGAAAATGTTCTGACGGGACAGCTCTTAACACCGTATGATCTCCGTCAACTGGCAGCAATGATTTTAACCCCGACACAGAAGCTTTTATGGGAACAAAAGTGGTGAGATTTATGTTATACTGCTTCTTTAGAAAACTTAGACCCATCGGCAATCCATGTAAAACTGCTGGGTTGCCGCAGCTCTTGGGACAAATGCCTCTAGAGGACCCGCAGCTTCAAGCCCGTTTAGATCCGCAGGTTTTAAGGCAGCCTGCRTCTCTAGCCTTACAAGCTATGTTAAAAATCCCAGAGACCGGGAAGCTGGCTCATTCTTTTACAAAAATACTCCAAGGAGTTGCGGAGCCGTATATGCTCTTTATTGACCGCCTCTGGGATGCATTAGATAAACAAGTTGATAACTGAGAAGCAAAAGAGGCGCTGCTATTAAAGCTAGCAGTAGAAAACACTAACACGGATTGCAAAAAGGTCCTGCAAGCTATGTCTACAAATGCCTCCCTAGTCGAAATGATAGAGGCCTGTAACAGAGTCGGCTCCAACACTCGAGCACGACCCTGGCAGGGCTGTTTATACTACCTGGTGTGATTGATGCTGATTATGAAGGGCAGATTCACRCAATGGCATGGACTCCGYCGCCTCCACTGTTTGTGCCCAAGGACACTTGGATTGCCCAATTAATATTGTTTAAAGCTATAGTACCCAGAACAACTAACAAGAAAAGACTATCTGTTGGGTTTGGCTCCACAGGAGCCCCAGCCATTTTTCTGGGCCACTGACACTGCACAGCAGCGACCAACGCTTTCTATCTCGGTGCATAATACACAGCACCACCCATTACACATCAAATGTACCATGCTTATAGATACAGGAGCAGATGTGACCATCATTTCCTCGTCAGATTGGCCAGCTACTTGGCCCACAGTTACACCGTCCAGGGGCCTGGTGGGCGTTGGCAGGTTGTCTTAACACCTTGCAAAGCGCCTCGACCTCATCAACTAATCACGTGGGGCCGAGGGTATGCTTGTGTTTCCACAGGTCACAGGCCGCGATGAGTCCCAGCACAGGGAGTTTGACCATTCCTGGCCTCGTCCTCCTCGCTGCCATTATCGCCTGCGGTTCAGCATGGCTCTCCGTCTCCCCATACCCAAATGTTTGAGTCACCCTCGCCAACATGACAGGACAACAATCTTTATGCCTATCACTGGCAACACCGACCAACCCGTTCACAACGTGTTTTGTGGGTTTACCTCTCGGAAGTTGGGGCACGGTGATCGCTCTCTCGTCCCCAGTGAGTGACCTGCTCAGTACCTCTCAGACGGCGGTTGACAACTGGGACGGTTGGGCGGCCCATGCCCCACGTGCCCCCTGGGAGCCACAGGAATTGGACATTCCGGGAACTGCGCGAGCGGATGCCTGTCTCTATTTTAATTACACAGGCCAGAACCAGACCACCAAACAAGTTGTAAATGCTACGCTTGTGCTCTATTGCAATGCCACATTTTGGTGCAATTACACAACCAAAAACCGGTCTCATTCCTGATACTATGATCTTAAACAGTACCCGAGCCCATTGCCGGGAAAAGGGCATGGGTGTGATGAGTTTGAGGGCATGTGTTCTATGAACCTGTCCGATCACTCCCATTCCATCTTTAYRCAGGTATGGCATCTCCAGCAATTAACGAGTGAGCTACAACACAGCTYGTTTGGTATTGATAGTTGGCTCTCTGGCCTAGGAGTCGTAGGATAGGTGAAAGAACTTGTTAAACTCAGTATTTTAATACTGCTTGTTATTTGCACTCTAATGTCGATTATTCACTGCTTATTGCAATGCTTGCGACGCATGATAGCGGACATGCTGAAGGACGTGTGGCGGCTTGAAAATAAAAGAGGGGAAATTGTGGGGTTTGTTAGACACTGAGCTAGGCAACCCGTCCTTCAACTGAGACTAGAAGCAGGTGTGCTGTGAGAAACACAGAACAAGAATGCAGAATATAAGCCAAGCAGATAACCGTGGTGTCTGCTTGTGAGAAAATTCTATCAAGGGACATAACCAATYGCTTTAGTAGCTGGAGYGCGTGCTTRKCRCTGTATACCCAATCACTGYGCTGTGTATGTYKCGTGCACAACTCGTGCTTRCTGTATYGATATATATATTTTGCCTTCTGATATGGATAAATGTCTTCTGATCAGAACCTATCAGGAGTCCGTGCAATCAATCCCTTCAGGCAACAGTGTGAGCTGAGGTGAGAAGCTGAATCTGCRGTTTTGAGGGACCACAAGTTTACTGTCTAAGGTATTCCTGCTGAAGGCTTGCTTCTGTTATCATCTTTCCTGCCCCTGAGTCTGCTCTTGCCTGTGTACTGCAGCTCACTGCCCCTTCCTCAYGCTGGATCTCCAGGTTGGTCTGAGTGGAGCTAGTGAGCACAGGAGCTCTCCTAGGGCTGCTTGCTGGCTGCTGCTGCCACGTCTGTGCTACAGCATCACARTATGTCCAGGAGAAGCAACGTTCAACATGTGTCTAATCACAGACTTGGGCAATGAATGAGGTCCACTTTCCAAATGTGCCTATAGACTATCTCTCCAAGATTGCATTGCTATGAGCAGAGCAGAGGAGTTAAATCAGTACAATCCTCAATCCTATTCCTCCTTTCTCTTCCCAGGATGGTCACACTTACACTGATAGAAATATGTTCCTCTGACTTACACAGGCATTAGATTGGATAATTCAAAATTATCCATATGCTATATGAGTACCTGTGTAAGTTGTATAAGCATCTTTATGTCAAAATGCCTGCAGTTATAGTAGGGATTGAACTGGAATTGCCATTTTGATTAAAAAAAAAATCAAATCTCTTACCAACAAAATGATACTTGTGCAAACTCTATTCATAGAGGCTGTCCTGGGCATCTGGAAGGCAATTAACTTTCAAAGAAGATTAAGCTCTCAGGGGAACAAACAACAGTGAAAATAATACAGATACAGCATTTCTCACGCCAACTCCTCAGACTGAATTTCATATATATTCCTAAAAAGCCAGGGATTAGAGACTTCTACCACAAGAAACTTTAGGCTGGCTGAATCTTGGAAAAATGAATTGCCTGAGAATATAAAACTATCCTGACACTATCCTAGCGCTAATGATGAGAAGCGGCTTGACTGATGCACACTATGCTGGTCATTAGGTTTCAGAAAACAATGTCAGAAAGACAAAGTATCTTGGTGCTAAATGTGCAACTACCCCAGTGCATCTGTATTCCAAGTCTGATTCCTTTCCCAGTTTTTCCTTAGGATCAAAATGTCTGCTGAATGCCAGCAAGAATGGTGCTTCAATTCCTTTCACATTCTTGGAATTTCCTACTGTCTCGTACCTCATTTTGTTCATGAAGAGCCTGATCCTACCTCTGAATCTGCAAGAGTCATCTCTGTCAAGTCTCAACAATGTCCACAGACCCAGCTGCAGGGTCAGGTACTCTGGTGGTGACGTGCAGGAGTCTTGAGAAAGGAGGAGGACTTGAGCACCTTAGCAGACTGGGTACTGAAGGCACACTCACTGCTTTCCCTCCAGGAAAACTGAACGAGAAAAAAACATCAAGCGACTATTTGCATCTGCTCAAATTTTGGAAGGTCAAAATAAAACTAGTAATACAAAAGGAGCAAAGAAGAGAGCACTAAGTAACAGAGTCAGTTAAGCTGTGCTGGGCAAAGATAAAGAGAATGAAAAGATATGGGCAGAGAAACAGTAGAAGGAGTTAATGATAAATGTGGAAACAGTGAACTAATGAATGCTTTTGCAAATACAAAGACGAAAGAAAAAAATATGAACAGGACCAGAGACTCCTTAGTAACAGAGAGGTGAAATCAATGCCTATTACAAAGGCCTGAGATACTGGTCCACATTGCTGAAACTAGAAAAACAAAGGAAAAAATGAAAGCCTTGACTTTCAGCTGGATGTAGGTTCCCAAGAGGTTAAAGTACTGCTGGAAACAGGTTTTAGCATCTTTCAGCTACATTTGAAGAAATTACCATAGCTGTTGAGAAGCAGAAGATGCAGTGGCACGGACAGAAAATTAAAAGTCCCAGTGAAAGTGGAGTTTGGCCTCCTTATCTTAAGGGCTTGCTCTGTTTTTGAGGACAAAACACTGGACCAGTAAAGGTTAGCACCCAGAGCCACATTTTCAGATCACTAGGAGGAGAGAGAATGTAACTCTTCTTTCTCTTCCTGCTCTTGTGCCCTGACACTCCACCAGTCTCCCCTTCCCAGGAAAAGCAAGAGCAAGGCAGCAGCTTGGTTTCACCTTACAGGCCAGGGTACAGTTACACTTTGCTTGAATAAGTGTTGCCTCCACCTACATGAGCAGAAAGTTTGCAGATTTCTGGCTGGGGTGTACATGAAAGGTGTCTCCGTGGGACTGTAAATTCTTTAAACTCAAATGTCCTCCCTGGAGATAAGCTATGTAGTAGCCTCCCGGTGAGAGGGAAGGAAATGAACTGGGAAAATAGATGAAGCTCAAGTTTTAGCACAGTCTGATATGCTGCAATGCTGCTATGGGAGTCTCCAGGCACTGCGCTGGTGGAAAAACCACAGGCTACTCGGGTCCCCGGGAGACTGAGTGGAGCTTTCTGTCTCCCGCATAGAGTCACAGACAGGGCCATATTGTTAGAGGTCTCAAGAGATGTACTTAAAGTGAGGAACCATAGGGAATCAGGTCAGAAAAAAAAAGAGAAAACCAAGCAGAGACATTACCAAAGTACGAGAGGTTTTAAAATAAGAAAGGAGTTTGGCCCTCCTCAATCAAGAAGGGTCAAAGACGTGCTTAAGCCTTTGTAGCTGGTATCTGGCTAGCATGGTTGAGCATATCCATCTCTATAGATGCTGACAGAGCAGAGTGAGAATGACTTTTGGCACAGGGTCCAGGAAAGTGCTGCACTCACACCTGCGACCTTCTACATGTTTATCCTTCCCATCCCTGCCTCTGCCAGGTAGCATCCATTGTGCTCACCTTTAGTAAAGCAGTGGAAAGAAAGAACAGCAGGAGCTGGAAGAGAATAGCTCTAAATCAGATTGTGATCTTGGGCAGATACCTGTAACCATCTACAGTGGCAGATGTAATGTGGTCCTTCTTTGCAAACGCCATTAATCAAAGAGGGAAGAACAGCAGATATCAGTAAAACCACAAAGAACAGATATCCAGATGTCAAAATTCCTGCCAGAAAAATAAGTCTCAGGACACAAAACTGTACCATGACCCTTGTGGAGACAAACAGATCACAATCCCTTTGAAAGAGGTAACACCAAGGAGTAAAAGAGCTGGATCTGAATCAGACAAACTAAACTGCTATGAGTTTTTGGCTGTATTCAAAGAGCATCAGGCAGATACTTGTCTCAAGATGTGGGCACCCATGGGCTGTGGAGATGTTGAAAATTCAGTGAGAATCAGAGAAGACCAACCAAAATGATAAAGTGGCTGCAGGTATTGATTAATGAGAAGAGATACAAAGAAATAATTTTAATGGCTGGGATATCTACATACAGGGCACCAACAGGCAGGAGGAAGAAAAATTGTTTAGAGCAGTATAATATATGGTTATAACTAGGAGTAACTGTGTGCAGCTGGACAGACAAAAATATAGGCCAAATATCTTCCTGACCGTGAGACTTCTTAGACCGTGAAATAGTCTCCAGAAGGAAGAGGTGGAAACCCTATTATCAGAGTAATTTAAAACTAAAGCAGATAGAGCAATCAGGCATATACTCTAAATCCCCTGCCAGCAAGGGAGTGGAGCAGGTGACCTAACTGGTCTTTTCCATCTCTAATTTCCACATTTGTATAAGGAAACACAGAAAAGCTTGCCATGAGATACAGAATAATGCCTCAGCACTCTGGAAAGGCCAATGATAATCACACTGGGAGAAAAGGGAGAAGCAATCCTGTAATGCAGCTGTGGAAGGCTCACTGGAAAAGCAGTCTAGAGAGGCAAGGACTCTACTCCAGCACATGCTCAAGGGTAAATGTGCTAGTAATGGGGAGAAAGGTGGATGTGAATGTTTCATCATTAAGCTGGCTCTGTATTAAAGAAGGGTCAATGGTCATAGGCTGGGAGGGAACAACACCTTCCCTCCCGTTTCCTCCTTTAACATCCGGGTGGCCCAGGCTGAAGCTGAAGCTAGCAGGCACAAGAAGCTGCGGGGGAGGGCACGGAGATGGTGCTGGGTTGCAAAACGGCCTGCAGTGGACTAGCAAGGCGGAGGAGTGATCCTTGTGGTATTGCTTCTTGGCCATGCTGGTAGAGCAGCACGGCATTCAGTGCCAGCATGGCACAGCGAAGTAGATGCCATGCCACAGAGGCTGAAGCGCATTTTAAAACACAGTGACAGGACTCCCTCTCACTTGCTCCTCGGCAGCCCCGTGACCGTTATTAAGAGCCTAACCCATTAAAATGCACGGTAGCCTCTAACAGGCTCAAAAGGAGCTTTGCCTTGCAGCAGCGTGGATATAGGCAGGACTCTGGACAAGGCATAAGCACGTTCAGAGCTTGTTATACAGCAGCCACATCCAAAACCCAGAACTCCTGGACATGGAAAAAAATCTTTAAAATCACAGAGAGATTCAAACTAACAGGCTGCTGAGTTTTTCTTTTTTTGTTTTTTCACCCCTCTCCTCTCCACATTATGAGGGCTAAAGAGTTGTTCAGCTTCAGGTCTCAGCAACTGAAGGAAAATAACAGCAATATCATTACAGTTGGTTATATATATATATACACACACACACATACACACAGTGTTATAGTATATATTCTATACATTATGCATGACACAACACCCACGTGCATCTCTGCTCTGCATCAYGTGCAACGTACTCCCCCAAGTTTTAAAACTAAAATAACACCAAGACTTCTTTCACGGCCCTTTCCCCCCTCCCCCCGGCAGTGTGTGTTTTCGCTGGGAAACCAAACAACGAAACCTCCCCCTACCCTCGCATGTGCGCAGAGGTGCGGGGGAGAGCCGGAAGGTGCGCGAGGGATTCCGTGGAGGCGTGGGGGGGGGGCGGTCCACGGGCGCCGCTGCCCATGTCTCCGCACCGCGCGAAAAACCCGCACCCTCACTTCCTGGTCGGCGCTCTTAAAGGAGCCGCCTCGCCTTGACGGAACAAAGGCCATTGTTTCATTTCCTTAAAGCCTCMTCGATCCTCGCGCCACCGGCACTCCGTTTCCTCTTCCTTCCGCCCTTCCCTGTTGCCTCTCTTTTTAATTAATTTATTATTATTATTTTCAGAGCGATTTGCTTCAAGACCGTTAGAGGTGCGTGGCTTTTAAAGGGGCCAGGCTCGCCGCTCCCGCAGCAGCCGCGGCTCGGCGGCGGCGAAGACTCCTCTCTGCCCTATCCCCGCCTTAGACGCGGACGTTTGGGCGCCCCTGCAGGCCGCCGGGGCTTCACCGAAGCCCGACGACGGCTTAGGTCGGTGGCGCGCGGCGCCTTTAAGGGGAGGGCGCAGGTGCCGGGAACCCACGTCAGTCTCGGCCCCGCGCCTCGGGATCAATGAGCAGCGCGGGGCGTGGCGGAGGGGGCGTGGCCCGGCGCGGCCGGGGGCGGAGCCGCGGCGCCCGGCGCAGCCCGGCCTGGCCCGGCGCGGCGGGGCCCGCGCCGCCTTTTGGTTCCTTCCTGGCAGGAAGGAGCAGCCGGGCGGCGGCATCAGCACCGCCCGCCCCATCCCACCGCCTAGCGCCCCTGTCTCTGTCCCCGCCCCACCCCGCCGCGGCGCGCGCGCACACGCACACGCACAGAGAGACACCTCGTACACACACACACACGCACGGACACACACGCACGCACGGACACACGCGCGCACACGCACTCACGTGGGGGAGGAGGGGAGCGAGCGCCCCCCCGAAGAGCGGCGGCGGCGAAACTCTGCCGCCGGGGCGCCTCCCCCCGCAGCTGCGGGCCGGGCCGGGCCGGGCCGGCGGGGCCATGGTGGCAGGAACTTCCCGGTGAAGGGTGACCCGCGGCCGCGGCGGAGCTCAGCGCCGGGAGCCGAAAGTGGGGCGAAACCCCCCCAGAACTTCCTCGTCGCCCTCTGACCCCCCCACTCCTTGCGCGCTCTCCGTCTGCTTATTTTTATTTTTCTTTCCTGAGACATGTCTGAGGCTCCTGCTCAGTGTTGCATCAAGGTAAAAAAAAAAAAAATCTCCCCCCCAACCTTTCCTCCCCCCTTCCAACTCCTCTCTCCATTGGCGCGCTGCCCCCGTTTTTCTTCCCTCTAAGATATCCCCGTGGGTTGGTGCTGGAGGGGAAGCGCGGGGCCGGGCGCGCCCCCTCGTTGCCCGCTAAGTTGGCRCGAGGCGGCGCGCGGAGCGGTGCGCGCGGCCGCGGGCAGGCTCTGCTGCTCCCCGCAACATCTGGGCGCAGGGGCCGGCCGGCCGGCCGGCCGGCGGGTTTCCTGCGCCAAATGCTGTGTTTTGCCCGCTTGTAAATGTCGCTGGGGAATTACTTTCTTTATTTTTATTTTTTTATTTTTAAAAGGTGAAAGATGGTCACTGAGAGTGGTTCCCACCCCACCCCCTCGTCCTCCTTTACAAATAAAATTCGAGTGTGCAACTCTCCTGATCTGCCCTGCACGAAGCGGCCGGCCGGCCCGGCAGAGCGGCTGCCCTGTTGTTTGTCAATACAGTGCGTGTGTGGAGGGGGAAGCAACTGTAGCAGCGGCTCAGGTTTCGAGGCATGGGTTTTCATGGTGAGAGATAACAGCGCAGTGAATGTTTTAAATTAATATCTTAGTACCTCGCCTTGTGTGGTGTGTGACGCGGCGTCTCTGAGATTTGTGTGTGCATGCGTGTTTCCCCTGCTATGAAGTTGGTAGAAAGTTTCCTGACATGAAAGAGTCATTGACGTTTCCAGAAACGGTGGGCTGTTGAGCTTGTTTGTTATTGTTATTATTATTGTTGCGATGATTGGTTTTAGGCCCTGTGATTACTTGTGTCGCAGATAGGGCAGTGCTAGCCTGGCAAGAAGGCTGCGCTCCCCGTGGGGCTGGCATTCACGTTTCCTTGTGAGCCGACCTATGTGAAGGGTTTGCCCTCTGAAGTTTTGTTGTTTTCTAAGCGGCGGCAGCGTAAAGCTGAGACAATGGAAACAAAACTGAGTTTCCTTTTTTGTCCAGGTTCTTCCTATCTAGCGGCCAGCTAGGAATAGTGCTTCCCTTGCCCCTCTGTTTACGCTTCAGTTACTGACTTTCTTTAGGAATCTCTTTGCCTTGCTGCCAACCTGGAATCTCCCTTCTGCTCGCAGCTAATCCTGTCCAGATAACACACACTTCAGTAGTTGTCTCTCCAAATCTAGCAGGAAAAGATGACTTCCAAACAAACCTTTCTAAGAAAGGGAAGAGCTTGGAATAAAAGCTTACTTATCCAACTTAAAAATTTGAAGCTTTTTTTGCTTTGTCTGCCCTCCACATTTGTACGTTTATGGTGAGAGTCTTGCGTTCTTGTAGCATTGCCACAATTTGAAACTTCTGGGTTTATTTTCTTTCACTGAGTTAAACGCATTTGGGCCTGTGTCCCGTGGAATCTCGTGGTTTAGAGAATCGAGTCTGACTTTTCATAACACAAGCGGACAAATTGGATAATGGCACATTGTTTGCATGTTGCAGTATGGCAAAATGCTAATGTGGGCAAAATCTGTACGATTAACTGAGCAAATCCTACATATGCAAACTGAAATATAACTACGTTTTTTTTCCTAGTAATGTAGCTGCTGTTTTTTTCCTAGTGAATGCTACAGAAATGTAGAATATGTCCTCTTGTCCCCATGAGCATCCCCAGAAAGTAGTGTCACTGTGAGTTGTGTTCCTCATTTTAGAAATTGGTGTTTTTGGAAATGTGAAGCTTACTTTTGCTCTTACTGAAGTCAACAACAAAACTGTTACTGATTTCGCTAACAGTAAGATTGGTCCTCACCAAGGCACATTAGAGTCATACTGTCCGGAGTCAGACGCCCAGAAGTTTTCTTATGTCTTTCCTCCTGTTTAAGCTTAGAAATGAATATATGCCATTTATTCGTTGCATTTAAAAAGTCAGTTTCACAACATCCTTCTAAGTGACTAATTCTAAACCTCCTGACCTGAACTTACTTTTATATATTTTTTTTAATGTGTGGTTTGTCTACATGCTCGTGCTTGCGTCTATCTTTGTATGAAGATGGAAATTACTGTCCAGGTGAGATACTTAAAACAGTGTTCAAAGTGCTGGCAAAAAGCAGAGTAATCAGAATGGGAAAAAATTAAAAAAGAGGAGAGGGAGGGGAAAAAGGGCAGAGGAAGAGGAAAAAAGGGGGAAGACATTTTTTGATCATGATAATTGATGATAATTCTAATAATTTCAAATACAGAAAGCACATGTTTTTGGAAGAAACATAAATTTCAGATGATGACATCTCCTCAGCAGTCAAACTGCTCTGGGTAACTCTCTCCTCAGTTTGTGTCTAGCTACCATTGTATTCTGGATACTCATTGCATCCAGACAGGTGAAAAGTTAGTTGTAATAAGCCAATGGATTTAGGAGTAGTTGTTTAAGTGCTGGCGTGATACACAAGTATGCTCCGTGATTTCTGGTGAGTGCCAGCCCAGCTGATGATGTGGGGTGCAAGGTGGGTGCGGAGGTGGGTGCAGAGGAGAAAGCTCATTGCCCCAGTACTTTGTTGTGCAAAAAGCAGCCAGAGGTGGTAGGTGTGAAAGCTGGGGAGTTTCCTTAGGAGCTCATGAACAGGAAGCAGTGGTGCTACTGGATGTGTTTTGTTTTTGTTTGTTTGTTTTTTTCCTTTCCCCAGGCACAGGGCAAGGCTGCGTGTGGTAAATAGCACACCAGCTGGTGTGGTGAGCCACGGGAAGCTGCCGTGAAGGGAGTGAAAATTGGTGCTTCATGTATCCCTGAGATGTTTAGCATGCGGTCCTCCTACCCCACCTTATTAGAGGACCACTCTAATAAGATTTAGGAAGACTTTCAGAAGTTCAATATATATTTAACTACCTTGAATCAGTATAAACTTGCAGTAGCCTCTTGGTGTATGTTAAGTTCTTATCAGTATGCATGTGTAATTGTATATTGATGTGTATTTGCTTTGTGGCCAGTGTGTGTACTTACTTGTAGGAACTCTTTCTCGGGGAGAGGAGCGTAATGCTGAGATCCTGATTTTACTATTGCTTGGGTGCGTGCTTGATAGGGTGATGGTAAGCAGACCCAGTTACTCCAATTAAGAGTCTAAAGCCTCAGAGAGAAGGCATTGCTGAGATTTGGAAATTAAGGTCTTAGGGGGCAGAGATTTGCATGAAGGTTGGACCCTTGGTGTTCACTACCATTTAGGTCATAAACATTTTCTTTATATGAACTGGTACGCCTGAAGCTTGTGGTAGACTCAAGCCTGAGATGGCATGAGTATTTTGACTTCTAAGTGGTTTGTGCTGGACGCTTGGTGCGGTTGCCATATTCAGATGTCTTGTTTTCATCCCAGCTTTTGGAGTAAATCTGTCTCTCTGACGCTGAGCCATAGCAGTTAACTGGTATRTTAACATAATAGCTGCCAAGATCTTGGCCTTCCCTCCATATAATATTAGAAAATGACCCTTACAAGAGAGGTGGTGGCCTCCCTTTTTCTCGTTAGATGGGAGAAGTGAGGCATAGGGAGAGTGTAAACATCTTAGCCAAGGTTATGTGAGAGAGGCTCAAAGAGAGTCAGGATTAGAAATGAGATATCTGACCACTGATGCTGATTTTTATCGTTAATTAAGATCCATGTTTAAAGCCCCACCTGGGGATTGTGAGGATCTCCCCCCCCCCTTTTTTTTTTCCTGAAGTGAAAACCTTGAGCATATCAAGGCTTAAAGCTCAGTAGGTAAATGAAAAGGCCTCAGAGGGCTTTTTTTTTAATTTCCCCCCTTTCTATAAAGCTGACACTTTCAGTCACCATCCTCTGGTTTACCATGCAAACATGCGGACAATTGTGTTGACATAAGTGTGCAGTTGTTGTGGGGAAATGGCGAATGGGGATGTGAGGGCAGCTTCAGACCTCTCAGACTAGGGCTTCTCTAAGCACGATGTCCCTTGGGCTTCTGACTGATGCTTGAGATGAGGGTGCTTGTTGTGGGCAGCAAGTGCTGAGTGTGTGGAGTCTTCCTGCTAGTCGAGTTTCACAACTGACTTGAGCGTAGGTTTTATTAAGTTGTATGCTGGTTAATATGAGTGCATTCCCTTGCAGTGAGCTGTATAGAGTCCTTGTGATTGCAGGGACCCTGCAGGAGTTGGTACAGATCCCCATCACTTGAGGACTCATCTTGGTGGTGCTCCTTTCAGATTCTTGGATGTACTTTGTAATGATTAAAAAAAGAGAGAGAGAGAGAAAGATAGACTGCTTGTGTAAGCTGAAGGGCAAAGATTCAGCCTAACAGCTGAGCTTTCAATCCTAACTTGCTTCCCTCAATTTATTTAACTTTTAAATGGCACTTTATGTCTCACTGTCATTGCCACAGTGTTTTTGCAAAGAATTCTCTCCCACACTATTTTTAAGTAAGGAGATATACGTAAAACTTCTCAGGCTGAGAGACTGGTGTGAGGCAACGCTGTTACCCTTAACCACAGCTGAGCATTTGTTTGTGCAAAACATGTTCCTTAATGTTTATTAGCAAACTTGCCTACTAGGAGGAGGCTGATCCTGCTTGTTGCTATCAATGACAAAACTACCATTAAGTTCAGTGGGTGTAGGACTGAATTGGAGAAGACCAGAGTTTAGCTGTACATACTTATTTACCGCCTGATTAATTGTTTAATTCCTTGGCACCAGGTAAGTTTAATCCCTCTGAAGCAAAATTTTACTAACAGTGTCCCAATTAAGCACTGGTCATTACTATTCACTGTGTCATTATGGGCTAAGTGAGTTCCCTGGGAGGCAACCCATTAACACAGCAGCCCCAATCTGCAGTGCCCCAATTAAACAGAGGATACTTTAATGATAATTTGCATGTATATTGCGCCTTGCATCTCAAAGTGCCTTTTGTAGGGAGGCAGCTGAGCAATGCTCTGCTGATAGAAACATTGATAAGCTGGAGATGAAATCTCATACAGTTACGCAGAACTGTTTTCTGCCTTGGAGAGAAGTTGTCCATGTCTCTATCAGTGCCTACCAGTAGCAGCCTGGATTCTGTGATCTTATAAGGAAGGCTTTCCTAATAATCTGCTTACTGTGAGAAAGAAGAGCTAAGGCAACCTACATTTTTCAATCAACAGATCTTACTCTGACCTGCAATCCAAAACTGGCTATTTTTTGCATGTATTCGTTTTGGATTATCTGTGATTCAGTGCCTTCAGCCAGGTATCCCCAAAGCAAAGACAATTCAGAACAGTAAAAGTGCTTCTGAAAATGTTTGCTTTGGCTGCTGCTTTCCCTATCTGCAAAACCAGCATAAAATAATAATGAGCCTACCTCTGTAGGGCAGCAGCAAGGCTTAGTATTTGTAGTGCGACATGGAAATGAATAGTGTTTGTTACAGAGATTGGTGATGGTGAGTGATGCTGATGCCTTCCTGACTTTTAAGCTCATGTGACATGAGCTTCAGGAGCTTTAAAGCTGCTGAAGGAGAAGTGGTGCGTTTGTTTTTGTTTTTTTAATTGTTCTTTGGCTGTTGGCTTTTCTTGGCAGAGGCCATTTACCTCTGCTGAGCACTCAGAAGGAGCAAATGTTCCAGCTTTTCCACACCGTATGGCTGTATGACTGTACGTGCCCTGCACGGGCAGGAAGGTGTCTCTGTGCACGTGGGCTGCATCGAGTGCTGCTTTGGGAGAGCTGGGTCTATGGTATGGGCAGAGCTGTCCTGCTACAACCCTGCTTCTGGCCCAGGGTGGGAGCTCCTGGGCAGGACGGCAGCCAATGGTGGGATCTGATGGCCAGAGCAATCCTAGCAGCCTTCCCAAGGTCGCTATCTTTCCCAGGTGTTATTTTTGCTGAAGGAAGGAGGGCATACCTCTCTGGTAGATCAGATTCATGTTCATCATCTGATAAGGGAGAACCCGCTTGGAAAGATGACGGTAGACTGCTAGCCTTGTTACAACACACATTTTTTGACCACAGCCTAGTCCCCACGCTCCATGACAGTAGGAGTCTGCCTGAGGCAGCCCATGTCCTCCACGTGGTCTTGAAGAGGCCAGGTTCTATAGGGCAGCTCTCCTAGGACCACACTTCTGCATGTGTTTATGAAGTTTATCAGATGGGAACTAGGCTTGTCAATTTAAACTGTAATTCCCAACCTCCTGGAGGTTGAAAACCATGCTTCAGCAGGCCAGCCAAACCAAATGGAGCCACGTACTCAGGTTTAGCCTGAGCAAAGAGACCAAATAGGCCACCAAAACTGCCTGCAGTTACACCAGCAGGGTTTTGGCAATCTCTTCCTACTATTGTGGATTATTTCTTAAGTCCACAAACCAAATCACATTTAGACAATATTTGTTCTAGTGTTGATGAGTTGTCTTTGGGCAATGTTTTATTGGAGCACCCAGGGCAGCTATTCTATTTTTTTCTTCTTTAATAGCATAGGGACTCAATATGGCTGACTGGATTATTCTGAATTTTTTCAGCAATACAACCAATGTCTGGAAAAAAAATGCAGAGAACTTTAGCTGAAGTAGAATTTGTTTATGGAGTGCTTTGAACAGCAGTAAATAAAGGCTTTAGGATGGAGTTAGCCTTTTCACTGATAGATGTTATTGCTTCTCTGCTGTAATGGTACTGAGGTTCCAAGTGAACTGAATATAGCAATTAAGCAAAGCCACAAATGATTCTTCATCTAAATGATTTTCTAAAGGTTATTCCTTGTTAAGTCACATCTTTACTTCAGTGTTATCCTTGTATATTTTGCAAATACTACCATGGTGAAGACAGTCTGGAGAAAAACGAGTAAGAAAGAGGGAGAGAGAGTGATTCTTGCGGTGGCATTTATGTTGGTGTTCTACAGAATGTTTGCACAGGGAAATAAATAGCATTGTAAATCATTTTAAAGGCACGTGTAATGTCAAAAGTGGCATTGGATGTACCTATGGGAGTCATATGTTAGTACAACCCCACAAAAATACTCGAATGCAACAACTGAGCTTTACATGTTAAACTATTAACAGCTGGCTAGTATTAAATCCAGAGATCTAGAGTTTGGATTTTTAAATAAAATTAAATGCTGTTATAAATAAGAACTGTGAATAGGCTTTGTTTGTTTGTTTTTTAAGCCAGCTAGCTCAGATAGAATCTGATCGAGCATGGAAATTATCTCTGTTGAAATTTTTTGGAAGTTTAATCTGGAGGAAACCAACTGGCATTCTGTAAGGGGTCTCCTTAAAACTGATGGAATGAGAATGAGATTCTTTATATGGTTTATATTTCAAGACAGTATGGCTGAGGTGATTTTTCCATTATGGCTTTAGTGAGATACTCCAAAACATGTATTAACGGCAATTCCAAATGTTTCTCGAAATTGTATGGAATTCTGTGGAAATCCATGAGCTTGGAGTTCCATCAGATCTGTGACGTGTAATAAACAGGCCAGAGATAGTAGCACTAGAATTCAGAGAACAGATTTATCCAGTTAGTAGGGCCACTCTGAGGCATTCTGTTTTTCAGTGTCTGTAAATCACATTTCCCTTTTCTTTTTTTTCCTAAAATGGATTTAATGTAAAAGAGGCTGCCATCACTGATGGGACACTCACTGTGAAACTCTGCTGATGGAGGTCAAATGGAGCGATCCCAGTATTGCAGCAATATTGAGGAGCTTCCTCCTGTTTTCTAGGATTTTTTCCAAGGTCTGTGCTGGGATCCCTCCCTGAGAGGGAAAGAATGCTTTTTGGTTCTGGTGGATTAGGTCTGTAGAAGGTTGTTCTACAGCATGTTCCCTCTTGAATGGTCAGTGCTTATCCTGGCTGAGTACTTGAATATATGAACAAAGTCAAACCTTCTCAGACCTGCATGGGGGTTGAGGTTACGGGTGGTGGGATGCAAGCAGCTGGAGGTGCTGGCCTCCGACAGAGCGGTCAGTTGGTCCCTGGCATCTCTGGTGGCCCCACGGAGAGCTGTGCCCTGGTGTGTCCTGCTGGCAATCTGCATGGTTGTGTCACCATCAAATGACTTGATCAAATGGATTCTCTGGAAGGAGATTCAAGGAAGACTGTGGGAGCGGCTTCCTGGGGGAGACTATTACGTATGAGCTGCAAAATATTTTGTGGCATGTGGCCTGTATCGAGTGTTACGGTACAGATGCTGGGCTCAGGCACATGGAGATACCATGTCCTCACAGGTTACGACAAGCCAGCTGAGTCAGCAGAGCTGTGACTGACCATGGGCAGGTTTTTGTTACCTCCCAACTGGGACAAATTGCAACTGCTTTTAAACATCATAGTAAGGATAGGGTGAAATAATAGTGTATATACCGCCATTTAGTACAGCTGGCTGGAC
The DNA here is from genome assembly GCF_003343005.1 of Rhea americana. Classification (NCBI taxonomy): domain Eukaryota; kingdom Metazoa; phylum Chordata; class Aves; order Rheiformes; family Rheidae; genus Rhea; species Rhea americana. The sequence goes on from NW_028186344.1 coordinate 808,510, forward strand.
CATGCTGACAGGCAGTAGCTAGGCTCTGATGGCTTGCAGAAATGGGCAGATGGTGCAGTATTTATGCTTTCTTCTCCCTCTGCCCCCCCCCCCCGGAAGTTTATGAGAGTTGGGCTATTCCATGGCCCTTCCACTTAGTGTAAATAGTGAAGTCTCCTTGAGCTATTTGGTCTTGTTTAACTGCTACTGGACCTTCTAGAACCGGTCTTGCAACTGGGATCATATTTTAGAAATGATTTCGTGGTTGAAGAAAAGAGGAGGAAACTAAGCTCAGCTTTCGATGGTGGTCAAACAGGCAAATAAAACTGTAGCAGGAAAGAAGCAGAGAGTAAAATAGAGATTATCCATGTGTTGCGGTGTGAATCCATGCTGCACCCTGCTTCTGAATGTAGCATCTATTTCTTTTTATTCAAAAGGCATATTGTGGCACCGGACTAGAGACAGAAAGGAGATGTGAAGGCCGAGAGCATGGGGAGACCTCCATAGGAAGAGAAGCGATGTTACCTAGGATTCTTTGGCTCGGAAAGGAGACTGCTGAGGGAGTTTGATAGGGATCCATAAAATCACACAGTAGTGGTGTATAGGGACCAATTATTTCTGATAGTACAGAACTAGGGCAAGCAATGAAATTACCAGCTAGCAAGTTTAAAACAAGTACTTCTTCATCTTTGTTGTTAAATTATGGAACTCGCTGCTGCAGAACTAAAAGCATAAATGGATTAAGAAGAGAGTAGAAGAATACGTGGAAAATATTAAGCTTGAGAGCTTACTTGGAGATACCTAAAATTACACAGGAAAAAGATTGCTTTTCTTGTCTGTTTTGCCTTTCCTGAGATGGAGCCTGCTTGTTTGTTGGAGATGAGATGCTGAGCAAGAGACATCATTGCTCTGAAAATATATCAGCATTCAGATGTTCTAATGTAAAATTTTGCACCCTGGAAAGCTGGTCTCAAATGATTATTATTTTCTTCAGAATTGTCTTCTAAGTCTCAGCCCCCAGCAATCTTGCCTTCAGGAACACTAGTTACTTGTATGTAGGACAAGATCTGAGGAAGAATTTGTGTCTTTCTGACTCTGGAAGGGATTTGTGAAGTCTGGAGTGCTCAGACTAGCAGGGGATTGGCTTTCTTACTTTAGTTTTTCAGATTTGACTGAAAGAGGGGGAGACCTTCAGGGAATACGTGGAAGTGGAATTACAGATCTGTTTTTGAAGAAAGGGAAGTTTTCTGGTTTAGAGGAAGAGACATTGTTTGCTTCTAGGAGCCAAGTGTAAGCTGAACTGTGTTTCTCCGGCAGTCTCCAAGTTACCATAATTACCCATTTGAAATGTGTTCCTGAAGCAGTCACTCTTTTTCACGTGCATGACAAATGGTGTCCCAACTGGGACAGTATGAGAGTTGCAGCTTTTGCTACCTGGCCAAATGGTGCAAGCGGTCTCTGGACTGTCTTGTTCGCTAAGAAATGCTTTAGGTGTTGTATAGACCTTACATCAGCCTTTGATTATGTATTTTAAACCAGTAAATAGAAGAATGGATTTACAATTTCAATATTATTTTGCATGTATATTTTTTAGTTATCTTTTTCCTAAAGAGAGATTGATCTGCATTAGTGGAGAGTCATGAAAACATATTGATATGCAGCTAAATCCTTCATGCTAAATTTATTTCTCCTCTCTGCTAATCTAAACAATGTCCATAAGCATCTATTTAATAGTTAAATGGCCTTGTATAGATCTTGTTAGGTTTTCATTTAATGTTTTGGTTTTGGAAAATAATGAATGACACTTTTTTTTGCTAGATGATTGATTTTTTACTAGTTATTTTTGATCAACTGCAGTTGACTTTGTATGGTAATGTAATTAAAAATGCAGTCTCTTCCCCTGTYCAAATCTCTAAGCATTTAAAATAGTTCTTAAAATAAGAAGCATGTTTTGATAAATGTACATGAAAAGGAAGCATGTGGTATCTTTTGAGGTAGTATTATTTAACTGATAAATTATAAGCTTTTGCCACAAGCAAATGTTTTTTTTTCGTATGGTCGTGCTGATCTTAGGACTAGTAGGTTTTGCTCTCTTCCCCCTGCTTTTTATTTGTTTATTGGAAGAAGAAAATAAGCTTCTGTTACTGCCGTTTTAAAGCTTTTTCCAACTTTGAGTAAACTAATTACTGTAATGAGCTAATTGACTAAACTGAAAGAAGGAAATATTCTCTCTCTACCTGTTGCCAAAAGCTGGCTTGGCTCTTTGGCAGGCTCAGATTCTAGGTGTGCAACAGTGGTTCTTGCTGTTTCCCATGGTATGACTTACTTTCATGCTTTGTGTGAAATTCTGTGCTTGGGATTTATCTTTAAAGTTATTTTCACAGAATCACAGAATGGTTGAGGTTGGAAGGGACCTCTGGAGATCATCTAGTCCAACCCCCATGCTCAGGCAGGGTCACTCGGAACACGTTGCATAGGTTCACAGGTTTTGAGTATCTCCAGAGAAGGAGACTCCACAGCCTTTCTGGGCAACCTGGTCCAGGTCTCTGTCACTCTCACAGGAAAGAAACTCCTCTTCATATTCAGATGGAACTTCCTGTGTTTCAGTTTGTGCCCATTGCCTCTTGTCCTGTCACATGGGACAATTGAAAAGAGTCTGGCCCCATCCTCTTGGCACCCTCCCTTAAGGTATTTGTAGACACTGATAAAATTCCCCCTCAGTCTTCTATTCTCCCAAAAGAAGCCATTCCTCATAGGGCAGATGCTCCAGCCCTCTGATCATCTTCGTAGCCCTATGCTGGACTCTCTCCAGTAGCTCCATCTCTCTCCTGTGCTGAGGAGCCCAGAACTGGACACAGTACTCAAGGTGTGGCCTCATCAGAGCTAAGTAGAGCAACAGGATCACCTCCCTCGACCTGCTGGCAACACTCTTCCTGATGCACCCAAGGATACCATTGACCTTCCTAGCCACAAGGGCACATTGCTGGCTCATGGTCAACCTGTTGTCCACCAGCACTCCCAGGTCTTTCTCTGCAGAGCTGCTTTCCAGAAGGTCAGCCCCCAGCCTGTACWRGTGCATGGAGTTATTTCTCCCTAGGTGCAGAACCCTGCACTTGCCCTTGTTGAACCTCATGAGGTTCCTCTCCGCCCAGTTCTTCAACCTGTCCAGATCTCTCTGAATAACAGCACAGCCCTCAGGTATATCAGCCTCTCCTTCTGGTTTGGTATCATCAGCAAACTTGCTGAGTCAGCACTCTATTCCTTCATCTAGGTCATTGATGAGTAACTTGAACGGGATGGGACCCAGTACTGAGCCCTAGGGAACTCCACTAGCCATAGGCCTCTAACTAGACTGTGCTGCTGACCACAACCCTCTGAGCTCTGCCTTTCAGCCAGTTCTCAAGCCACCTCACTGTCCACTCATCCAACCCACACTTCCTGAGCTTGCCTAGGAGGATGTTATGGGAGACACTGTCAAAAGCCTTGCTGAAGTCAAGGTATACAACGTCCATGGCTCTCCCCTCATCTACCCAGCCAGTCCTGCCATCATAGAAGGCTATCAGGTTGGTTAAGCACGATTCCCCCTTGTGAATCCATGCTGGCTACTCCTGGTCACCTTCTTTTCCTCCATATGCTTGGAGATGACATCCAGGATGAGTTGTTCTCTCACCTTTCCAGGGATGGAGGTGAGGCTGACTAGCCTATAGTTGCCCGGGTCCTCCTCCTTGCCCTTTTTGAAGACAGGAGTGACACTGACCTTATTCCAGTCCTCAGGTACCTCTCCTGTTCTCTGTGACCTTCCCAGGATGGTAGCTGTAGGACAGTGGCCTAGCAATAACATCCACCAGCTCCCTCAGTACCCATGGGTGCATTCCATCAGGGGCTATAGATCCATGGTTGTCAAGTTTGCCCAGAAGATCTCTAATCTTATCCTCCTTAACCAAAGGAAAGTTGTCTTTGCTGCAGACTTTCTCACCTCCAGGCTCTGGGATTCTTGAGGGCTGCCCTTAGCAGTAAAGACTGAAGCCAAGAAGGCATTTAGTAACTCTGCCTTCTTTGTATCCTTTGTCACCAGGACCCTCACCCCATTCAGTAGTGGGCCCACATTTTCCCCAGTCCTCCTCTTGCTACTGATGTATTTGAAGAATCCCTTCTTGTTGTCCTTGTCATCCCTTTCCAGATTTAATTCCAACTGGGCCTTAGCCTTCATCGTCACATCTCTACATACTCTGACAATGACTCTTACATTGCTCCCCAGTGGCCTTTTTCCGTATTCTGTGTACTTTCTTCTTCCGTTTGAGTTTTGCCCGGAGGTTCTTGCTCATCCAAACAAGTCTTCTACCCCTTTTGCTTTTCCTCTGTTATAATTATGACTGGATCTCAACATACTCTTTTTAAAAGCATTCCTATTTAAAATTTCATGTGAAATTAAAGAAGAACTTTTAGCTAAGCAGGTTAGACCTTGCTTAGGCTGTCCTATCTTGTCACTGTGGGCAGCTCTGACATGCTCTTACATCCTGTTTGCTGGAGTGATTATTGAGTACCTCACAGTCCTATTGCTTCTCCCCAGGACGCTGAGAGTGGTAACTGGACTAGCTGAAATGATGGTGATATGAACACATGCATGGAAGTATTTATGGAAGTATTCATGGAAGAGAAGGTTAGTTTCCTTGAGCTAAGAGCAGAGTTTCTTAATCTCCTGGCTATTCCCATCAGTGGTCCATAAAGCAGTTGGTCATATACAAGTCGGTTACATAGGCCTTAGTCTTCTTTTAATTGGAAAAGAAAAAAGCCCCTCAAACAACTGAAAATACATTGCTTTCTTAACCTTTAATTAAAAAATAAACATAAGTAGACCCATCTGGTTGCCAGTGTGTTGTCTGCATGCAGATGAAGAGTGTGCAGAAGTGGTGGACTCTAGGAAGAGAGACAGCTCCCACTATGACTTGTGTGCAAAGGGCACTAAGCAACCTGCGTGAAGTAGGGCTTGAGTTCAGAACGTGTTTAAATTTGAGCATTTCAGTGTACATGAAAGTATTTAAATTTTTATCTTTAAAATACATGTCCTGAGGGAATATATGGAAGAGAAGTGGTTAGAATGATGGTTTTTGGAGGTGGAAGAAGCTCTGCTTTGGTTGTTTTCCATGTAGTACCTGAGAAATAGAATAGAGGCAGCCCTAACAGTTTTGACAGGTCAGCAAAATTTTCCCTAGCTGCTCAAATTACTTGCTGCTAAAAATGAAAGGCTTAGTTGGTACCTGTACTCCTGCAAATACAATAATAACATATGCTTGAAAAATAGAAGCACATTTGTTCTGACAAATGTGTCACTGTGGGCTTTATGAGAAAAGTTTTTGTCTTTGTTTGGAAAGTTTCAACAAATTGGTCACTTGCAGGTTTTCTTGACATATTCTGGGGATAAAAGTCTGAGTGATCAGTCCTGCACTTCAGTGATTGGGCTTCAGTTTTTATTTCCATCGGAGTCCCTAGAGTGTGTTGCTCGAAGCCCATCTACCTTGAGAGCCACAGAAGGTCAAAGACGTTCGGCACTGCTATGAAATGCAAGCTTTGACATAGCTTGGCTTTTGCTCCTATATGGATAGGTTTGCCATGTGAATCAGAGATCTAGTATCCATCCTTTTCACCTACACTAAACTATCAGTAAATGTGAGATTATAGCAAGTTTTCTGAGTTTAATGGAGGAAGGAAAACAGGAGCCATGGAAGTAGGCTGGGATTAGGAGTGAAAGAATTAAAAAATGAGGGAGAGGAGTCTGCTTTTACAGCAGCTATAAACTATTGGGTCCATTGTGAACTCCTGTGGAAATTATAAAAATTCGATTTATAAAATAGAGGCAGAGAGCAGATGAGTATAGGAACAGTTATTTCTCATCACATGGGAACAAGGGGCATTAAATGAAAACATCCAGCAGCAGTTTTAAAGGGAGGGAAGTGAGTTTTCATATAGCATTCAGTGAGGTTACAGAACTTATCACCAAGCATGTAATACAGGATCAGAGAGGTAATAGATTTCAAAAAACAATTTATATTAGGTGGATCTATTCAGGATCATTAATTGCAAAGATGCAGTCTTTGGCTTAGGAATTCCCTAATCTGTAGATTGCCAGGAGAAGGTGCAAGGTAGTTTATTCTATTTCTTATGCTTTTTTCCCCCTGAGCATTTCTTACTGGCCGTTACTGAATCTACTTTTTCTTTTTTGTTCCCCTCCCCATTTCCATCTTTCCTATTGTGGTGCTGGTCTTCCTACAGCTTTGATAAGTGGAAGAATAGTAGTTGAGAAGACCACTAGTGTGAATTGGACCATCTGCTCTATTTCTTTCTCTCGGTTGTGCAGTGAGATCCTGATAATTTGAAATTCATGAAACAAATGTCCTTCAGACTATGATGGACTTCTCAGTGAACTTTGTTCCAGAAAATATTTGGGGATTTTCCAGTCCTTGACTCTCCTTTTTGGCTGTGGCACCATATATTGGCACTAAGTGCTTTGTTTGACCTATTTTATTTCTCTAAGTTTTTCTCAAGATTTGGCTGACAGAAAGCAAAAAATGCATCAAGTTCTTAAATAATTCCAATCCTATGTGCTGTTTCAGCCACTTGGTAAGAGCTGAGTGAACACCATTCCATGTAGGGTTAGGATGCATTTGTGTGGATGGCATGAACACTCAACCACCAGACTGATGAACATGTATTATATAATACAGGGATCATTCCAGCACTTTCATGTTTACTCCATCAACATACCTCAGATCTACTTTGGACTGACTATCTTAATTTGACAGTTCAGTCTCTTTGCCTTTCAGTTAATCTCTAACTTTTCTTTTCAAGCTCCTAGGAGTTGAGAAAATTGAGGAGGAAATATTGTTTACTGAGTGCCTGGATTTCAGTTTTCTACACATGATGATGATTAAGAAATAAGTAAGTCTGCATACAGGACCTTCTCATGGGACTCTGTATATACAAAATGTTTGTCTTCAGTGCAGGTGAATGATTTCTTGAACCATGCTTTCCTACAAACATTTATGTGTGCCCTTTACCAATCCCTGTGTCTAAAGCAATGTACTAAAGCAGTCTGATAACATAGGAACTTACTCTTGTGTGGTACTTATTTGTCCTCTTTAGCTGAGGCAGAGCCTGAGCTTAGTTTCAGTGCCTGAGCTGAACAACCGGTTCACCATTAAGTGTCTCCTGAAGTCCTGTCCCCTTACTGGCTTAGGCACAGCCCCGGGGGACAGGCTCTTCTTCACCTGTTCCCAAGTCCTTGCTACAGGACTTGAGTATCTACAGACTTTATATCCACTACTAAAATGGTAAAACAAAAGCGAAAAATCCTGAAAGACCCTTGTAGTTGAAAGAATTGTCTTTTCCCAGGGTTAAAGGGGAAGAGGAGAATTTTATTGTTCTGTACTGAAATAAATTACTTAAAGCACCACACCACATACAGAGTCTGGACATGCACTTCCCTGATCATGTGTGTGAGCACAGTAGGATGTGATCCTGTGACTAAGGAATATATTGTTTATCAGATATTATAGATCTTATTTAATTTTTGACGTCCTGTTACCTTACTTGTTTGCACTCAACTGTTTTAACTTTCGGATTTCTATCTCAGACTTAGGCTTTGGATGTCAGTAATTTCCTGGAGCTACAGAACTGGGTACTGATGTGCCAGTTGGGGACAAATGAACAGTTAAACTATGAACTTTTGAAGGTAGTCCTGTTTTTAAGCTAGATGAAGCAGGGCTGAGTTTTCTAATGCCTGCCTTCTTCAGGGCTCAGCCTGCGCCTTTCTCACATTTCCAGTTGCAAAGCCTGTTCATTCATGCACAGTCTTCATGCTTTATTTTGCTTTAGGTTTGTACTTCAGGTTTTACCTCTCCTTTCAAACACTTTTAGCCACAGCTGTTAAAAAGTGGTGGTGACTAGACTACTACAGCAAAAAACAAAATGCTGGCAGATTGCAAAGACCTTTTGTTCTCTGTGTCACTTGAAATGGGAGATAAATGATATGCCTGATTTTTAGAAAAAAGAGATATTCACTCTGATTTTGTCCTTCCAGTGGAAAAAAAGCTTGCAGTCTGGTAATCTGTGTGGCGATACAATGGTAAACTTGGAGTGGTTTAGATCGTTAATGGAAAGTGCTTTAACTTTGATTTCTTAATAAAGTGTCAGATTGAAAGGATAATGTTAGACTTTTGGTTTCCCATTGCTGTTGGCTCGCGTAACATCTGTCTAAAAGGGAAAGGCAATGCACAGATCCCAGAATACAGAAGTAGCTGGCTGCTCACATGGCCAGGTCGCTAGCTTCCTTCCCTCCATTCCTTGCTGTGAAGTCCCATTGCCATCCTTTGTTAATTATGCTAGCTTGGGGCTCATTAAGAAGCCCTGAAAGCGAAGTGTTTTTTCAGGCTCAAATCCTTTTTGTCAGGACATGTTTCTCTCATGGCTGGGTGTCCATCCTCGATTGTGTCTGCTGGTTTCTGAAATCTTTCACGGAGTGGCTGTACCATGCTGCCATACCATCCCTGCTGACCTTGGGGAATGTCTCTGTGAATGACTGTTTGTCTGTGTTCTGCTTAGTTGGGCTAACATGAAATTGGTTACTTTTCAGTAGGTTTTTTAGAATTCTTTAAGGACACTACAGAATTGTGCCATTGTTATGCTGAAGAGATAGTTTGCTGAGAACTTTAAATGAACGTACTGTGGTAGCTCCCTGAAAGATCTCATCCCACCCTTCCCCTTTGCCCTCCCATGCACTGACACAGATGTCTGGGTGAGTAGGGACTGGGTAGGGGAACAGAGCTGGATTAAAGTGGATGGCTTGTGCTAAAAGAGGGCAGGGAATGGTGTGGAGGTGGGAACGGGTGGCTGGGAGCAGGAGGAGGGCAGGGCCCTTTTTTCAGTGGCGGTGCCAATTGATGTGGGATTAGAGCGTTGATGAAACTCAGAGGAAGGTTTTGGCAAATCTGTGTTACCTGAAATTAGAACCAAAGCTTTTAAGGGTTCCTGCATGCTTTTTTTACAAGGACTGTTGCTTTAGGCTAGATAGAATTGCTGTGGGAAAAGTTGGCTTTCAAGTGTTAAAACGTGGCTCTTAGTTTGCAGAGAAACTGTCTCCGCTTTTCTTACGCCAGTAGACATCAAGCTGCTCAGCACAGGTTGCTTCTGTAGTGTAAGGGGTACGGGTCAAAGGATTGCCCAGAGAGACAAATGAGTCTGGTGGCATCAGCGTGAAGCTTCACCACTGCGATTTGCAGGCTTCCTGCTATGCTTTGGTTTGCTTTCCATTTGCGACACACCTTGGCTGTACTGGTGTAAGTTTTAATTGTAGGAGCATACTGCTTTAATAGGAGGAAGAACTTGCACGTTTTGAGTCTTCGAAGAGAGCTTGAGCACGCTGAACACGAAACGCCCCACTTTATGATTGCATATTTATGCCGTTCTGTACTGCTGGTGCTGGCAGACTGTCTGGATCTGCTTAACCATGCATCAGGGCGTGAAGCCTCTTTGGGTCAGGGGAGGAAGTTCGTCTCACATGCCTAATCGAGGTCATTTCAGAGTTTCAATTTATATTAAAGTTGTGTCCCTGAAATGTGCAAACATGGAAGTGATATGTTTAGGCCTTTAATATTAGCTCCTTGTGAACCATGCTTGCTACAGCTTTGCTGGAACTCAGTATATCCCTTTGGAGATACCTTTTGAGAGAAAGGTGTTTGTGTCATCCTTGCTGTAGAGAACTAGGCCAGTTCATAGCTTTTGTTTTATTTTTCTTACACTTTCTCTGCTAGCCTTTTGACACAGTTATAAAAATATACTAGCCTGGCACAAATTCTAATTATATTAGACAGGAAGGATAGGCTTGGGGTAAAGGTACTGAAGAGAGAGAGATGGAAAGCTTTAGTTCAGTCCCAGTTTTGGCATTGCATTCTCTGTGACCTTAAAGTCATTTACTCTGTGATTACACCTCCATTAAATGTGGCATCTAGCAAAATGGAATCTGATCTTGGGTAGAAATTATTTGTGCTGCTGTAATGCAAATAATTAACAATGATTTTGCCTGAACTCCTTACTTAAATGATCAATATTGCTGGATTGTTGTCAACATGACGCAATGTTTAACAATGCTCAGATACGATTTTGAACAGTTCACTCTTTTTTAAACTTTTGTTTTGACCTCTCTCTAAAGACTCTCAAAGACACCATTGCCTTGTTTCATATGTTAATGTGGCCCTGAATCCCAGCTAGGATAACAAACTTAAATTTTAATGAAAATTAAATCTGATGAAAATTTAATGAAAATTAAATTCAACTCTCATCTGCACAAGCAAAACTGCTGAGCTATCCATTTAATATAACTCCAAGATGGGAGATTTGGGTAGATTTTGGTGAGATAGTTCCTTCTGGTTTATAGAGCCTTAGATGATAATTGTGTGGAAGACTTCTCCTGAACAGTTCTCGCTCCTCTGAAGTTACTTGAAGAATTAAAGAAACTTTTGCAGTTAAAGAAGGAGAGAAGCCTCTCTTCAAGATGCAAGCATCTGCCAGAGGTTATCAGACAGCAGTGTTTTTTTGGCATTGATTCCTGTGCTGCATTGATTTCAAGAGGCTTTGGTGGAAGCCTAATAGGGATAGTTAGGCAAGAAATAAGTGAGAAAGGAAAAATCCTTATTAGTTAGTGGTAGTGGCCATAACAAAAGCTAGCCAAGGGACAGATTTTTTTTGTCACACGGGTGATGATAGTACAAATGACAGCAACAATAGGAAGTGGTGATATTAAGTAGACTTTTTTAAGGCCAGAGGGTCCCATGAGAAGTCACAAGAGGAGTCCATTGCCACTTTTTTCTAAGTAGTGTTTCACATCATATCTGTGACACCTTCCTGGCAGGCAAATGACAACCCTCTGGTTTTGGTGACCGACCCACACCGCTAACTCTTTCTGTTTTGTGTCAAGTCTCAAGTGGCACAGGTGACCACCTGAAGCTGTGCTGGTGCTGTAACTCTTTGCCTGGCTTGACATCTCTGTCTGATGGGCAGACTGAGGAATGCAGCAGGCAGCAGCTGCTTGGCCTGCTGCTGCTGCTCCTCTGCAGCAGAAGGAGGTGACCTGTTGTCTGACCTCCTCTCCATGCCCTACTTGAGACTTTGCAGTTTAGTGTCTAACAGACTGCACGGGATGGCCAACCTGTGGATCACCCTATTTGATGTGTATGTGCTGCTGATGGAAGGGAAAGGAGATAGAGACACAAGACTGTTCTCTCCATTGCTCTGTCTGAATGCATCAGGTAGAGGCATCTTTTCCTCCTGAGCTGCTACATTGCCTACAACTTGGAAAACTAATCAGACTCTAAAACTGGGATTTTTTTTTTGTTTGTTTCTCTGCAAAATGTAAAACACCCAGATGTCAGATGTCAATATCTGACATTAGGGCAGAACCTGCTTCATTAGTTTGGGTGGCTGCTGTCCACTTGTCTTCTGTTCATCTGGCTATTATTTTATCACCCATTCCTTATGTGTATTGTGATTGAGGAAAAAAAAAATCTATGTGCTATTATATCCCTTTCACATTTGCTTACAGTGTTCATCTTCGTGTATTTTCATCTCTGGTCACATCTCAAACATATGTGCTCCTTTCTTTCTCCCATCCCTCCCCAAATATTTTGCACCACTCATAGGTACCTAGTTACCAGAGTGGACCAGTAGTATTTCAGACCCATTCAGCTGCTATTAGATGCTAAGCAGTGAAGAATGCTGAATCTATTTTTTCCTTCTTTTTAATTTAAAAAATGAAAAGAAGTTCTTGATAAAACACTTTACTATAAATAGATAGCCATTAGCTTTGGGAACACTGTAATTGTCAAAGAGAACTCCTAAATATTGGAAAGTGATTTTTTTTTTAAGGAAACAAATAATGTAAGAATAGAAATCCTTGGTTAGAACCTAGTTGACTATGAGCCAGCAATGTGCCCTTGTGGCCAGGAAGGTCAATGGTACCCTTGGGTGCATCAGGAAGAGTGTTGCCAGCAGGTCGAGGGAGGTGATCCTGTTGCTCTACTCAGCCCTGATGAGGCCACACCTTGAGTACTGTGTCCAGTTCTGTGCTCTGCAGTACAGGAGAGACATGGAGCTACTGGAGAGAATCCAGTGTAGGGCTACGAAGATGATCAGAGGGCTGGAGCACCTGCCCTATGAGGAATGGCTGTGAGAGCTGGGCCTGTTTAGCCTGGATAAGRGAAGACTGAGAGGGGATCTTATCAATGTGTATAAGTACCTGAAGGGAGGGTGTCAAAGGGATGGGGCTGGACTCTTTTCAGCTGTCCMATGTGACAGGACAAGGGGCAACAGGCACAAACTGAAACACAGGAAGTTCTGCCTGAATGTAAGGGGGAATTTCTTCACTGTGATAGTGACAGAGCCCTGGACCAGGTTGCCCAGAGAGGTTGTGGAGTCTCCTTCTCTGGAGATATTCAAAATCCACCTGGATGCAACCCTGTCTAACATGCTCTAGGTGACCCTGCCTGAGCATGGGGGTTGGACTAGATGATCTCCAGAGGTCCTTTCAAACCTTACTGATTCTATGATTCTGTAACCTCTACTTTCACATTAACTCTGCTGAATGGCTGCACCTAGTCCTGCCTGCTCCCTCTAAATACCTCCTATGAGTGCTTCTGCCTTACTGGTGATAGAAGCTCTCTCTGCTCTGTTATGGAACAGTGGCTCTGACCTGCCAGTCAGCTCTGTGCTCCCAGGATTACTCTCTTCTACTTTTTTTTCTAGGTCGAGGTGGTCAATTTTGGCTAACCTATTTCGGAATAGGCACTTTCCAAGCTGCAGCAGCTGTTCCTGCAGAATCCACATCTATCTTAGGATTATTTGAGCAGCTGGGCAGATGATTTTGGAGCTGCCCCTGCTGGACTTGCTTATGTTTCAGAGTCATTTTTATGGGTTCCACCTCTGAATTAGATCAGCTCCAGCAATTTTATTGCACAATTTTTTACTTGGAACCAGTGTAGCAGACAAGGAAAGGTGTGTGTATGTGTGTGGGAGGATGTTTTCAGCCCTGTAAATAATAATCTGCGAATCTACACAGGTCATTTATTTCCTCTCCCCTTACCCGTGGAGACTGTTCCTGCATGTTTCACTGGTGAGCCGAGGTTTCTGTAGGAAGCTGGGTGTTGATTTAAGCTGCTCTGAGGTGTTCTACTTGAGAGCGGTGAAAGTATTGGGGGAGGGAGTCCATTTTGAGTATCTTTTCTGGCTTGTGGGGTATCCCTCTGAAGAGCTGTTGGTGCTTAAAAGCCTTGAGAAAGGGCAGGGGGATAGATTCCTAGAAAAGTTTTCATTGCCTCGGGGACCCCCCCAAGGAATTTCACTCGCACTTGTAGCTGTTTTGTGGTGAGCATAAATGCACTGTACGCTACTCTTCTCAGACTGGGGCACCTTAAGCACTTGCATCTTAAGTAGCAGTTCTGCATGTATTCAGGTGCCCCTTCTGACTCCCTCAGTCCTGAGGTTATGGTGGATTTTTGGCTGCCTGTGGTTTGAAGCAAAGCTGCTGTGACTGTGTGTGTATAGGAATAGCACATTAGAAAATGAGAGGTTGAGAGGCTCAAACAGCTTCCTGAAAGTGTGGGAGTACAGGCCAGAGAAAGGAAGAGAAATCTTTTTGAAGCTGTATCAGTGCTTTACACGGACAAGAATAGCAGACCGAGCATACTGGCAGAGTTGTCCAAGGGTAAATGTGGCCATGTAGCAAAGCACTGGTTCAGTAAAAATCACTGGTCTCCCACCAGCCGAGTAAGTTCTTCCAGCATAAGTGCAGTACGGCTGTGTCCACCATAGGCACTTGTGGCAGCACAGCTGTGGAGGAGCTGATGGACATCACTAGGTTTGCAAGTGTCTGTAGTAGATGTGGACCTCCTTAAGTATGGAGGAGGTATGAGGGACAAGTCAGATTTTCCTCTTATCAGGTGTTGTGTGAAATGCACTGGACCTAGAAGAGGGGAAATCGATTAGGTATTCTCCCATTGCAGACCTGTGATGTGTGGTGTTTGTAGCTTCCCCCCCCCCCCCTTCCCCAAGTCCATGTCCTCTTGTGCTTTTGCAGACCTCTTTTGTATCACCCAGCAGTGCTCCACTGCCTTGTTGAATGAGGTCCTGCTTCTTGTCTATGGAGCATACACATCTAGATATTGCATTAACAAATGATTTTGCTTATGGCACAGTGAAAGAGAAGAACAGTCCTTTCCTTCCTGTTGAATGTCCAAGTAATAGCTGAATGAGACAGTGACCCGCAAGCAGATTTTCTCCTCCAGATTGTTTGGAATATACTTTGGCCACTGCAGGAAAACAGCACAGGGAGGAGAGCAGAGTGCAAATGCTAGAGGAAGCAATCCAGGGGCAGTAACTAGGCCATGGATCCATGGTGAAGTGAGACCCAGCTTTTATCTCATGTTTCAGATTTTGCAAAGGAAATCTGTGGCATTTCCTCTATCTTTCTCATGGGAAACTGAAGTAGAGAGCAGCAGTGGTGGCAGGGGAACAGCTTATTCAGAATCTCCCTTCTGATACTGCGGATAAGCAACCTGCTTAGTACTGCCCCGTGCTTCGGGCACCTGTTCAAGAAAATATTTAAGTACATATTTAACATTAAGCATGGCAATAGCTGTCTTGCAGTTCCTTTCCAGAGCAAGAGCTGTTTGCTGAATCTGAACTTCATAGCCATTTACACTCATGGCAACCCATTAGTACCACCTAAGCTGTCAGCAAGAACAAACCTGTATCTACTGGTATAAAGGATGCCAGGCTTTCTTCAGAGAACTTGTGCTATTGGTAAGGATGCAAGACATAGAGAAGGCCATCATCTGTGCCAGTAAGGATGCTTTAGCAGTTGGGTTGCAGGAGTTGGAGATAACCTGGCGATTGGCTCTGAGTGGGACTGGCTTGAGAAGAAGCTCCTGAATCTGCCCAGAGTGCTCAGAAGATTCACACGCTGGTGGCTCGAAGTCACCAAATAAATACTTTGGTACAGCAGATCACTGACCCTATTAGTCATGCCTTGAGCATTTAAATGATGTACTGCCTCACTTTAAGAAAAAAACGAATGGTAAACCCCAAACCAAAATGAGCAGCAACTGTTTCAGTACATCTACTTGCCTGTCTTCAAAGAGAGCTTCAGTCTTTGCAATCACTCTGGCATAAAATGCTTCACGGTTATGTTAGGAGGCAGACTTAGGTCAGCAGGGGGAAGCCGCTTTAATAAACCCAAGGGTTTGATAGCCAACCTAGCCCTTGTAAGAGCAGTGATTTATTGTTGCCAAGAAAATTACCTTTTCCAGGATCTCAAGTCAGGACCTGTTTGCAAAACAGTGAGATTAAAGTGGCTTGGAAGAGTGTTATAACTCCATTTGCTGCTTGAGTTCTCGTCATTTATCATGTGAGATATGGTTCATTTTTTCCCATGTAGGCCAATCTCAGTTCAGTAGTAGCCATTTAGTTATTTTGATCTTTTTGAGGTCTTTGCAACTGCCTTCAGAAGGATCTGATTTAGAGCTTTCACCTGGATTGAATTTTACTTAGTGAACAACTTTCAGGATCATGTCTCTGGAATTTATGTATTTTTATTTTTTTCCATCTATAGATCCAAGGTTTTTGTGAGCATTGTAATCTCAACATCAGGACTTAATCTGTTTTCATTATAGCCAGTGGGAGTTTTCGTTACTAACTGCCACTGAAATAAATTCCAAATCATAAAGGGGGATCAAAATGATTTTGAGTTGTGTATGATTTGCCTATTACGCTTATTTTTGAGTCATGCATTTTCTAAAATTAGAGACTTACATATGCTATTTAAATAATCAGTTTGAAGTGAAATGGCTAGATTTTCTTACGAGTTCCTTGAGCGTTCCTTGTGACATGTGTCTTTTTTTTTTTTCCCTGGGCCTCAGTTTCCTCTGAGTTAGAAGAGGAAAAATACCGCTCTACTGCCTGATAGTGCTGAGAGACTTTAATTATTCTGCTTTCTGTACAGCATTAAGCAATCCTGAGACATAATGTTCCATGGGATATAAGGGCAAACTAGTAGCAATAATGGAATGATGTTATGTATGGTGTTTGAAAAATGTAGTTTGCTTAGTTTCCAGGGAAGAGAAGCAAATTCTACGAACAATTGAGGACAGTGTCTAAAGATGGATGAGAAAAGCAAAGAGAAGACTGATTATGAAAGGAGAACAGAAATAGGTCACTGCCATAAAGATACTATTGAACTGTGAAGCACTGGAATAACATTCGACCTCTTATAATTTCATAGCCAAAGGATAAAGAATTAGTCAAATAAGATGTATAGATAATGTTTTTTCCTCTCCTTAAATGGTTAGTAGAAAGCTAGACCTTGAGACAAAGGAATATTTTCTCATTTTTCTCTTTTGTTTTGAGAGATGCATGGGGCAGCTGGAACTGATGGTATCAGAAAGGGATTGCTCATCTTGCAACATCTCAGAAACTCAGGATAAGCATCCAGCAGAGTACTGCTGAAAAAAGGAAAAAACATACTCCTCTCTTTAGGAAACTTGCAATTTGTGATGCAAATTGAGGGGAGTCACATAAATAGAGTTTGAAACTTGTCCCTAAATCACCCTGGTAATTGCCATACATGAGATTTGTATCAGATATTTTTGCTGAACTTTCATAGCTAAACTAGCAGAGTTGTGCAAAACTTGTATAATCTCAGGTTTTGTGACTTAGGCCTGGCTCCTTTAAATGTCTGCTGAGGTTTTTATGGACCTGCATTTAGTTTTGACCAAATATAGGTTGAGTGTCTTGATGGTTTGGGGGTGAAATAATTCAAAACTTTTATGTTTACAATGATGATCATGGCTAAGAGACTAAAACAACAGCTCGTGATCTGAACATTCCCAAATTTGGAAGTCTGAAATCCACATCTGGTTAGAATTTTTAAATGGAAAGCTTTTATCCTTAAAAATATAACTGATGCTTAAACTTATCACAAAATAAATCCTTTAGGAAGGACAAAACATTGTATGAAGTGAAAACGTTTTTGAAGGAATTGATTGCGATGCTTATCACAATGATGTCCTCAATTCTCACTACAAATTTCATATTCCTCAAGGAAGAAAGCAGACAGTAGATGAAAACAAGGTGTATGACTTGGTTCAATGAACTTTCTTGGACTACCTCTCAGAAAGAAAAGAGTTAATAATTTGCTATATCTGCTCTTGACATATAGATTTAGTCATCACACACGAAGCACAAGTTCGAAATAATGCACATGCAGAGTCCCACCGGGTTTGAGTGGATTACTCACGTGTCTGAATGCCTGCACGCTTAAAGCTCAGTTTTGTATAATTTTTTTTTTGAATCCTTTAAAAAAATGCACAGGAATTAAGCAATTTCCTCTACACAGTGCCTGAGCCAAAGCCCACTGAAGTCTTTGGGAAGACTCCCATTGTTTCTAGCAGGCATTAGGATCTATCCCATATTCCCTATTGCCTGGTCTGCTTGGAAGGAGGTGAGTGAGTGGGAGAGGTTAACCATATTAGTTTTTCTAGAATGGATATCCTGGTGTAATTTAGTTACCATGAAATAGATTATCCAAYTTACCAGCAGAATAATAATTCTGGAACAAAAATACTTTGATTCCAGAATTGTTTTCATAAGGGAAGTTACTCTGGAATTAAAATCAGGCAATAGCTTCATCTGCAATAGCTATACTACTCAACTGCTTTTTGTAGTCTGGGTGTGTTTTAAACAGGTAAGAGGCAGTAATGTGAATTCCTTCTTACATCAGCACAATGCTGCCTTCTGTGAATTTTTGCTGAGTTGTAGCTATCCTAGTTTTAAAAAAATCCAACCCCTGAAAACCCGAGTGTAGACAAGCCCTTACTGTGGACTCAAGCCAAACTCCTGATCTTTAATCAGATCTGTGTAGGTGGACCTCTGTGCCTATGACTTCAGTGGAGAGATCCACCTACGCAGATCTGATTGCAGAATTGTGGCCCCATGCTACTAAAAGAGCACAAGTGTTGTTCTTGGCTTAAGGATGAATGTGCAGGGAATCTGGGGTATGACCCAGGAAATTTGAAGCATTGGAGCTATTTCTGAGATCCCTGAACAGATCTACCTACTCTCACATTTTAATGGTAGCCCTGTTTATGGAGATGTTGATAAGCAATCTAAAGGAAAGATTTGTTTATCATTGTCTTTTTACAGAAAAAAAACAGTAAATTAACTCTTAATTGCAACATATTTGTGGATCCTGTGGATTTGCAGCAGCCTCTGAGAATAAGATTATCTGTTTGCCATGCTTGGCACCTGAATCCCATGGATCCAGCAAGACCTGTATGTTTAAGCACATTAGATTTATTTTCAAAGCTGCTTTAATACTCTCTTCTATTCAGCTATTCATTTAACCTTGTAACTTTTTCTCTTAACATGAACATTGGCTAATATACTACACACGTGCACATATACAATATTAATTTCAGACATTTCACAAGACAGTTTTCAGAAATTCACCCACATGATGATGCATTAACTTTAAAGCATTCACCGCAGAAATAAAGCAGGAGTTTAACCAAAAAAAGAGTAAGACTTACTCAGTCCATTTCTTTATAATACATGAACTATTCAGTCCCTTTCTTTGTAATACATAAACTAATGTATGAATACTGAATTTGCGGGAGACTTTTTTTTTTCTTTTTTGGAAAACGAAAAACAACCAAATACATTGGATGTGCTGATTATTAAATCTGTCTGTTATTACATTGAAGTAGAGTATGTATTAAATGGCATTTCATGAAAAATGTTAAAAGAAATGAAAGAGAAATTTCTTACAGTTTTTCCTTTCTATTAGAAAAAAGTTCTTCTAAATCCATTTTTAGAGGAAACGTATTTTTTCATAAATGCAAGGACTTAATTTGTTAACCAGAAAATTGGCCACCTCTACGTATTACTTTCCATCTTAAGATCTCTGCTGTGAATGGCTGTGCAAAACACTGTTGAATGTCCTCAGTCCCCATCAATTGAAATAGATATGGAAGCTTATCAGCATGTCACTGGACTGGACTAAGAGAAATCAGATTTAAAACGTGGTTAGATGTGATGTTCAGGCTGTGACTAATCCAGGCTGAAGAGGTGCTGCCTCAACTACTTATCACCGTGTTATTTGTCCCTACATCTCCACCCCAGCTGCCTATAAGAGGCCCTTGCTCATTTAAGATTAGCCTGTGTAGTTGCTTCCTAATCTAGTTATATCAAAATCATCTGTTTTTTCTTAAGGTGTTCTGTTTAGCAGTTTTTTTTTTTTTCTTCTTCTTTTTTTTAGTTAGAAGGTTGTCATTTTCATTAAATTAAATGGTGAATTGTTTGGGAAACTTAGGTTCTTTTCTTCCCTACCCACCTATTTTTCCCCTCCTTGCCCCCATAGCTGTGTACTCTGAATGGCTTCTACTCGAGCTATTGAATATTTCCAGTATAAAGAGTAGACTTGCTTCCCACTGATAATGGGATCTGTTGTGATTTACTGACACTGAGTTCTCCCTCTGCCTAATGCATCTTTTCTTAGTGGCATATTTAGGTAAAGATTAATTAAACAGCAATAAAGCTGAGACAACAAACTAATCTTCATTTAAAAATAGCAGAGGATCTATTTTTCCGTTATAGGGAAATATGGAAAGCAGATGGTAGGAATTTTTGGCGGTGAGCGTTACTTTATTTGTTATTGGAAAAAGGTTTGTTCTGTGGGGAGGAGGGATCTTATTTGTACCTCAGAGCCATCCAAGATGCATCTTGATCCACGTTGCTGCAGAAACTTTCTTGATGTGGTGCCAGAAACGCTGACTTCTTCCCTACATGAGGAATTTTGCTTTTGGTAGTTCTCCGCTGCTAGGAAAGGAAGGGTCCCTTTTCTTGCCACAGCGGACTGTCTTTGGAAAGCAAAATTCAATGCAACCCTCATTGTGCAGTGTGGGTCGGGGCCCTGGGGTGTGCGGTTGGTTGTTAGGCCATCGGTTCCTTGCGGCACAGCTGACTGCCTGCGTCCTCAGTTTCTAATTTGGCCTGGTTCTGAGTAAGTGATGTGTAGAGTAAATACCTGCTACACCTGTGCTGCAACTTCTGTCTGTGGAGCCTATGTCTTTTTATATTTTCTTCCACTGTTAAGGCTTCTTCTGTTGTGCATCTCCTCTACAGTCTTGAGGGAAGCCCACATTGCTACACCTCTGAGCAGCAACGGTGCCTACCACAAGCTGAATGCTCATTGTGTCTTTTCAGGCGTTTCCAATGAGCTTTAGTTTTTCCCCTGACCAATGTGGCTTACTAGCCAGGCAAACATTAGGGCTTGGGAAAGTTAGGCTGTTTTCCTCTGCTCTGCCACTGACCAGGTAGATGGACTTGGAAACACTCTTTGCCTCTTTGTGTGCTAATAAAATGGGCAGAAGATACTGATCTTCTTTGTAAGGTACTTGGTAGAAAAAACAGTGATGCTGATTGCGTTATATGTTGTGACTGGCTGTGGATGTATGCTTGAAATCTCTCCAGCACTGTCAAAACTTACTTGATGCAAAAGGGATGTTTTGCTTAGAGCTCTCATTTTCTCACAGCCATAAGAGAAATTAAAACTGCATGGGGTGAAACCAGATGTAATGGGTGCAACTGCTGCTTGGCCATCCAGCTGCAGAGGCCCTTCTGCATGCCTTCCCCCTTGTTGAGTCTGTGAGCAGATGGAGATGAAGAGACTCATCTGCTTTGTAGCCTAAACCATGCTATGAACTTGTTGCTCCAAAAGTGAGGGGCCACTGCATCTGACCTTTGACAATTGAGTCTCTTTAGCTGTGCAGCTGGCAAAGGCAGCATGGCTTGGTCTAGGAACTGTACAGCTGAGGCACCATTCCTGTCTATCTTTAGACTGGGTGTCAGCACTGCAGGTAATTGAAGTTGTCCCTCAACAGCTTTAATCAACAGGTAATTCGTGACTATAAAGTATTTTCTGATTCCCGCATAGCTCAAGCTGACCTACTGCCACCATTCTTCTGGCTTGGTTGGGCAGAGTTACTGCTTGGGGTCAGGAGGTCTTCCAGGCAAAACCAGTCTCCTCACCCTCTGCTGCTCTGATGCATGTACTCTGTATGTTAATAATAATCACCCTCTGTCGTGAACCTTGCAACATCTGTTCAGCTCAATTTTCATCCCTCTGCTAACTAATGAGAAAGTGATTCTACTTTATGATAGAGGAGGTAAAGTAAATGAGGAAAGGAACTAGAAGCAAAGGTTCTTCCCATTCTGGTGGTGCAAATTGTCCCTTCTTTTTCATTCACTTTCTTTTATACTAAATTAAACTGTTGTTGCAAATGAGCAGACTGTGTTCGGCAACACGCAGTCTGTAACCCATCTCTGTTTCCTGCTGATTTTGTGTTTTGCTAGAAAGAATGCTGCACAGGACTTGAGATAGGATGAAGCAATGAGCATGGGCTTTAGTGAAATGACCGTACTGCGAGATGAGCTTGTTCTTTTCCAGCTTTGTCTGAAGGGAGGTAGCTGTAACCTATTATGTAACAACAGGCTTTTCCTTGAATGGTGGAGCCTTTCTCTTGTGCCACAATTTAATCTACTTCTGAAATTGCCTGGCACTAAGTCTTTATTAAGGGCTCTGTGATCAGATAATTTTTCTCTGACAGAAGCATCTGACACTGCTTTAAAAGGAAATATTTCCTCCAAAGAGCTGATGAGAAACTTTGGACAAGATTTCTATTTGACAAAATTCTACTTTGACATAGAGGGGGAGGAGATTTTTCCTGTGGCTTTTTATTACAAATGATACCATCATGCGAATGGGGTCTCTTGCCTCTTCAGAGTCTGCCTGCCCTTGCTGCTAATTCTCCACCTGAAATCTTAACCCAGTGGGTTAGATGCACTTCAGCTGCAGCAAGCTGTGAAGAGAGGTGTGAACAGTTATCCTTATCATAAGGAGATTTATAAGAGTCAAGATTTGTTTAATCTCTGGTTCAAGCAGTTTTAAAGGGATAAAACCATGTTCATGTTGTCCAGAAGTCTGTCTTCTGTGTGAAACTTGAAGAAAATGAGACCAAAACTCAGGTAGACTTGGTGGATTTACAATGGCAAAGAGGGTTTGTTGCATCGATTAAGAAAAAGTTAACTGAAGAATTCAAATTTTTTTTTCATCCCTTTGGCTTCAGGGGCATTTGGACAAGGTACTCAATTCCAGCTGAATGGCAACAACAAAAACAGCTCATGACAACTGCCTTTTTTTTTTTTTTTTTTTTTTTTTTTACAAAGGTGCTCATATACCTTGTGGAAAAGTTCAGAGCTAAATCAGATGGAGGTAGTATACGTAGACCTGAAGACAGTGACCTCTTTTTGGCCCAAATTCATACAGCTATCCCAGAGAATCAGCACCTCAGCTTAGGGAAAATGTGGTGTGTGAAAGAGAGAGGATCCACATGGCTCTACTATTTCAGCCTTCAAAGTTTGTTTAGGCTTTTACCATCAACACCAGTGTTGCCAATAATAGCACAGGCATGTACAGCCTTATGTATACACTGAGAAATTAGGCATGACTGTGTGCTGATTATTTACTTAGTATGGGCCTAGATTTTGTGTTAGCATATGAAGAAAGGTGTTTTTGGTTGTTTAGAGTCTCTAATGTGTATAGATAGATCTCATCATATGCGGATGAGAGAAGAAGGAGGTAGATACTTAAAATATATATATATATAATATGTCAAAACACAGATTTGTCTCACTGACGCTATAATTTTTGAAGTTTGGGAAAGGGGCTTTTTTGGTTTGTTTCCTTTTAATGCTTTAAGTCACCTGCCTTTACTAGCATCATTTTTGTGGAGAGAACAATCTCCAGAGAGATTTGCCACTGCAGGTATATGCTCATCTTGTAACTTCAGTTTTCCCCTTCTTGTTCATACATATATCCTTCCCTCCACCAGAGAGCTGATTTCCCCTTGAGCTTAAGGGGTTGAAAATCCACCTGACTCCATGAAGCTCAGGCCATGAACGTAGCTGAGAGAGAGCAGTCCTGACCATGTAAGTCCTGCAACTGCTGATCCAGGCCATGTGTGTTGCTAGTCAGATGACTCTGTTTAACCCAGGGAGTGCTTTTGCTGGGGTTTGAGCCCCTAATGGTGTCAGCTAAGCCTCTGGACTTTGCACTGGAGTGCAGAAAGAGCAGTCATACATTGCAGCTCACCTAAGTGTCTTTGGGATAGCACCTACCCATGGCAGCCTGGTAAGAAACAGCTGTGGATGTCCGGAGCAGCAGTTAAACCCTTGCAGTTGTGTTCTGGACCCTGAGCTCTGAAGAGTCTGGAATTTGCAGTCCAGTATAAATTGAAAGGAAGAGATTGCCAGTTGACTCCCGTTAGCTAACACACTTGTAAAAACTGGTCAACGCTTGTTTCAGGACACCTGCTTTGGGTGGTTTTCCCTAGGCGGAGGCATGATATACCACTTTCAAGACCAGTCATATGCCACAAATGTTTGTTGCAGGATCTGTGAAATGTCTATTCTTATGTATACTGAGATAAGTTAGTCTGAATTAATACAAAACAACAAAACTCGTGATGACCCCCAGCATGGTGATGAGTTTTGCTGCAAGATTAGCACTGTAAAGAATGGGGGAGGCTTTGTCTGAGTAATACTTCAGACACAGTTGGTGTTAATGGATCCATACTGACCAAAGAAATATCCTGACCGGATTCTCAGTTGGTTAGAGCGTGGTGCTGCTAAAGCCAAGGTCGTGAGTTCGATCCCTGCCTAGGCTATGCTGATGGTGGGACTAGATGATCTCCAGAGGTCCCTTCCAACCTTACCATTCTATGATTCTATTTAATTAGAAAGACTAATTTTGCAGGGGGTGGGGAAAGAATGAAATATATTTATTATAGGAAAAAAGACCTTTTTCTTTATTGTATGAACAATCTCCTGGAGATACTCTGTTTAGTGAACACAAATGATTTGGTCACTGTTCTCTCAGATTTGCTGGAATATTTGGATTTGCAGTTATTCATATGTGTCATCTGTCTGTATAGTGCCCTTTGGACCTTGTGTTTTCATGAAGAAAAAAAGAAGGGAAAAAAAAAACCTTACTGACTTACCTATTTTTCATAGTTAAAGCTAGAAAGTAAAAGCCTTTGCTGCTTCTACAGATCAAGAGGGAGCTCTTGGAGTTTCCTCCCCCTTACCCTCATAGGTGTCTTTTGTTTTCTTTCTATCCCCATCAGTGAAATCTGATTCTCTGTTACTTGCTATATCATGGAATGTTTCCTTTTTCTTTCTTTTTTTTTCCCCTCCCATGTACTAGGAAGTTTTTACCCTTATGCTCTGCCCTCAGTACCAGGCTTCCTCATCCTCTCCCCAAACCAGAAGCTCCTTGGGCATCTAGTAATCATTTATGTCATGCCAAGAGTGCTATCTGCATCTCTGTTTTCTCCCCTTTTTTCCCCTCTTCTTTAAAACAGGGTAATGATGCTTTTTTTCCTGACTGTTTTGTAATTATGGGTCTAGCTAGGGTGAGGGGTTTTGTCATGCTGCAGTGTATGGTGGACTATGTCACCAGCCAACTATTGCAAGCAATACTTGTACTTCCCTCTAAGAGTGAGAATGTACATACCTGCTCACAATATTTTAAATTAGTTGCATGTATCTAGACTAAGATCTTGCATTTGTTTTTACAGATTCACAGGTTTAGATGAGTTTCAGTGCAGGTTTCTGTTCATTAACCTTAATGTAGAAACTTTTAGTAAAGTTGCAACAGAGATATGTAATGATATGTGTATATATAACACCACACGAGTATGTGCACATATAAATGTATCTGTATTGCAAGAGAGCTGATCTTTACCTGGAAGCCTATCTGCTCTTCCAGCTACATCAACTGATTCCAATAAAAACTTTTAGTTTTCCTAAAACCATGCTGTTCTGCTTTTAAATCTGTTAGTAGTCTGAATGTCCAGTCTGGGGTTGTGGATTGTTGTATTTTTGTTGCTCAGCTTCCAGTTTAGGTGAGAATAGGAGGAGGAGAAACTTTTTTGGGGGAGGCAAAAAAAAACCAAAGCAAACAAACATGGTTTTCTGCAGCAACTTACGAGGTTACATGATTTTCGTACAAACTGCAGCGGCATTGGGGTAGTGAGGTGGTCGCTGGCATGTGAGGGAGGCAGGCAGAGAGCTTGACCGTGAGCTTGCCTGTCCCTCAGGAGGAGTTTGGAAAGCCCTCAGAGATCCTTGCAGCCTGCAGGCATGTCACATACAAATCAACCATCCCACTGTGCACCGGCGTCCGTGAACAGCCCGAACTTCTGTGAGCGAACCCGATTGCCAAAGAAGCAGGTGTGCCGGTTCAAAGGGGCCCATGAGGAGCAGCTGCGAGCTCGAACTTTGCCCACATATTTGCTCAAGGTTTTATCTCAGCCTTTGTTATACAGTCTGTCAAAAAGGAGTATTTACCATGTCCGGTTAAGCCAGGGCCATTGGAGCAGCTGGGTTGGTGTGTGCAAGGTGGCCCCACGGGTGAGGGACCGGTGCGATGGCAGAGCGTTGGAGGGGGCGGCCATGCTTTTGGTGCCATCCAAGGAGATAGCGACACCTGAGCAAACAAGTAGGCACCTGGGATGGCTGCTGCGGTACGCACCATTGACATTTATTTGTTTATTTATTTATTTATTTATTTAATGCCCTTGGTGTTTCTGTTCTGCGGGGGAAATTTTGATGCTAGCGCAAATCTGGAGAATGCTGAATGGAAAACTGAACTGGCATGTTATTTGTCATTTTGCTCTAGGATTTTGAAGGCAGATAGCAAAATTGATATTGAAGCAGAAATTTCATCGGAATCAAAGAGCAAATGTTCTACTTGGGAAAGGTGGCAGCACAGTGTGTTGCTGCACTCAAGATAAGTTATTAAAAATAAATAAATGAAAAAAAAAAGGTAAACAGACCAACTTTTCCTCCTGCCCATGTAGTAATCGAAAGGGCTATTTTTGGTGGAGTGTTTGATTTTTAACAAGATTGTACTTACTCAGGGGAAAATGTTTGCTAGGACTTTTTTTTTTTTTTTTTTTTTTTTTACCACTTCTGGTCTTTGCAGGAGTCCTGGCAGTGGACTCGTAGCTATACAGTTATAAATGATGAATAACTGTTTGCATAGTGAGGATAAAGCAGCATCATTTTCTAATCATTAGGACCTGTTTGGTGTTGAAGGTAATGTAGCTGAATCCACTTACATTAGCCTAAGCCTGATTGGGAATTAGGCACATGTCCATAGAGAAAATGTCATGATTTAATATCCAGGGAGCTGGCTGGCTGGTCAGGAGACCAGCTTTCCTTCTCTGGCTCACTATGACCTTGAGGAAGTCACTGAACTGCTCTGTGCCTCAGTTTCCTATTTTATTTGTCACACACCTTGTCTATTTAGATGTTAAACAATTTGAAATGGGACTGCCTTAACACTACTCAGTTTCAGGAACTGCCCTACTTTCACATAGTGTTAATAAACATAACAGCCATGGTCTTCGGATGTTCAGAAATAAATTTAGGATTCTGGTTAAATTTTGATTTTTTTCTGCAGCACATTGCCAAGGGTTGATCTTTGGACCTATATAACTAAACTTTTTTCCTTATTTGCTTTCTGTTATTCTGCCTTTCGAAGGACTCCATGGAAAAGAAAGTAGCATAAAAATCACACAACCGGTTTGGCAAGTCCTGTATAAACAGGAGAAATGCCAGGAAAAGTCTCACATCTTTGTTGCTAGCTTAAAAAAAAAATCCAGTTAATTTTCCCCTTACAAAAACCTCAGCCATTGCTATGTGTGAACAGTAACMTGGGGAAGGGCATGTGGTGGAAAGGGATATGGGGACGCTTGCTAGAAGGAACATACATGTTCTCAAATGTTGGGAATGTTCCTGTTTTGGGGCAATTGTCTCGGTCACCTTGTTGGTTGTAGGAATAAAAGAAATGTTTTGGCAAGATTCTTGTCAGCAGGTTGTTTTTTTCCCCCATCTCCTCCGACAGTCTCGCAACTCTGTGTAAGGGCTAAACACACCCTGCTTGATTAGACTGGGGTGATTGATGCCCCCTCTTTTGCTTTGCCTGTGCCAGCAGAGCGTTAGGCTGTTTTTAAAGCAGTTTTGCTCTGGCAGCTGGGTTAGGAAAGGAGACCTGCTTTCCTAACTGAATGTGGGCAGCTGCATGGCTGTGCGAAGGGCGAGCGTGCCCCTGTCCTGACTCTGGTGGCAGAGGAGGGCCATAGTACCCAAAAGGTTCACAGCTCTCTCTGGTGCAGGCAAGCTTGACCACCTTCTCGTGAGTCCAATGGCTTCAGCTAGTGCTTTGGCAAGTAGAACCATTGGAAATCAGATGTACTCATGGGGTGTGGGGGTATTTAAAATCAATATTAAAATGCAAAGTGAAATAATGGCCTTGCAGAACTTTTGCACAATATCTGCATGTCGTCTAGCCTGATTCATTTTACTGAAGTCAGCTTTTCCCTTCTAGTTCATCCTTCTGCTTCTGCATCTTTCAGCTGTGTAACCCCAGAAACACAGCAGTGTGGGTTGACTGTCAGAATGGGATTTAGGCAACTTGCAACTTCTTCCTGCGCTTTTATTCTCTAATTGTCAAGTAGAATCCAAAAACGTTTTTCTAATATGCTTTTGCATCTTGACCATTTTGACTTACAGCTTTTCAAGGCCAGGTTTGTCCTCTTCTCTGTTTTGTAAAGTGCCTTAGGCAGTGGAGCAGTGGCTCAGTTTGCCTATGAATGCTGTCACAGTATAAATGACCAGTCATAACAATCAGGTTCAAATCCTGATAGGGTTTTTAGGAGAAAATAATACTTCTAAGTTATCAAATACATTTTTGCGATGACAGCCAGATCACCTATAATCTCTATATGTTTTGATCCCTCCACTTTTACGGGTGCGTGTAAGAACACTTCTGTTCATTACAGGAAAGTGGTAAAGGTATTATGGGACTTACTTAGGCAGTGAAGTGTTGAGGACCATAGACAAGCGTTCAGCTGGGATCAGATTGGGCCAGGAACTAACACTTTGCTCTTTTTTCTTGTAGGTGACTGTAATTTATTCAGTTTCAGTTGGCTCACTTCCCAAGCTTGTCATTTATATAGTGAAGTAATGTTTCCAGCTAATAAGCAGTCTTACGGTATTAGGTGGAGGGGCTTGCGCTACCGTGTCCATTCCGTTGTGAACCAGAAGTACTTAGTTGTGAAAACAAGCTGAAGATAACCAGAGTGAAACTACAGCACTTCTGTTTTGGCCAGAGCAGTATCAAAACAAAAAAGTAATTTGAAGAAGAACAAAAAGAGATGCAAAAGTTCAAAGGAGCAATTAAAAGATTTCGGGAACTTAATGAACAGGTAAAGCTGTGGCAGAAGGAGAACAGCTACACTGAGATTTTTGTACTTACCCATCCTGGGGTTTGAAAGACCCATGGGCTCAGCATTGTCCAGTGCCCCAGTGGCACGATGGCGGTACAAAAGGCTTTTGGTAATGCCAGTTTATTTTAGAGAGTCAAGAGCGAGTCTGGGTGACAGAACTCTGTCTCCTGTTCCTTTCATAGGTTTTCTCAATCTTTTTGTGTGGTGCTTGTTGTCTGCCTATGCTTTGTGGTGTAGCGTCTGTTGCCCAGCCTTGTTGTACAGTGCTGTGCAGTGGGCAATCCGCTGCTTTTTGCCTTTTCTCTGTGTGCTGGAAGTGCCGGTGGAGCTTCCACAGCAAGTAAATAAGAGCTGTGTGGGATGTACCCAATCACATGGACAGGTAGTACCTGGAAGGCATCTCTTGTTTTCAGAGCAGTTGGGAAAGAACTGCTGACAGCACTCCCTACACAACAGAATATTCACCCGCTTGGTTCATTACCTATTAGCTCCAGGCAGGGACATTGCAGATTTGTTAATGGTAATGGCCAAATCATTATAGAGTGTGCAACATTAATGGAGGGAAAAGCTTTTAATAAAGAGCCATCGCTTGACCCTGTCATTGTCTCTGGATATAGACTGTATTGTTAAATTCAGTCTCTGCTTTCCTTCTGTCACCTACCTCTTTTTAAAAGGGTGACTGGCTAGGAAGCTCTTTTTAAACACATGTGAAAGCTAGTCTTTTCTTCTTCTTACAGATCAGATATTTTGTGCTGTGCCCATGGTACAAACATATTTGAAGAGTCTCCTTGAAGTTCTTCCAATAGTTAGGATTCTGTGCTAGAAGGACCATGTTTTAGAGGAAATAAAAGATTTTACCATGCCTCAAACTATACCCCAGGTGTTCTGTTTACTTTTTCTAAATAATGTTTTTTTGTCTGATGCATTGATCAGCAAAAGGTTCTCTTTTTTGTTCTTATTTGCATTCTTATACCTATATTGTTGACTGGAAGGACCTTCCAAAAGTTGCTAAATAACAACCATGTGTTGTATGAGTTAACCTGCCTGCAGGTTTTTATTTCTTTTCATGTAATTCTGCTTCCTTCAGTGGTCTCCCGTTGCAACTTATGTTTTGGACACTGCTTCTTGTTAGCTCATCCTTCTGCCAATATGTCTTCCAGATACATCTTTCACCTCCTCTGTTGTTATTTCCTTTTGGCTGTTGGGCTATATCTTGTAATATCTCTTTGTCTCTGTAGTTCCTTTATTCTTTCCTTATAAGCTAGACCTTGTGACTCTTGTGATATTTGTCGTCTTGCATATACTACATATATGTAACTAACTGTATGTGCACAAGACATGCATGCTTATATACAAAATATGTATATGTATACAAAATGTGCATGTATATGTGTGTATATATATATAATCAGAATGAAGGTGTAAGGTGCATTATTCTAACTGAAGTTCTACCAGCTGTTTTTTATATACTCTTTGTCAGATAGTTTCCTTTTTGGTCGCTCTGATACCATGTTGTTCACATGAAAATAAGTGGCTAGAGTAGGTGAAAGATAATGGGAGGGGAAGATTATAATCTGATGTTTCTTCTACATCTTCTACTTTTTTTTTTTTTTTTTAGGAATTACCTCTGCATTTAATATACGTAGGGACAAATAATCTGAATATTTCTGATATTTTACAGCAGCAAGCATCCATCTCCACTTGCTTCTGGACTAGCTTATCAAGAAAGTCTTTGAGAATGGATGTCTTATTTGGTTTTCTTTTTCTCTTTTTTCAGTTTTCCTAAGCACCCAAGTGGATTTGCTTTTTTTTTCTTCTTCCCGCCCCTCCCCCCCCGGCAGTCCTTATTATACCTGTCTTCTTGTTGATGGGGGCTGGCCTAGATTCTTTATAGAAATTTGCCTTGACTTTACATACTCATAAGGGTTGTTGATAAAGAGTATACTGGATGGTTTTTGCCATGCTATGAATACTGAGTAACCTGTGACCTCTGGAGAACAGATAACTCTAAGGGGTAGGTTAGGTATCATTGCGGCATCCTCAAGAGTCTGTGCATTTTTGGTATAGTTTTTTTTCACGCAAACTCTGCTTGCAGTCTGAAGTGTAATGAAATGCTATCATGAAAATAGAGTAGTGCTGTGGATGCCAATAGTGTTACTTCCTTGTGGTGAGCAAAATTGTAAAGATGTCAGCCTTGTAGGAGTAAAATATAGTTTCACAGGCTAATAAGCAGGTACAACAGTTCTCTGGTCTGAAATTTCTTCTAATGACAGAATCCAAACCTACAGTGATCTGAGTTGAATTCTTACTGCCTCTAGCAGTCGGTAACTTTCCTTTGTAAAGAATAGACTGTCTTATACTTAACACGATATGCCTATATGTGATCAATCATCAACAACTTTATTTTTTTTAAGCTTGTTATATTGGCTGATTTTTGGGTGTGTCTATTTTCAAATGGTAATAGATAAAAGATAATTAAGGCACATCATGATGCAGGTTGTTTTCTGCAAAGCTATACACACAACTCACCCACAATTTCCAACAGATTTCATGTAGATAAGGAGAAAGAGCAAATTTGGTTGACTGTACTGCAAAAGGTTGACTGTACTGCAAAAGATTGACATCCTTATGCGAGCTTCACTTCTGCTAGTGTAAATCAGGTCCAGAATAATTGCCTTCAGGAACTTACAGGAGAATTTCACAAGTAGAAGAAAGCCAATGTCACACCAGTCTTCAAAAAAGGCAAGAAGGAGGACCCAAGAAACTGCAGGCCAGTCAGCCTTGCCTCCATTCCTGCAAAGATGATGGAGCAACTCATCCTGGATGTCATCTCCAAGCATATGGAGGAAAAGAAGGTGACCAGGAGTAGCCAGCATGGATTCACAAGGGGAAATCGTGCTTAACCAACCTGATAGCCTTCTACGATGGCATGACTGGCTGCGTAGGTGAGGGAAGAGCAGTGGATGTTGTATACCTTGACTTCAGCAAGGGTTTTGACAGTGTCTCCCATAACATCCTCCTAGATAAGCTCAGGAAGTGTGGGTTAGACGAGTGGACAGTGAGGTGGCTTGAGAACTGGCTGAAAGGCAGAGCTCAGAAGGTTGTGGTCAGCAGCACAGAGACTAGTTGGAGGCCTGTGGCTAGTGGTGTCCCCCAGGGCTCAGTACTGGCTCCCATCCTGTTCATCCCGGTCATTGATGAAAAAATTGAGGGGACAGAGTGCCTCCTCAGCAAGTTTGCTGATGATACCAAGCTGGGAGGAGTGACTGACACACCTGAGGGCTGTGCTGCCATTCATAGAGACCTGGACAGGCTGAAGAGCTGGGTGCAGAGAAACCTCCTGAGGTTCAACAAGAGCAAGTGCAGGGTCCTGTACCTAGGGAGGAATAACCCTAGGCACCAGTACAAGCTGGGGGCTGACCTTCTGGAAAGCAGCTCTGCAGAGAAAGACCTGGGAGTGCTGGTGGACAACAGGTTGACCATGAGCCAGCAATGTGCCCTTGTGGCCAAGAAGGCCAATGGTATCCTTGGGTGCATCAGGAAAAGTGTTGCCAGCAGGTCAAGGGAGGTGATCCTGTTGCTCTACTCAGCCCTGGTGAGGCCTCATGTTGAGTGCTGTGTCCAGTTCTGGGCTTCCCAGTACAAGAGAGAGATGGAGCTACTGGAGATAATCCAGTGTAGGGCTATGAAGATGATCAGAGGAGTGAAGCATCTGCCCTATGAGGAATGACTGCGAGAGCTGGGCCTGTTCAGCCTGGAGAAGAGAAGACTGAGGGGGGATCTTATCAATGCATATAAGTACCTGGAGGGAGGGTGTCAAGGGGATGGGGACAAACTCTTTTCAGTTGTCCCATGTGACAGGTCAAGAGGCAACGGGCACAAACTGTAACACAGGAAGTTCTGCCTGAACGTGAGAGGGAATTTCTTCACTGTGAGAGTGACAGAGCCCTGGACCAAGTTGCCTAGGGAGGTTGTGGAGTCTCCTTCTCTGGAGATCTTCAAGGYCTGCCTGGATGCAACCCTGTCTAACATGCTCTAGGTGACCCTGCCTGAGCATGGGGGTTGGACTAGATGATCTCCAGAGGTCCCTTCCAACCGTACTGATTCTATGATTCTGTGATTCTATAGATAGTAACAGAGTCCAGCCGTGGAATGGGACTGAGAAAGGTAGTTTCTTATAGCATTTTTTAAAATATGTCTTTCAGATTATTGTAGTTCCTCAAGAATTTTTTTCATCACTTACTGAGTACTAAAAGAAGCTGCAACTTATGTGGATTACTTTCACATGATCGTTCTGTCACTTAACTGATGGACATGTGGATAATCCATGATGAAATCTGGTGAATGGGCTGAATTTGCCGATGTGACAGTTCTGACATGTTGTTCATGCTAAGGGAGCATTCGATATTCCCTTTTGCAAAGGAGTCTTCTCACAGAAGTTATAGCTTCAGGAAAAGTGTTCAGAACGCAACACTTAACCTTTCTGGGAGTACTAACTTGTTGTGGGAACGCTTTGAGTACACGGTGGCATTGCAGCTTTCCAGGGCCGTGACAACTCCAGGACATAACCAGATGAAGACRCTTGTGTTGCCCTGTCAGTCCTAATGCACTACCGTATAGCTCTAGGTTTCTCCTTTCCCATGACACGTGAGAGGGCAGCTCCCTGTACATTATGTTTCCACTCAGCTTTCCCATCTCAGTTTCATGGCCTCCAGAAATTTTGCATTGCAGTGATGAGTGCATGACTCCAATCATAGGTGTTGAGGGTATGAATTCCCATGCATGCAGGCAGGATTGTACAATTGCCATGCGTTACACAGATGAGGTTTCCTAGCGCTTCCTGTTACAGAAAAGTGAACATCAAAAAGATGCTGTGAAACGTCTCTGGCATGCAGCTATCTAAGCCTGGAAAGTCTGTGTGTCTTGCCCTGCCTGCTTCCCTGCTGCTTACTCACTCCCCACAGTACTTTAAAGTCTCCTGTGTGTTTTTTTTTTTTCCTAGCTGTACAATAAACTTTCTTTCTTGAGCTTTCTGTGATGCTTTGTGCTGGGAGAGAGTGCTGAAAGAATCATTATGTAGGTTGCTGTTTGGATCAGAGCAGTGGTCCACCTTTCACCGTGTCCTGGTGAAATAGAGGCCAGTAGAAGATTTTTCAGAGGAATGTGTGGTAATAACCTCTTAATAGAAATTTTGGGGTCATGAGCTTGTGGAAGGGAGCTGGTGGAGGCAGAGAATAGAGTTGCTTCTTAAGACATCAGACAGATGAATTACGGTTGACTTTTGCCTTGAAGCAGTAGCTCACTGGGACCAGTCCCCAGTTTTCCTGCCCCTTCTTGGAGCTTCTCTGCAGCAGGGGTGCAAGGGTCTCCCACTTGGGTTTGTTAAGGCTTTACTCCCGTTTTGGAATATGAGAATTTTACTGAATTGGAATTTGCTTCCCCTGCATATTTTACTCTAGCTTACTGAGGTATCTATGGATAATATTCTTCATTATTCGTATAAATGAGTAATCATTTTTTTGAATACTATTAAGCTCTTTGCCTTGGTATTATCTTGTAGTTTTACCTGACATTATCTTCCCACAGCCTGTAACGATCCTGTACTCCTTCATATTACCAGTGACCTCAGAGAAGAAATACTTTGTGAGGTAGTGGTTCAGCTAGTTTTTTGTTTCATTTATATTTGCTAAATTGAGGTATTTTGCAGTGCTCAGGTAATGATGCAGCTGTACCACGACATTTTCAGCAACAACATTGACCTCCACAGGCTGCCTTTTCACAACACTTGAATGCATTAATACTGCTGCCTGTAAATTTTTAATTTAATTAGAGCAGTGTCTGTAATCATTTTGGGAGAAGGCACGAATATCCCCACCACCTTCTTTCACCTTCCCTTTTATACTGAACGGTGGCATCTCTGTGGGTTTTATTTCCCTGCAAGTTTGAGTGCGTAAGGGTTGAGGCGTGAGCAGGTGGCCGGCTCCTGCCCTTGTGCCGGGAGGTTCATCAGCGTGGGGCCAAAGGGAGGAGGCAGGGAGAGACTGAGCTTCACAAAATCACTAAGGTCACTGAGGCAATCTCTGCTTTCTGTGTGCAGGAAATGAGATGTTAATCTTCTCCAAGCACTGCTTTGCATAAGGTCCATTCCAGAGAGCTGTGTTTGTTTTAATTTCTCTAATTACTGATAGTGTGCTGATTATGCTGCTATAGATTTGACGTGAATTGCTGTATTAATGGGATCAAAAATGAGAAGTCTGCTGTGGAAATTAAGGAGGCAGCAATGAGGGGGAGGGGAGGGAAGTGGAGAGTTTGATTCATACCCTGATATGGTAGAGCTCCACTTTCCTTTTCCAGAGCCTGATCCTTCTTCCCTGACAGCAGCTAGTGTGAGCAAGCTGTAGAGTGACCAAAAACCCAGCATGTTTTACTTGTATCCCCTGGGCCATGCAGTCTCTTACCTGCTCTGATTTCATTCCCCCCCAATTCCCCCATAACTCTGATCTCTTACTGGTGCCTTGGACTCCTTCTACCCAACTGTAACACTTAATGCTGCTACGCACAGATGCACAAAAAGCTGATGAACACCTGCCTTCACTTTCTTCTTCCCGTGGCTTACGTCCCTAGTGAGTCGCTCTCTCGCGGTTGGCCCCCAGGCTCTTCTTTAGCTGCTTGGCTGCCATAGCCCTGGTGGGTGCCCAGTCCCTTGGGGCCTCGGAAAGCTTTCCTGTGAGCACCTTCTTCTTCTCCCCAACCCTCTCTTCCAAGGTCGATTTTTCCCCATATTCCTCACTCAAAGCACTGACTCCATAGAGGAGCCGTGTTAGCAACAAGAGCCACCCCAACATGTGCCTTGTGGCTCCCCCAGCCCTCCTTGTCCCCAGGCTCCTCTTTCCACTTTCCCTGGCACTGTACTGGTGCAGAGCTAGGCATCGCCTGTGATTTGTGGTACGTGAGTTTGTGTCTGCCACGCTTACTTCACAGTCCTGACAACCATGCACTTAAAACCAGGGGTCTGCACAAGCCAAGAGCCAGTACTCAGTGGGGTTTAGGCCAGGGCAGGGGAAGCAGAGGGCATCTCTAAAGTCTATGAGAGCTGCCATAGCATTTTACCTCGTGTTTCTCCCCCATTGTTGGCCCAAATCGCCCTGTCCCCACATAGTGGCAATGCCAGCACCTCTGGTGCACGGGAAGAAGGTCTGGCCATTTTGGGAAGCGAAGGTGAACAGACATAGCAGCCTGGCAGGTGCAGGAGGTGACATGACACCGCAGTCCAGGTGGGACCATGTGACACCTCAGGCTCGCAGGTGACTTTGCCCTCTGCCCTGTCACTACATGGATAGGAGGCAGCTTTTTCCTCAGTGGCTGAATCTGTATATCCAACATAGAGCACTTGCAGATTGTACTGGCCATTTTGGCTTCCTGAAAACTATTGCGTAGGTAATATATTACTTCATCAATTAAACAAAAAAACAATTTTAGCATCCTGTCCAAATACAAGCCCTCATGTTGTTGGGATAACATGAAGGCTGGCTTAGTGTGCTTTCTTCTGTATTTGATTTTCCTTTCTGCAAAAATATGTATTTCCTTTGTGCATGTCATCTGTGAGGACTTAGCAAAGGGGCAAAATGACTATTGGACAGCAAGCTGGAGAAGAATCAAAGTGAAGGCCACTGCTTCAGAGTCTAGAAGGGTGTAATTTCAGCAAAAGTACAAAGGTGTTTTTGCTTTCAACCTAACCTTTCCTTGACTGTTAGACCTTTTTTATAAAATGGGTGACTAAAAATCAAATTTTGCATTTTGATTTTTTTTTAACTTAGCAATATGAATTGTGTGTGTTCCTGATGTGAGTTTTACAACTGTTCAGGTAAAATTTATCTGTAAAGGATCTATCCCTGTTCTTCAGGCTGCAATCAGCATATGCTTTGAGGGCTCTGGGAACTTAGTAAGCTGTTAGGTACACTCCCGCTAGATAATTGTGGTCAATATAGCTTGAACATAACTTTAGTTTTTAAGACAAGATGGCTTGATAAAATGTTTTTCCAGCACCTGCATTTCCAATACTTTGCACTTGTCCAATATGAAGAGAACAAAGCTCAAAGTTGACTTAATCCTTGAGCAGCCATTGAAATCCATCTCTACTGTAGAGGGCAGCTGAAAACATGCTCCAGCCTTGGCAGACCTACATGGTTGTCTAGATGGCACTGTTGGAGCACCAGCTACTACCATGAACCCCGAGCAGGGTCTCCTTAACTTAATGTCTTTATTCAATTGTTGTAATCACAGTGAGGTTTCACAGCGAAACTTTCCTGACTCATTGTGAGCTGTTCTAAAGCTACGGTGGCAAGCAATGTGCCAAATGTTGTACCCAGCTCATAGGCTCATGGCTGCGGGCAAAATATTAGGGAGCTGCTGTTTGTAGATGGCACTTATTTGGCACTTGGTGCATTTGGTCACTTGTGGGATGAAGTGCTTCTAGAAAATGCTGGCAGGCAGCAAATCTGGATTGCAGCAACGCCAGACTCTTTCTTAGCACTCGTCACCAGAAATCTCTGAGGACTGCACCAAAAATGTATTGGCTTAGTCTCATTTACCACTAAGCTGAGCTGCAGCAAGGCTGTAGGGTTGCTCAAGCATAGCCGGTGGCTGGTGGCGGAACGGGAATGAACACCGTGTATCCTGCCTCCCAAGCTGTTGCTTGAGCAACCCTAGCATTGAACTATCCTTTCTTGGCCTTAATGCAAGGGGAAATTTGAACTGACTGGTTACAAAACTCTTTCAGAAAAATTCCTGGTAGCAGAGAATCTGATTGTGTAACCTTAAAAGCACGAGTTACGAGCCATGTTTTTGTTTGACGGATGCCATAGAGGAGTGCAATAGGCAGCTCTGGAGCTGCAAAGATTAGAACACGTTTCCAGCAAATCCATTTTCAGTAGTATAAGCACAACAGCCGCCTCCTAAAAGTGTGACTCTGAAAAGCCTCAAAAAAACTGGAGAAACGAATGTGACTATGTGCATTCACACCTTGGTGTAGGCAGGGCGCCATGCCTGGTGGAAGCATGGAGCTCGGCTCGGCTGTAGAACTTGGATGGCACTTGCAGCTCTGCTTCAAGCTGTGTCCCTGACTTGCGCTGGATATCCAAATGAAGCTCATTTTCCACAGGGCCAGGGCCTTGACCTCCCCATGACTTTAGTCCTCCTCACCTTTTGGAAATCTTTCCAGGACAGTTATGAGGGCTGCTCTTGCAGGGTACACTTGTTATGTCTGTTGCCCTGGAGAGGCACGCGCTGTCCTTTTTCAAGATGGCTTAACTCTGAAATTGCTTAGCTCATTTGAGCTTTGCTCTTTCTGTAACTCAAGTTGCCTGTGTGTCTAATAAAAAGAAGAAAGCTTACCTAATGCCTGCAAATTGCTCTGATATTTGGGTTAAAGGTGCTGAAAAATGCAGAATTAGTAAAGGAGGATATTTCAAAGGCACAAATAAGTGCTAGGTATCCAGCTCCCCTCTGCTCCTTGTAAAACATGTTCTGCACATACTACCGATTCACATCTTGTTGTGGGCACCTAAGGCATGTGAAAAAAACAACTGGGACAAAATGAGCAAGTCTGTGTTTTCACAACTTCTTTTCATTTACTACTGTCCTCCTCTTACGAGTACTAGGAARCAGTGAATCAGATATTTTTATTTTTAACAAGAAAACTCAGTGAAACTGTCTTGGTATAAATCAGGTTATTGCATGCTTTTAGGAGGTTAATCTGTGCTGAGAGAGGGGTACTTGAAGCATTATGTCATGATTTGATACAGCACCTCCTGGGTGCTGAGGGAAGTGTATTTGCTTCTGAGCTGGGTTTCATATGCTGCTTACACTTTCCTCCTGCTGCTGGCTAGGGAGAAGGCTCTTTGAAGCCACTTCATGCTCATCCTTGCAGTGGTGATTCAGTATTTCTATTGGCATGAAATGGGGCCTGAAGTTGGACTGCACCCTGTACTCTTGCGGGGAAGAAGGACTTCTGGTCTTCCACCTGTCCTCTAGTGCCTGTTTGCAGCAGCAGGCATCTGTGTGGCTAGGTTTCAGAAGTGTTCCTCTTTTTATAAATATCTCATTCAATGAACAAAATGAGCAGCTGCAGTGTGGTTTGATTATCTGAGCTATGAATCGCAGCAGAAAACACCAGGAAGTGGCTGGTCTTGCCACTAGTCAGTAGTACATGCAGCAGTGATGCAAAGGTGCAAATTGCCCGTGAGACTGCCAAATATCTTCTGAGCACAAAGAGGTGGACCTCAGTGGAACATGAAGCACAGAGTCAGCCATTTCGGGGCAGGGAATAAATTGCGTAAATTGAAAGCAGAATGTTYTATAGCTCTGCAGGTGTGTTTTCACCATATCTCAATGAACATCTCTGCTTTTTAATTAGAATAGCTAAATTTCTATTATCTAATGGATTGCTGTTACACAAACAATGATGAGTGGAAGCTGAGTGGACAAAATAATATGTTAAAGGGCATCGTGGGAGGTTAAAAGAGAAAGGAGAGAAAACTTTCTGATTAAAAAATCCTGAATTGAGAGCAACAGAGACTGTACTCACTGAAGAACTGCATAGTGGTGGTAGAGTGAAACAGTCCTGTCTTTCCACTCTGTGGGACTCGGAACAGTTAGGGCTGAAATGGACCATTTATTCTCCACGTACCTTCAGTACCTTCTGCTGTGCCTGTCAGCAGGGCTGGTTACAGTATAACAGGGGAGAGTCCAGGTATTGAGGCAAAACCTGGGATTCTGGGTGAGCTCCAGAGCTATTAGTGTGCATCAAAAGTTTTTGGCTTTACTATATTTAGTTGGTTTTGGCTCATGCTGTATGACTCTTTCCTTCCTCGTGTTGGTGGTTGGGGTGCTAGTGTTATATTCTACAACTGCCTCTACCAGCATCAGCCTAATTCCATGTCATACTGCTGTGATAATACTGGTTGCAATGGAAGTAATCACCTGCTCTTGCTCCAATGCTAAGTTGGTCTTTTCCGTTTGCCCAGAGATCAGGGTGAGCATGGGAAACTGTACATATGCTTTCCTGCAAAAAACACTGAAACAGAAGTGCTCCTTTTGCATATATCCATGCTGGTTGCACTGCCATCATTAAATGTCAGCAGCACAGCTTTGGGAAATGACATGCCTTGCCTTCCTGGAAGCATATGATAATGATTTTTTATGCTCCTGCAAAATTGTGGCTATGTTTATTTACAAAGGGTATAATCTGTATTATGATTAGAGTTCATGCTTAGAATATGGAAGAATTTTCCCCCTGAATCAGATGAAATTTCAGTCTTCAATTTCTTGGCAGACATTTTCAGAAGTAAAAAACGGTGACAATTATGAAACTAATGCAACATTTGAAAATTGCCCTTCAACTCTGACTGTCCTAACTTAGCTGCTTTCTGTATGCTGGCTTACTTGGTTACAAGTTAAACTACTTCGAAGAAGCTGCTAATAACTCATTTAGGCAAGAAGAAAAGTACTACATTACACGATGGTAAACAGAGTAGTTTTTAGTGATAAGAGTAGCATTTTCTTTAGTGAAGTCCGAACTAATTATTTAATATCTGTAAAATGCTCTGAAGGTGCAAAGTGTTAAATACTTTCTAATTGTGCTCAAGTCTCGACGGTTTTGTTAGTATTCGGTCTTGTGTTTTCAGGGCTCTGTGTAATAAGTCGTATGCACACAGTAACGGGACTGCTGTCAGATTTTCACTGACACAGCCTCCCCCACCCCCCAGTATCCCCGCCTGTATGTCACTTCCCTTTCCTCCCTCTGCAAATTTCTGAGAAAACCCTTGGAAACTGACTGGGCCTTTTGAAAATTAAATTTGTCCCCTGGAAAGCACTCTAGTACCTGGCTGCAGCTCTCGGCTTGGAGCGCACAGGGATGTGAGCGTGCCCCRGGCCGAGCGAGCCAGACAGCGCTGCTCGCCACGGCTCCCCGGTGCACGGCTAGTACTGCTCGCCCCCGCCGCAAATGCATGCTTCCTTCCTTCCACCCACTTCCCCCTCCTCGGCTGCGTTTCACACCTCTGCTCCAAAAGTTCACGTTGTCCTCTTTCTCTTTCTCTCTCTCTCTCTCTCTCTCTTTCCCCCCCCTCCACCCTTCTCTTAACAGCAGGAAAGAATTTCGTACACACCTCCAGCGAGCCCAGTACCAAATTACACTTCTTCGTCACCGCTACATGTCCCAGTGCCTCGAACGATCAGGATGGAGGAAGATGCAATCCGCCTGCCGGCGCACCTGCGTGAGTGTCCCCTGGGAGGCTTAGGGCTGGCTGCCAGCCGGGGAGGCAACCGGGCGGTGGGAGGGCACAGTTTATGGCACAGAGCAGGGAGGCCCCCTTGGCTTTAGCCATTTCTCTTTTATTTAAAGCTCTAGCCATTTCAATTTGCTGAGTATTCTTTTGGAACAAAGCAAATTACTCAGAAATACAGTGCAAACTTTTTTCTGCCTTCTAGCTCCACAGGTTTGGCTTATTTTCTCGTGGCACAGAGAAATGCAGGGGTTTCTTGCTGATGGGAGGCACGATGGCCCCATCTGCGTTGTAGGAATTGCTCAGTGCTGTGCTATGGCGCGCGGGCCCAGTTTCATAGACTGTGGCAAGTGGTTGTGCTGTGGCTATTCTTCAGGTTGCTTTTGAGTCYCAGTATTAAATGCTCCTGATGCCCAGGCTCTTTGCTGTGGAGCCTGTATGCTGACAGGTGTATGGAAAGGCAAAGGAGGAAGAAGGAGCTCAGCTACATACAAAAAGRTGCTGCAAAGGTGGAAGGGCACTTCACTGACATTGGAGCTGAAACTGGAGCTGAGGGCAAGGTGAGAGCCAGGCGCTTCCTTGCTGGCGTGATTTAGTGTTTGAGGAATAGGAAAGGCCAAGGGCTATTGGCCAGCAAGAGGTGAATTAGTGAGGCAGAATGGGAATGAGGAAGAGTGGAATTTTCCTTTTTAGAAAGGAAATGTTTCTGGTGTAAACCAAGAATTTTAAGTGAACTTTTGTCAGGTGTCACATTCCTATGTGACCTGTCATACAAGGAGCAACAGGGCCAGGGGCAAATGCAGCTCTGCGTGGTGCCAGCTGACAAATGGGTCTGGGGTTTCAGAAAATCAATGGTCTGCCAGGCAATCTTTCTCCAAAAAATGACTGTGTTTTATCATCAGGCATTCGGGTCCTCAGCTGTCCTCTAGGCACACTCCTTTTCTGGATGCCGATTTCTCCCAGCATTGCTGCAGTGCTGTGCTCCCTCCGTTGCTGGCTGGTGACCTAAACTGCCCCAAGGTCACTCTTTGCCCACAGGGCAGTCTGTGCAGTCCTGGTTTCTCCTGCTGCTGCCTCTTGCTCTCTTCTGCGTCTGTGCTGCCACATAGCTCATGTCATACCATTGATGTGCTTTCCGAAGCAAACATGTAGCATTACGAACTGGGTCTGCCACTGCCTTGCTGTCTTGGAGTTCCCAGAAGCTTGCCAGTGCTCATGGCTGCTGGCCTTTTTCTCCAGCCCAGTGAGTACTTGCTGCCATAGTGCATTTTTATGCTTCTGACCAAAACTTAGACTAACAATCCAACACAAAAGCAGTTTCTCTCCGCTCTGTGGGTTTCAACCCCAGAGACTTTTTTTTGTCCCTCATCACTTTAGTCAGTAGTGAATAAATTCATCTTTCATTTACTTCGGCTCTGGAGCTACTGTCTGTTCTCTCCATACCTAAGATGGTTGCTGATTTTCCATCTACTTTTTACCTTCCCTGCTGGGTCTAACAGACGTACAAGATTGGATGGCAGAGACCCTTACTATGAAAGGGAGGGGGTACCATGTTACGCTACCAACATCAGCTAGTCAGCATGCTAGAGGAATTGTGAAGCTCAGAAGGTTTTCTTCCAGTGAAAGCTTTTTAGGCAATGGTTTATAGGTGTGATTCAACCTTTTGCCTTGATTTTTTTTGACTGGCACTTTTTAAAATTTGCAAGGAGGCTTCCTTCCCAGTAATATTTCCATGCCAGTCTGACTTGCTGTAGTGTAAAAACATAGAAGATTAATCATTAAACATCTGTGGAATATTCTTCCACAGTCAGTATCTCAGATCATAAACAATATGAGGAACATTCACATAGCCTTAATAGTTATAGTCCATAGCAGGATAATATTTGTAGCTCAGTATGTAGTAATTATTGATCCAAATGTTGTCTCATTTAAAATCATTTTTTGAAGTATATAGATTCATAGCTAGGGCAGAGAGACCATTATGGATGCCTAAAAAGATCTCTGGTATATCCTGAGTTACAGAACTTCACTCAATAACTTCTGTGTTTGAGCCTGTAAACTGCTTGAGCTACAGCATGTTACACAGAAAGATTTCTGCTCTTCACTTTAGTGATGGGAAAGATACAAGGTCTCCAGATAAGTTCCTTTAATGCTTAATTATGCTCGCTATTTGCCTTTTTTTTTTAAGTGCCCTATTTATAGTTTGAATTAGTCAAGCTTCAGTTTCCAACTATTAGATCTCATTATCACCTTTCCTGCTAAATATTGTCAAAAGACTACTCTTGATAAGGTGCTTTTGGATAAAGTCGCTTCTTAACCTTTTCTTGGCTAAACTGGATAGGCAGAGAGCTTTCTAAGCCTGTTAGTCTTTCTATATAGCTTCCATATTTCAAATTCTGTTTGTATCATCTCATGTGAACTGTTCCCACTTCAAATATCTTAAAGTGGGAACAACAGACCTGGAGATAGTGTTCCAGGAATGGTCTTCCTAATACTAGGTACAGAAATAAATAAGCGCCTTTTGGATCTCACATCATAAGGTTCAGAAGGTATGAACATGGGATTGTGCAATTTCTGCATGGACTGTTAAGATGTATCTCAAAGACAGCTTCAGGCCTAAATCTGAACTGCCTTGAAAGTCAGGCAAAGTAGCTAAATTGTAGTTCAGACTGTGGTACTGCGTATTAGGATTGGGTCTAGATCCCCAAAGTCTGAGGGCTTTTAAATCTGAGATTTTGTTTTGTTCCGGCCTTATTTTGATTTTTGTTGGTTAGGTGAAGTGATAACCTCCCTCAACCCTCACTCACTGCAGTGCAGCAGGGAGATGCGGTAAGTTTTTGCAGCCACACACAGGGCTGATGGCCAAGTAGCCCTCCAGTCAGTCTCTATTTCCATGAGATTCTGATGGCATTTACCAAAACAAAGGTAGAGTTCAGGCCTGAACCTTAAATTTTCATTTCTGCTGACTCAAAAATTCCAAGTATCCTACAGACAGATGTAGCTGAAAGCAGTGGTCAGCCCAAGCATTGCTTTTACCATTCTAGTGGCAATCAATACAG
The DNA here is from genome assembly GCF_003343005.1 of Rhea americana. Taxonomy (NCBI): domain Eukaryota; kingdom Metazoa; phylum Chordata; class Aves; order Rheiformes; family Rheidae; genus Rhea; species Rhea americana. The sequence continues at coordinate 852,286 of NW_028186344.1, forward strand.
TAGAAGAAGGTAGAATTAGAAACATACGTCTCTCATGAACACGAAGAGTGGGCTCTGTGGATTCAGACAGTGTTTTATGACTTCCTATTAGAATTTCACTGTTTTTCGTGTTTTAATAGCACTCTAAAAGTGATAATAGCCAATAGTATCAGGATGATCAGTGGAGCAATTTCMTTTCCTGTAATAAATCATTCCTCACTGTTTGATGAACAAATGGGTCTCAGCTATGCCAAGCAGACTTGATCCAGAGACTGGAACAAATGAGAAATGCAAAGATTAAGAGAGTGGAATGCAGATCCCTCTTTACTATAAGCATACAGAGCACTCCTTCTCCATGGTCAGTATAGAGAGAACCTCCTCTTCCTGGCAATGAGATGTGAAGAGACTTTTCCCCTTAGCACACTTCCTTGTTTTAATCAACTACTTTGATCCTAGTCTGCTCTATTCCTGTAGTATAGAAGTGTGTAATCAGTCTTAACTTCAATGATCTAGAATAGTGAGGGTCATCTTCTGATAACACCCACCTTTCTCTGATACTGTACTTCTCTGTAAGGGACTTTTGCCCTGTACTTATAAACATACTCATCTGCTACTTCCCTAGTAACAGAGTACTGGAGTGTTGTAAATAACTTATCAACTGGAAGTTAGAGAACATGTTTTCCTCTGTTTTAAGTATGTAGGCAGAAAGCACAGCAATCTCGAATTTGCATCTTGTCCCTAGTGTGTATGTTGTGATAGCTCTGCGGCGTATCTGATCCCCAGCAGACTGCACTAACATCAAGTAGGGCATTTGGGAAGTTGAGGTCGTGGCAGAGGATCAGGAGAAGCAAGTTCAGCTCTCACACAAGGCCCTGTCCTTGGTGCCTTCCGTGACCTTGGATATTTTGTCTTGGTTTCGCCATTGTAAAATGAAAATAACAGGAGTACAAAGACTCTTAAATTTTGCACAGATAGGTTAAGTGACTGCCAGATACTGTGATAATGGAGACTACTGTAATTTGGAAGCCCTAAAACTATTTGCATACCCCTTTTCTCAGAGAAAACTTAGTTCTCTATTTTTCATTAAAAACTACCTTTTTGTCTGGTCTGATACAATGTCATTGGTTACTAATTTGGTGTTTTGGCCAATAACTTGTGGTAAAAAGTTCTTCGAACTGGATAGAGGGTACAACATTTAAAAGAGATGATTATGAGAACCCTTCCCTGTGCCTGTTAATGTGCACTGAATTAGAGGGATTTTTTTTTCCCCTTTTTTGTAATATGCAGTATGAAAATAAGGTATTTTGCTCTCTCCCACAACAGCAACTGTAATTATATGCTAAAGGCTCCATGATTTTCTTTCTGCCTCTTTGAACATAAAGCTTTATCAACAAGAGGTGGAGAAATGGCAGTGCTGAGGAAAGACTTGTGGCATGCTCTGGTCCATGGCCTTGCCAGTGCAACAGCATTCTACCTTATGCATTTCTGTGACTTTGTGCAGTCTGATTTTTATCTCAAGGGCATCTTCCCTTGGGACTGTGTGTGTCTTGTGCAGGGAGATGGACACTATTTCACAGGCAAAGATTTCACAGTATTTTCTCTTGATAAAACTGTAAACAAGGATTCATTTCTTCCTCTTGCCTAATTTGTCCTTAATATTGGCATTCTTCATATGTCTGCAGCCTGTTGTTGTAGCAAGCCATGTTGTACTTACTTTTTTGTATGCATCAACTTGGGCAGCTGCTCTGGGCAGCAACTAACATTTCTTGCTGTTGCTTTTCTCTGAATCCCCAGCAACCTTAGCTGATGTTCAGAATCAAATGACACGGTCTAGATGCTCATGTACCTGCATCACCTCACAAGGAAGGACTTTTACATCAGGAATGCAATGCTGTCATCTTCTTGACTGCACTTGCTTTTTTTTTTTTTGGTAGTGGTGATGGGGAAAAGTAAGGACCTATCTGTTAAATTGTTGGAGTAKTTGCAGCTTCCTGTCATTTCATATGTAAGCCTAGGCTCTACTCTTTGGTTTCCAGTCCAGGATACTTTCCAGGCTGCAGCTGATTTTGATGAACTTGAGAGCATCCAGATCTGGTTGCATATAAGTAGTTAGATCACTTGCTTTATCTCAATGTCTTGGGGTCCCTGGTAGTTACTGTCTGTTCCACTTACTGCCCTGTTATGAGGACAGAAAGGAATTTTGATTTTCTACAAAGATTGTATTAAAGAAAGGCTTTCATTTCTAGTGGGCGCTTCATAGCATATTTCTGCCTGCCTATTTATATCGGTATTTGGTATTCTGACTCAGTGGAGACCAACACAGTGGCTCTGTATTGGTTCTACATCTTTTATGAACTTAGCCGTACCACCCTCCAGAAAGAAGCCCTCCATGAAAGTCATAAATCTGCATACAAGCAGTATGGCAGAGCAAGCTGTTGAAAGGCTGCTCAATGGGGCAGGTTCTTTTAGATAAAAGGCATTTAGCAGAGCTGAAAACAGTTCCTGGTGTTTCTTGCTCTTGATCATGCATTGTTGCTTATATGCATTGGCTTTAAGGGCATCTGTTTTCATTTTTTTAAAGGAATGCTGGAAACAGTTAAGAGAAGGAGGAGGAGACAACACCATTGTCACAGTTGCCAAGGATCCATTTTTTCTATATACTATCTATTAATTATGTTACTCCTTTTATTAATCCTTTGGCACCTGTTAATTATTCTACAATTTTGGCCAGCAGCTGGAAAAGTCATTTCCAAGCATTAAGCATATTGTTATTTAGTTACTAGAATATTCAATGCATTGAACTGCAAGTATGTAGTGAGATGAGGAAAAAAGTCCTTCACCCTAAGCTGCATTTAGAGCAGTGAGCAATAAAAATATTTGCTTTGGAAGGATCTTTGTGGAACAAAACTGACTGACGCACATACAGGGAAAATAAAAGCTGCATAAGACAAAGGGAGTGTGAGAGATGGCCAGAATGTTAAATTAATGACTGAGACTAATCCTAGTCCCACTGAAGTGAGTGATTAAATTTCCTCTGATTTTTAGTAGGATCTGGACTGGCCTCTCTCTCAGATGATTGCCTTCTTCCAGAACCTTCTTTGCTCTTCTCTGGTAGTCCGACCACTTCAGTCTTATTCCTCCCTCTTACTGTCCTTCATATACTTGCATTTTCTCCTGATCTCCTTTTTACCTTACACTTAATTTTCTCTTTGAAAAGCTATTTCTTTCCTAACCAACCCATATCCACTGAGAAGAGGAAAAAAATCTAATTAGAGTGGTAGTGCTGTTTGCTACAGCCCAGTTGTACTATTCAGTTGTTTACTCTGTATGTTGAATCTTTTCCTCCCACCATGGACTTTTCTTGCATGTTTAGATCATAAGCTATTGAGGGTATGGCAAATCTGTTCATTCTGTGTAAGACTGCCTACCAAAGCAGGGCACATTTCTTTTGTGGTCTTTAGGCAAAATTTGCAATTCATAATAATTTATTGACAAGCTGGCTGGACTGCGAAATCCTAGCTAGCTATTCTCTCAGCCTTTGTGCTTTATTTTGGTCAATGCTGGTGAAGGGACTGGGCCTGGCTCCTTTACAATTATGATTATGGATTTCATCTTGTTGTTAGGTTAGGCAGATGGGATGAAGAAGGGAGACACTGGTTTTCTGTACCTACCTCTTACCCATTTCAAAGGCAGCCCAAAGTGTTCATCTGAGATTAGTGCATTTACAGATTTTAGCAATTTGTATGGGTGGTATGAGTGGTAAGCATGGTCTTGGATTCACTTGCCCCATTGCTGGCCATACAGATGTGGCTATTCTACCTGGAAGAACTTCATCTAGAACGCRTTGGCTTAGGTAGAGTAGAATGTCATTACTGATTCAGTCGGGGGAAGTTGTGACCTTTAAATGGAAATGCTTTAAACATTTCCAGGCATGGTCTTTGCTCATCACCTGTTGGGAATGTAGCCCCTTCTTACAAGGTCTGACCTAGGACCCATTTAGTTGTGTTACCCCTGATGTAAACAGTTAATGACTTAAATCCTAAAATTTTTAGCCCCTTACTGCTGTCTAGTCGCTGTGGCAGAGGCATCCATATTAAGTGTGAAAATCCTTTGCCAATGATCGATGTTGTGAACTGGTTTCTGCTTCTTCAGAGTGTTTTGGAGAACAGTACTTTTTTTTTCCCTACTCAATTGTTATCTAAACCTAGTTAATGCCACGATTTCCTGTATTGACAACGAGATCCTTCCCGTCCCAGTGGGAGTTTGCAAAGCAGTACAGCTGTGGCCAGGGGAGAGACCTCTGTCTCAGGACCCAGAGAGCTTGCAGCGTAGCCGTCCCAGTGCTAAGCCAGTCTGTTATGCTCCTGGAAAGCTTCACTGCAGGATTTTCTGTCTGCAAAATACAAACTCACCTCTGCTTGGAGGGGAAAGGGAGCGTGTCACTTTAATGTGGGATTGCAGCCCATCCCTTGTGGAATTTCCCTGAAAAGTGTGGGGAGGAATAAGAAGCAAAAGCAGCAGGACATTTATGGCATTGCTGGGTTTGAAGCATTTTTAGCTTTGTCTTAAAGGGACTCTATCAAGATAGATGAACCTAAAATTAGCTTGCTTTTCTCTTTCCATCTCCAAATATGTCTGTCTGATTTTTACATTTATGTTTTATGTTGCAAATGCTTTCACTTTTTTAAAGATACAAAATCACTGTAAAGAGCCCTATATTCATAAATAACCCTACAATTAATAAAAATACAGAAGAGAAACTGCATATAAGCCATGATGAAGGAACTCTGCAATAACAAACCATTGTGTGGTGAGCACCTTGCAGCAAAACACAAGTGTTGCAGAAGGCCCTGCGGAAACAATGTATCCTGCATGCTGGGTCCACTCCTGTAGTAAAATACAGAGCTCAAGCCACCGAATGTGTGGATGGAATGCCACTGCCCAGCACTTAAGAGGGGCCACATAATGTGTGAGAAGAAATCTATTGCAATTTCAAGGTGCTGGGGATTAATGCAATGTGTCACACACGCACATGCAAAGAGAAAGCAAGTATTTTATGCCCTTTTTGAGAGGCTGGGTTTCGCTTTTGTTGTACTTGTACGTGTTCTCTCCCTGGTGCTGGCACCCTTTCTGACGCTTGTAACATGACAGAATCGCCGTTAAGCAGAGTTTTTACATCCGTTTTACAAATCCCCAATTTACTCCTGGAGTGGAAGGACTAAGTGATCTTCAAATTAATTGAAGAAATTTTTGGTAATACAAATTTGTCCACTTTTGGAGGCCCAATCTAATACCTAGAGCCTCCTCTTCTCAGATTATTTTCCAGAGATACTTCCGGAAGGTGGAAATACTCACTGCTTTGGGTGCTTGTGCAATGTTATTCTTCTGTGGGATGAAGATGTTTGAATGGGGCAAGGCAGTGATATCAAGTGTGTTTGGTCACTGACCTTCCATTCTAGGTGTGGAACAGTTTATCTGAAATCTCCGCTTGACACTTCTGCTCATAAACAGGTATTTACAACTCCTGTTAAGGTAGTTATGCTTGTATACCATATCTAAGGAAAAAAGCCCTCTATGCTTATAACAGATGTGACCCATTCCACACATAAACTTAGCTTTGTGCAGGACTCATACCCTGCTATTAATGTAGTAGTGACCTGCATTTAAGAACTTGAGTTGCTCATATATTTAATAGTAATACAGTTTATGATGTTGCAAGTTAATAAACAGTCACCATTGATTATCTTTTGAGAGTCAAAGCATTAGACTACTCGCTCAGCTCAAAATCTCTGCTTAGGAGGCTTTGCACACAAAAATTGTACCCTGGGAATAGTTGTGAGCACCTGCTTTGTTTACGGCATGCACCTGTCTCCATATACTTCTGTACTCCACTGAAAAAAGTATCCACTCTGCACTGGCAGCAGGGTCCAGGTAGCTCTATGACAATTACACAGACGAGAAAATGAAGATGTTAAATTAAGCTGTGACAAGATAAAATGAAATTAACATCTCCAGTGATTAACCAACCAAGCCTTCCTGCCTTTGGAGTCCACTGGCGTCAGGTGGGGTATGCTGCAATTGGGAGGGGTAGGATGACGGACTCCTTCTATGGCAAAATCCTCTGAATTACCTGGTGTTGAGTTGCAGGCAGTGTCAGTCTTCCTATTTGAGGATTTACTGAGCGGCAGCTTGTTGCTGCAGATTCCCTATCCGAGTCTTGTAATTATTTGTAGTACCGTCTCACATGTGCTAGAAAAAAATAGACACACATCCTTAGGGAAAACAATATTCTACCCATTTTCTGCATTGCCTTTGCTGTGACTTGCAGAAGGGATGGAACCCCAGTAAGGGCTTTTGGCATCTCTGTCTTCCTGCCTAAGGGAAAAGCAATAGTTTCATTGGCTTTTGGAGTTTGCCTCCCTGTGCACATGTTGGGGTTGGAGAGGGTAGCAGTGAACTGGGGGACAGGAGTTCAGTCACGATGGGCTGAGGCCGTACTGAACAAAGTGAAGGCCTGGTCTGAGCAAGCCGGTCCTTCTCAGCACTGTGGGATTCAGCTCTTTGCCAGAGTGATAAATTTTGCTAATGCTTTCTGGTGAGGATAAGCTCTAGGAACATGTATGGTTGAGATGAAAATACTGTAGTGCTGATTCTGAAAATGCACTATTTCAGCATCCTTTAGAAAAGGTTTATTTTCATAACTTACAYGTTCTCAGCACTGTCCCTCTTTCTGTTCTCTAGAAGCATTTTTTTTTTATGCTTCCCTCAGGTGTCTTAAAGCTTCTTGTTTGCAGAGCAGAACTCCCAAAGGGGCTGTGACCTGGTCAGAGCACTGACTTTTTATTTTAAACCCACCAGCAGCAAAAAAAACACAGAATATTTTTGAAGGGAAATTTCCTTTTTGGGTTTTTGTGTCTTTGAAAGAATTTCCGATGTAGGCAGACAGTAATTCCCAGCTACATGCTTCCTGATAAGGAAGCAGCTCCAATAAATGCAGCTATAAATAGCTACCTTTTTATTTTCTAAAAATGTAGAGACATTTGTTTATCCTTTCTTTCAAACTACTGAAAGAAAAGGACAGGATAGGATCAGCATCTTAGTTTTGGCACCAGTTGGCTCTCCAAATCCACAAATTAAAATTTTAATCTGAACCTAGTCACAGTGACTCAAGTTTTATTCTTTCAAGACAATACATTGAATTTTTTAAAGTTTAGATGTCTGTTTATTTCTGCTTGTCTTTCTCTCAAATGGTAAAAGGAGAAAACCCTGCTATTTTATATCATAAGCATAAACTGCATTTTGCCTTCCTCATGAGTAAATGTTACTCCCTTTAAGCAGGATTCATGATGTTTTTGCTATGCACCTGCATTTTAGTGCTTTGCTCTCTCTCTCTAGTTTGTTAAGGTGCTTTACCATCTCAGAATAGGTGATGGTACCTTTAACTGCATTTTTTTCCATTTACTATGGATTTGCTCATAGCAGATTCATAGCTGGGCATTAGATTTATAGTAAATGTGCTGGGAGAATTTTGTTCTATTAATCTTTAAACTTTCAGAATTTTCTGTATCATCTTCCCCTTTTTTTCTGGTTGTTCTTCATGTATTTTTAATTCTAGGTCCTTGATTTTGGATTTTCTTTACTAGTCCTACTTTTCATGTTTTTTTTCTTTTTTTTTAAGTAGTTCTTTTAACAATGCCAACAAATAGGTCTTTACTCACAAAAAAAATTAGAGATGAATAAATCAGGTGCAGTGGATAGTGCGAAAACTTTGCTTCATGTTAGCTTTCAGTCCAACTGTGCCCGACTTTCAGATTATAATTGAAAATTTGTACATGTGTCCACATGTTTGATTGTTTTATAGGAGATGAGTCCACCTAATAAATCCCCTTCATGAGTAGTTTGACCTTAGCATCGGACTCTGTGCCACAGCAGGTATGGCTTTGCTGCATCTGCTTGTGCACAGAAATGTCACGTGCAGCTGCTAAGAGACAGGTATCTCTAGCAAAGTCCTGAAATGTGTCTACAAAACTACTTCTTTGCGACATTTGGCRTTGGAAGAATCTCCTCTTTCTGCTGTGAGCCTGCACTCTGGTTTTGATGATGGCAAAGCGCTGTCTCCTTCGGCTGTCTGCCTTCCTGTTGTGTGCAACAACTGCGCTGCGTGACATGGTCAAAGCCCTGGGAAGGGCAAGGGCACAAATTTTCCTAGGTCTCCGTCTCCTCCTCCTCCTCCCCCTTTCTCTTCCCAGCGATTTCACAGCATCTTGTGACCTCTGGCCAAATCCTCCCCACCAAGGTGCGCAGCTGCTGCGTGCCCCCCTTCTGGGCCCCCCTGCTTGTGCTCTGAGCTGGGCAGATTGCACAAGGGCACAGCTGGTGGCAGACCACTCCACACCCTTCTCCTTCGTCTTTCAGCGACACATCATCACGGGACTGGATGCTTCTCACCACGGGCCTGCGGAGCCTCTCAAGCGCCTTGTCCTTGTTGGACTTTGCTCAGTGAATACCTGGCGCAGTTTCACCAGGCCCATGGACCAGGCACAATTAATACAGTATTAATTAATTATGAGGAGCAGTCGCTGCTGGCACAAGAACCAAGGCTTCAGCTTATAAAGTGAATGCTTTGATGCTGAGCTTTAAAGAACATTTCCATCAGCTCAAGCCAGCACAGAGAGTCTGTGATATTTGAATCCTCCCTCCTTGCTGACTCTGGAGCTCAAAGTCCTGCCACTCTGGGCACTAATAATAATAATCATCGTCACAATAAAGGAGGGTTCAGAAAGCACAGCTGTGGAGCTACCCTCATGTGTAAAATCGCACAAATCTCAATGAAAACATTTGCAGCGAGCCAGAAATGGTTTGTCAAGCCAGCTTAATAGGTACTTGCAGTGTGAAAAAAGGAGAGTGACCTTCTGGGCCTGCTGATACCAACAGGTTTTCTCACTGGCTTGTAGGGCTGCCAGGACTTTGTCCAGAACGTGTGTGTATATGTATATGTGTAGATTTGTGCTGTGCTTCTGCTTGTTTGGACCACGGTTTTGGGAAGAGAGCTGAAGGAGCGACTGTGCCTCTTTGGTCTTACACAATGCTAAGAGTTTCTCCCTTTCTACTTCCTCCTTCTGCGTAGTGCAGAAGGAAGTTGCCCTGGTCCTGCCGGTCCACAAACCAGTTACTCATTTCAGTTCTGCCGCTTSAGTGTGTCCTTGTGTATTTCCTAGTGGGGGAAATCCCCCTTTATGTGTAAGAGTTCCTCCTTCCTATTCTCTCTTTCGTTGTGATTTCTTCCAAGCAATCTCTCTCCTTCAGTTTTTAACCTCCTTGCTGGCTTTCACTTCCTCTCTGTGCTTCAGTGAAGGCATTTTGTCAGAAAAACCCCTCTGTACACAGATACTTCTTTGTTCCCCATTTTTTTTTCTGTGTCATACTTCTTTATATCTCACTTCCTTGGAAACTTCCTTAGTAGTCTTATTACCTCTGGGCTTATAGCTGCATTACTATGGGTGGTCATTACTGTGTTGCCGGGTGTGTAATTGTTTAAGGCACCTTGATCTTTTTATTACAGGTATTTCTTTATATACTTTCTTTAAATACTAATAGGCAGTGGTGACATAGACCATCACTGTTGAATACGTTTCTTCACTTGTTTCATCATTGCTCTGCAGCTTGTTTAGTGGTTCTCAGTTGTTGAAAATGAGCATACCCAAATTGCAGGGGTCATTCTCTGTTTCCAATTTGTATTGTTCTTGGAGCACAATGCACAATGTGGGGTGGTGGTGAACTGGTTGCATGCAGCAGAAGTTCAAGGTCGAGTTGAGGATTGGGGGCCTAGAGGTCAGCAAAATCCAAACAAGAGACAGCTCTCTCTGGAACATTTACAGTCCCAATCCACCTAATATTTACACAAACTCTCAGTTTCAACATTATGCAAAATGAAAAATAAGCAGTGGGAGTGGGAATGACAGCAAAAGTAATGGTGTAGAAGAGTATTTGTGATGGGCAGACCTGAAGCCACTGGGCCATTAAAGGAGACGTTATTTTCTGCTGGCCTCTTGCCACACCATTATCAATATGTGCAGTATGGTGTGTGAATCTCAGAAAGTTTGGCATCTGATTCAGCTCAACAGAACGCCAAGAAGTAAATCCAGATGCCTTTCAAATTGGTTGGATATGCAGTGTTTTGGTGGCATTCTTAATTATGATTTTCTTGGGAGAGTGCTGAGAGAATCCGTGTAGCCTAAAATAACTCTAAGAACACAACTCCTTGCACAGGGTATTCCTGGTGCTCCATAATTTGCAGCAAGAACTTTTATGCAAAAAGCCCTTTAACTCAGAAAAGTTGTTTATTTCAAAACTAAGAAGTTTCATTTTTTTTTTAACTCATATAGGTCATGTGTCTGTACACTTTTGTAGATATTCAGATCCTTCAGAAAGAAGTAGCTAGCTCAAGTACTTAAAGAGGTTATATGCACACATACACTATTACTCTTCCTTCTTTTTCCTTCAATTAATTAACATGTTATAATCATTTATCTTAGGCACAGTTGTGAAATTCCTGCCTATGATAAGAAAAAATATGATCTAAAAGTTGGTGGAAAGCACCTCTCCCCTRAACACCCTCGCCTGTAAGCTTTGGATGCTGTCTTCCCCAAACCTTAGCTGCATAAAATAAGCACCAGACATTTACTCTGAATTTGAGTCTAGCTGGCCAGATTTGGACTGGTCTTTAAGTCAGTATTTTATCAGCTCATGTGTACAAAGTTGGCAGTGTTATATATGCTATGCAAATTCTAGATTAAATTAAAATTGTAGATGGGGCTAAATCAGCTGCGTTTAGTACATTTTTACTGAGTGCACTCTATGGGCCACTTCCTGAAGATTGCTAATGTGAAGGCAAATCCACTCACTGTCTTGGTATTGTTTTGGGAGCTGAAGTAATCAGAGTGATATAATCCACTATGAATAAAGATAGTTCACATTGATAACTTTATCCTTAATGACTGGACCCAGTCTGTAGCATTTTTACTGTATCATTTTATAAGTCAATGTAGTAAAAATGCAGTTAAAGTAGTAGAAAACTTGTGTCTTAACAGCTCTAAATTACACACGTGCTTTATATAGTTTGTCTGTAGGAGTCTCAGGACAGCCACAGTTTCATAGATCCTGACATTTGGGAAGAGCAGGGACAACATCTTTCTCTGTAGGAATAAAATGCCTAGCATCTCTTTACTGCTTGAAGTCATGTTCATCTACTAAATTAACAGCTCCCAGTGCCATTTGGAATTGGAATGAAAGTATTTTTTTTTTAATTTTAATAATAGTTCCTAATTTCCTGTTGAGAGACAGCAGCTTAGCTTCTGGTGTTCATATGGGGCCACAGTACAGGGAAATCTCGTATCTGGAAAGATGTTGGGTCAATAATTGATGTGAGTAGCTTATGACATTTTCACATGGGTTTACATTAAAACCTGTGAATGTCCCTTGACTGCAGAATTAAGCAAAGATATTTATCAAAGATCAGTCACCAGTCTCAGATATGAGCAGTTCTATACTGATTTCATAATTTTGGACCAATATCATTAGAAATTGGGAGCTGTAACATGCACACTAGTTGAAACTCATGAGGTTCTAAAACTCAAGGTTTAAAAACCCTTTGCTCAGTCCTGAGCAGTGCTTGTGGGTGCGGATGCAATATACTTAAATTGGTATCCTAAGAAAAGCAAAACAAACAGGTTTTGCTTTGTTCCTGGGATCCTATGGAAAGAGCTCYAGAGAAAGGCAATGCTTCCCAGTGTTCATGACTGTCAGGGTGGTGGCCCATTCACATTGTCATTTTTCCTGTAATAGAGAACCTACCTAAAACATGCTGCTTTCCAGTTGTCCCATTCCCAGGAAACTCGAGGGGGCTTGGACTCTTCAGTTTGGGGAAAAGATAGTTTTGTATGTAAATACGGTTGCAGGGAAAATATTATCACAGGGTTATAAAATCATTTGAGGTATTGAGAAGGTGAGCAGGGAATGTTTGTTCACAGTGTCTCACAAAACAGTAACTCCAGCACATCAAAGGAAACTATTGGGCAACTTAAAAGAAACAAGAATGGGGATGCATCATTACATGAAAGAGATCATTGCAGGTTGATACTTCAGGGGGCTGAAGCTGTAAGTGGATCGAAAAGGAACTGGATAAACCTATGGATGGATAGGTCATTTGGTCACTACCAGAAGCAGTGGTGTGGACACAACCACAGCTCATGAAATCCTTTAACCACAGGCTACCAGAGACTGAGATAGACRATATATTATAGAAAGATTATGCTTCTCTGTTCCCTGTACTTTTTTTTTATGTGGCCACAACCACAGGTCTCCTGTGTTTTCCAGTACAGCAGTTTTTATATTTTATCCATCTCTTAACTATTTACAGTGACTTGACTGTCATGTGTCTGAACATGGTAACAGCAGTGTGGATGCCATCGAAGCAGATATGTTTGCATACTGTATGCGTATGTGATGCCAAAGGATGCTTATAGGTGATAACTAACTCATCAGCTAGAGGCAATGGATGAAAGTTAAGTGGGGGGATTTGCCTTTAAGCAATTCTGACAAAAGTCTCTACACAACAGCTGACTGAATCACTGAATGTAATGCCAAGGGCAGCACTAGAAAAAAAAGTGAAATTTTAAAGCAGAGACTAATGGGGAAAGGAGGAGAGTCTCTAGGCTAAGGTCTGTGGGCCTTCACTGGATCTTATGCGATCCTGTTTTTCCTAGTACTGGTTTCTCCCACGTACCCCCAAAGGGTTACTGTCATTTTCCTGTTGTCATCCAGTCCCAGATCCAGTTCAGGCTGTGCCCCTTATATGGTCCTGTCTCATCCATATAGTGTGTAATATGAATTTCAGTTCTGCTTCCTCTCTTGCCCCAAACAGTTTGAATTCATAGGCGTAGTCATTTTTAAAAAGTTATTATTCAGTATTACTTGTGATTGGAACTGGTAAATTAAAAACTTACTGGAAGTCTGGCAGTGCTTCTGATCTGCATCCCCTTTGCTAAGGTGCTTCATAAAATGTCGCATGTTGTTATTCACTCTGGCTTGGATGTTCTTGGCTCTCCCCCATTTAATGATTCACAAGATGTCTGTGAGATTCATTTTTGTAAATGCGGTTCCCCCTTCTCTCCGTATAGCCTCCCCTCCCTCCTCCTTTGCTTGCAAATCTTCACTGCAAAAGTTCATTAAATTAAAACCATAATGCACAGAAGGTGCAGAGGGCAGTCCTTGGGGTGCAGTCAGAAGAGATCTAAGATAGGATGCACACTTTCTCCCTGATTTCCAAGTAGGGGATTGGAGGAGTTTGGGAAGCTTTTCTCCCACAGTTCACCCGTCTCTTCCACTGCTTTTGCTCAGCAGTCTCTGCTCTGTATGTGTGCCCTGTGCCTCTCTCTCTCAAACAGGGAGACTGTCAGCAGAAAAAAAACTCAGCAGCATGTCTCTTCTGGCTGCCTCTGGGGAGGGGGTATGGGAGAAGCTGCAAACGCGCTGAGGTCCCTGTGCGCCTGTGCCAAGGCAGCGCCAGTGAGCCTGGCCTCCTGACTGCACTCGGGAGCCAGGGTTGTTTGTGGGGCTCACATGCCAAAGCCTCTTCAAACAGCTCTGCTCAAAGGCATGAGCTGGGCTCACTTCTGAGGGAAATTTCCTTTTTGGGGAAGTTACTGCAAAGGAATTTCCTGTGTGGGCAGACAGAGCTTCCTGACTTGAAGGCTTCTTGGAAGGGAAACCATTTCATAATGAAATGATAAATTAAAGACATACCAGCCTGGTTCGCTTCAAAACAGCTATTGAGAGCGTTCAGGCAGCGCACCATTATACTCCCGCGCAGAATGAAAATAAATTGCATCCTGAGAGTGGAGCAATATCCTTCCCCCCTTGCCTTCCTCCCATGAAGTCTCACTTGCCTCCCACTGTCCCTCACCCCTGCTCTTTGCTGCCATCGCCACAGGGCAGGAGCTTGAGGCTGAGCTCAGGCGCGCTGGCCTCAGCTGCAAGGACCCCCAGGTGTGAGCCCAGGGAGGGCTTGGGTGCCATGGTGAGGAGGAAGTGGGGATGCCTGTCCACTTCCATTCAGCCAGTCCCTAGCAAGAGATGTCTTGGGGCATTGCGTCAGATGGGACTGGCTAGGGGAGCAAACGTGCAGGTAGTTCACTTCACCTTGCTCTGTCCGAACTACCATGTCTGCAGAATTTACGGATATTTCCACTAATGATACCTGGTTCCCTGAAGGGATCTGACATGCTTACAAGCGTGGCATCTATATATTTTTCCCTGTGAGAGAGGGCCTTTCTTCAGTCCCACCTGTCTTGCTGGTTGTTGAAGCTGTTTTAAAACTTAGCCAGCATCTGCTGCATGGCTGTGCATTATGTTATGCACCTGGTTCTGTCAAGAAAGCCTTATCCTTAGAGAGTGTTTTAGGAATTTGGAAATGTCAAATCACCAGCAGAACGTTGCTTTCTGTTAGGATTTTGTAGTGAGTGTGGCAGGTTTTGGAAGCTTTTCTCAAAAACCCAGCTGCTAGAGTCATGTGACAATGAAATAATTTGACATTCAATTTATATTTTTTAAAGCAAGTTTCTGGCATATGTAAAGAAAAGCTAGGAAAGGTGATCCTAAAGGGCTCATAAGCCAGATAGAAAGGACTGCAAATCGTTGTATAAATACATATACATGCATGTGTGTGTGCTTATGTATATGTTTTCTTTTTACAACTCTGGCAATTTTTAGCTTCTCGTGGTTGAAGGCTTGTGCCTCAATTTCAAATCTGTGAGATTGATAGTCATGCAGGTATTCAAGAAACAGAGCTCCAGTATGAAACTGAGAAGCGATTTCATCGGTAATGATGTGTAATTATTCCTTTTATTGTACAGATAGGCAAAGTGGAAAGTCCAAAAAGTAGAACTTTGTTCAGCATGATTAGCTTACCCTACCACATGCAGACCATGCACAACAACATTGAGGAGGCAAATCTGATGTTTGTACCATGGCCAGGACTGCCTTACGGCTGTCAGGAAAGAGGATACTGCTTCTCAAATGAAAGGAAGGAAGGATCTATCCTGAGAAGCCTATGCCACAGACCTGCCAGCCTCAGAGCTGCAGCATACAGGAATACCTGGGAGAAACAGGTTTCTAGTATACAGTACTAGACTCTTGCATTCATTCAGGTGCATCATCAGGCCAGAATGGGTTGAAAACTTAAGTGATTCAGAGCAGAAGGGTCCTCACTGCCACTTGCATTTTGAATTACTCTCTTTTTGGAACCAGTAAAAATTCTGTATGGAAGTACTCTAAAGGCAACAATAAACACAACTGTAAGTAGTGCTGATTTTAAAAAGACAATTTCTCTAATCGAGATAGACTCACAGAAATAATTGGCAGGAAAGAACAGTATGGAAATACCTACTTTCTTTTAAATCTATTTTTTAAGTCACCTGATAATTTTTACTTACAGTGCTGTTGTCTGCAGAAATAGATTTTGAGGTGAGGATGGCCTCTCAGAGATGGCTTCCATGCCAGATATAATGCCTGCCCAACCTGAAAGGGCTTAGAGACTAAATTATTAGCATTTACCTAAAGTGGGAGACATATCTTGGATGGGGTCTTTTGTGGGACCTTGTAACAAGCTTATTGCTGGGCCAAGCTTATTGTTGAGCTGTGAGCACCCAGAAGTGTGCTAGGCAGTCTAGCTATAAAGGGTGGGTAAATACTGGGCTCAAGACTTCTATGCTGTCACCACCTTTTGATAGCATTAAATTAATGATTAAAATCAATGTACCACATACTGTTTGCATAAATTGCTCCTCTTTCTGTCCTTGCTAATGTATTTTCCTCAGCTAATCTCCACCTAAAGAAATTTCATTTCTTTATTGCCTGCCCCTTTCTTAGCCTAGAGTGATCTGCTCCTTTCTTCGTGTACTTGACACAGCCTCAGACAGTTCTGTGATTTATCAGCCCTCCTTATTCCCAAACTGAGAACTTCGAATCTTTTGTCTTTCCCCCAAAGAACACAGAGCTAATTTCCATCAGATTTTTGAGAAAAAAATCAACAGAATTACTTTTAACCTACTCAGAACTGAAATCTAGGTAATATCCTGGAATGGCAGCAGCCATAGCCACCTCAGGAGGAAATATGAGTGGGAGCACAATTGTTAAGCTGCACGTAGGACAGAATAGTTCCACTAAGTTTTTTTTTTTTTTTTTTTAATATAACAAAGGTTTTCATTGTTAATCAGATGCCACTCCAGACTCACTACTCAGCTTAATGATAGTGAATTCCAGTAAAATGCGGGTGGGAGGACACTTAATTTGTGCTGTTTTCTATCTTGCTTTAAACACACTCACTATTTGTTCTTGGCATGATATCAAAAGAGTGCTGGAAGGAAACGAGGTAGAAAAAGGACACGAAAATCACAATTGCATGACTGATCTCTAAGGGTATTATTTATACTTCCACATGGAAAGCCCAGAGACTCCAAGTAGATGCTCTTGTTGGATTGGCAAAAGATGGATATTTTATATTTCATTCCTGGCAATAGTGGGTCAATAGGGGACTTACGTAACCTGCTTAAAAATTGTAGTGGTGGAGTTCAGATAGATTGTAGGTAGTTCCTATCACAGGAAAAATTGCTACAATGCAAGTTCTTTGAGGGCAAAGGAAAGACTGGAGAGATGAGGCTGCATCTTACCATCTAAAGCCTTCACTCTTAAAAGTGACGACCTAGGGTCTTACCTTCAGCTCTATCCCTCTGCATAGCATATATTTCTGCTTGAAATGAGAATAGAAGCTGGAGGTGGCAAGGGGTGGTATCATCTACCCCCACTGCAGAAGAGTTAATTTCATTATATTCTTGTCCACTTTGATGGAGTTTTTGTGACTTCCCTTGCAAGACAATTAAGTCTAACCCATAGGAGGCTGCTATTCAACCTTCATTTTCCTTCAATCAAGCTAAATTTCCATCTTCTGAATTATACTGATTCGGGCCACTCTAAATCCCTGCTTTTATGGTGTTTATACCAACTATTTGCAGGTGTTTTGCTCACTACGCTGTCTGCTTCTTCTGCAGTGCTGTGTGGAGTATGTGCAAAAGTTTTGAAAGCTTAGCAGATTCAGTGTTGGAAAAGCTGAGGAAGGAATATGTGACCAAAAGAACACTTTCAGGTAACCATTCTTGGGATTCTGCTACAACTTTGCCTTGTAAGCTGTGATGAGCATAACTGGTACTTTATTAAGTGAGATCTCACCCTGATCACTTGAAATGCTTCCTTTTTCACCTCCGTGTAATTTACCATCACAGGCCCATTGCAGCAAGCAATGTTAACAGGAAAGAAATGTAAACACTCAGACTGTGTTTAACTTCCTCTCAATATCTATGTATTTGTATTGAGGGAGTTACTCAATTAAGAATAAAACAAAGCTTTCCAGTGAATTCTGGGAGAGCTTCTCTTTGAGATAGGGTCATCTCTTGGGGATCCAGAGGGAGAAGGAATTACGTGTGCCGTGATACAAGTTGGTATGGTGTCTGGGCTGGCACGGTGACAGTATTTCAGCATGGCACCGGAGACAACTCTACACAAGCTGTGTTTGCTTCCCGTGAGAAAGTGGATTCACATGGAAGACCTTGAGGTTGAAAGTGAAAATCAGGGACATGATTTTCCTCTCTTGCACAATACCCATTTATGGGGTTTCAATTCCTATGCCTGACGATATAAAAAAATGTTTAACTCCTTAACTGCTGATGGAAGTTATGGAAATACCACTCTCAATGCTTGAACAGGTGTTAGTTTAAGAAAAAGGGTGAAAAAGGTGCAGCTCCCCATGTTCCTCACTTACTAAATCYTAGGTGACATAGTACAGTAGTCAGTACACTAGCTTTTTAATAGTGAAGACCTCCATTAAAATTCGGCATAAGGCACAGATAAAATGAACATAATCAAACTCTTCATAGTCTTCAGTAATTTGCAGTCTTTTTCAATGTGAATCTTTAAAGCTTTTCCCAGGGTAAGAAGCAACCATTGTGTAGCTAGCGAGGCTCACTCACAGTAGGTTTACTATTTGGTCATCTTTGAAAGCCTTCTTGGAAAGAGTTCACAATACTCCCTGAAGTCCACAAACTAGAATTTGGAAAGGAAATATTTCTCTTTTTCACAGAACATCTACTCAGTTCAACAGCCTAGGAAGTGGAGCAGAATGGCAGAAGTTTGGGCAGGCTCATACTGAAGAATAGTCTCAAAAAACATGTAGACCAATAGCTGGAATACTTGAACCCAGTATCATCTGAACTTCCCTTGTCTCTTTTACATGTCAGAGATTTGACTTTGCTCAGTCAGACTAATGTGACCATGACTGTCTGTTTTAAATGCTTTTGGGGATGAACAGGTTAGTCTTCTCGAAGCAAGTGAAAAGAAACAATCTCTCTTTAACACTTATTGTTTGAGAAAAACTAAAAGACACAAAATGATACTTCTCTTAGGGAAATTTCCTTTCTAAGGAAGTTAGTCATATAAAATAATAATTATTATTTTTAAATCCAGTGTGAGTTGAGGGAGTGCCCTGATTACACATTTCCTGAAAAAGGCAGTTGGTGACGTACCATTGACTAATGAAAACTTGCATGTTAGAAGTAGCTCTTTTCTGTTAACTATTCTGTTCTGTTAACTAGATATTTTCTGGTTTTGCTTTTTTTGAATCTACTGTCCAGGAGTCTATTTGTATCATCAGAAGCTACAGTTTCATGGCCCAGTTTGGGAAATACTAAAGTAGTCTGATACTTTAAAAAAAAAAAAAAAAAAAAAAAAAAAAAAAAAAGCCTTCTTGCCATTGTGTTGCCAGTAATGAGCCTTTGCAGCTTAAAGCCACAATGTGAAAGAGGAAGAAAGAAGGGAAGCACAAAGGAGGTACAACTAGCATTACAGCAGGTCAGTCAGGTCTCCCATGAAAGTAACTATGATCCTTTAAACACTGATGAGTGGCAACCCTCCAGGAATTCTACAGACCCTACTTATGGGTTAAAGATGGAGTTTTATGCCTGAATTAGAAATCCTAAGAATGAGAGTTGCACTTCCGTGTTCCATTGCCACTAATTCAGGTTTTTTAGCGTATGTTAACCTGTGTCCAGAACTTCTAAGAACTGGTCTAGCTGTTGTGTCTAAGACTCTGGGAATTCTACTGCTTATGTGCAGAAGAGCATGACTTGTGATTGCAAATTTGTTCAACCCAAAATGACCTCCAAGCCTTACTGAAGTTAACATTAAAAAAAACCCTCCCCTTTTACTTCTACCAGAAGACATTTTTCAGTTTTCAAATTGTCATCGTGCGACATTTTGTTTTAACGCCAACAAAATCAACATGACAGCATTATGCAAACAAGGAAATTTCCATGGGCTGAATTGCACAATTTCAAGAAAGAATCTGAGCTATTAAATAAACGTGAGAGTTGAGCCTTAGCGTTGAAGGGCCATGCACTCTCTGCAGCTGTTGGAGCAGAGAGAATAAATATGTCTTCTTCCCTGTTTATTGACTGAACACACAAGTGGGCATGAATAGTACCTAGCTAAGTATGTGTGTGCAGTGCCAAACCTCAGGAGTTGTTCTGACAACTAGTGCATGAGATTTACTATTCAGTCAAAGGAGTAGTCCTAAGGGGGAAGTACTAATAATTGTTGCTGTAGGTGGTAAAGCTATGCCATGAGACTCTTGTGTATTCTACAGTGGATTACATATTTTCTTCTATACTTCATAAAATTCTGTATGGTCTGTGCTGACAGCTTGCTCTAGCATATACTAGGAATTGCCAATTCTACCACAGACTTTTGTGAAATATGCAGTATAGACACTAACCTAGCAATGATCTGCATTTCAGCTTCCAGCAACATCCTGGACTTAAAAAAAAAATATCCTTATATTCTCACCTGTAAACCTTAAGCTTGCCCACCAGGCTATATCCCAGGTATGCTCCCATAAATGAATTAGAGACTGCAGCATTTTACTGGTATTACCACTATATAAAGTTGCATAGGGCCCTGTCATGCCTGTTATGCCCATAAGGGCAGAATTACTTATTCCTCTCTCAGTTCTGTAACTTTCATTATTGCAAGGTGCTCTGCTATGGCAGCGATGAGTCTTATGGAAATTAAGATAATTAAATGATTAAGGAAAGTAAAAACTCAATACCAACCTCTGACTTTGCAAACTAAAGTAGAATGCAAACTAAAACCATTACTAACCGTGAACAAATTGATCTAGGATATGTAAGGTTTTGTAGCTGCTGGAGGAGCAAAATTGTAGAACTGCCCTCTGGCAAGATCAATGGCCTGAACAGCCTTGGCACTTGATGGAGTTGATACCTTTTTAAACAGGATTATTAGAGGAAGGATTCAATTTGGTGGGCCTTTCTGAAGGGTCATCCCTTCTAAACCAATGCCTCGTGGTCTTAAAGCTTTCTATACTGCTCATATGAGTCTGGGAAGTCTTCTGAGTCAAGATCTCTGAGGATGCCTGAGATGAATGCAAAACTTGAGATTTATTGACTTCTGAGGCATGTTATCACATGCCTGAAGAAACCCGTGTCCTCTACAGACTATGTGAGTACATTTGTGGAATAGATTACAGCTGAGAGCTGAGACCAACGAGGTGAAAGAGAGGTAAGACAAGCAAAAGAATTGTGTGTGGAGTTAGGGAATTATAGGATAGATATCTTCTGTGAAAACAAGATGGGATGGGGATGCACAGATAAACAATATAAGTCAAGTATGCACTGTGAAAAAGGGAAAAGCAGGGACCCCATGCTAAGTTATCTGCATTGGGGCAAAACCATGATGTACTTGGCATCACGTGATGTCCAAATATGTGTAAAACCACATTATTCCGCCAGGAGTCGATTTTCTGAAGGCTTAGGCAATTAATATGAATGAATCGATAGACTCTTACATTTTATTGGGTGATAATCAACAGATGAGACACATCAGCAGAATGACGGATGTGTTTTCTTTATCTGACTGTCGAACAGAGTTTATGTGTCATTCTTCACTTATGTGAATTTGCCCAAGGCTTGTGTTATTGGTAGAAACTGTCCCATTGGCTGTATTTAATGATTTACAGGTTATCAAGTCTCCTGCAATCCTTTACTGGCTGTGAACACTTTATTGCGTGATGTTGCTTACTTTCCCTACCTGGGAAAAGGTCCTTTACAAGGATAAACACATTAATATTAATCCTCTGATGAAAGTTATTTCTTATACTATCTCCAGGGCATTAGCAATAATTCTGTATGAAGACAAGGGAAGAATAGGAGCACAGGTCAAAAGGCAACAACCATTAAAAGTGTATCTAATAGAGAAGCCTGCCTTTAGCACAAAAGAGCTGTGATCACTTGAGGAAGGATAAGTCAATGCAGGAGCAAGTCTTTCCACTGAGCTATGTTAAGGGTCTCACCCCATCTGTTTTTCCAAAATCCATCCCTAGATGGACTTGGATGACAAGTCCATAGAATGCAACAATAATTCAAGAGAGCACAAAGAATGGTCAAAGCTTGATCCAGTGAGAAAAGCAGTTTATTCTTTCCTCTTCTGTAGGTATCAGGACTTTGAGTGCAGGTACTTTGTTGTTGACAGCTTACTACTTTTCCATAATCCATTTTCCAAATGCTCATTAGAGCCTGTTCATACTGAAAAAGATGATAGCTGCATTTTGGAGATGTTTTGGCTCAGTTACTGTAAGCAAGAGATGTTGATTTTTTTTTTTTTTTTTTTTTACTTCTAATGATGGTGGTGGTGGTGGTGGTGGTGATGGTGAGTGTGTCTGCTGGGAACTTCAGAAGGAGTAGCTTTGACATTGTTTGCTGTGTGGGATTTTGTTGCAAATTGCTCTCTAAGCACTAAAGACTAATGCAGATTTCATATTTTCCAAGCATTTCTGTAATATGAAAGGCAATATATTCTAATTCATTTTAAGAGAAATGATTGACCGTGTTTGATGCAAGAGTGATTTCAATCTTACTGATATCACTTGAGAGAGAAAGCAAATGAACATATCTATAGCAATGCAGAGCTTGTGTAAGAGGTTTTTGAGACCAGTACCAATATTTATCTTCTGTCTTAGTTTAAAGGCCATGACATGTATGACATTTAATTATTTCCATTTTGTTTCCTTATGTTATTTGTGCTTTACTGGCCTGGTGGGTTCTACCAGCTATAGACTTTCAACTGTTTTCTTTCCAGGTAAATATTAAAATGACTCCTAAAAGTTTAGATGGCTACTGAAAGAAAGTAGCCTACTTTGAAAAACAGAGTTCCTTGGCAATGCACAGAGGTTTCTTGAACTTCAGAAGACTGACTGGGTTAGGACTGACAGAAAGTTGTTGCAATTTGACAGCTGTCTGGTGGTTTTAAGTGAGACTCATCAGAATCAGCCAAGTAAGACACACAAAAAATATCTAGCTTGAGGAAGCCATGCTAAGTGGAAGGTACGAGTGTTCACAGTCCAGATATCTTACAGAACTTTGGAAAACAAAGAATGCAGAACTAATCTGCTTTTTTTTCGTGAGAGCTTCGGATGTTACTTAAGGTCACAGGAAATTAAGATGTTCAGTCCAAGTCTTCTACTCCTATGGTCCATGTTGTCAGGTAGAGCAAAATATGAAGTTGCTTGCAAAGTAGTATGTGTTCAGTGCTGCTCTTTATGGGCTCATGAAGATTGGGGACCAAAGCTCTGTAAGTCTTCTGCTTCATCACGCTCTGTGTTTATTGTGAGAGAATCAATGTGTAGAAGCTGGAATTTCCTTTGCAGAGATAATGAAGAAGTAGGACAGGAAAATCTCAAACTGCACTGGAGGAATTGTTCCAATGAGATGATCTGGGTCCTCTAACACAGATCCTCCAATGCAGCCATTATTAATGATACTCATGAACCAGCTTTGGTTGCAAAAGCTGAAGTTGCCTATTCAAAAGCTTTTTGTGACTCATCACATTCACTCCTGTCCTCTCATACCCCYAAACATATAGGAATTCAAATGTATTTCCAAGGTGGGATTCCTTATGCCCTAGTCCTCTAATCAGTTTTTCTTCTTACTTTGTTTTTTTGTTCTTGTGGATATAGGCTTTGTTCTCAGTACCTCACTGACTCCATTTCTTCAAACCCACAAGATGGCCTAGCAGGTGGAATACAAAAGCCCTAGGACTTGCATGACAGACCCACTACACATCGTTTTTTGTTCCAGTGAGAGAGTGGGGTGAGAAGGGTGAACAAACTGGCTCAGGGGATCCTTAAATAGTATTTGATTTGAGTCCAAAAACTAGCAGTGATCATAAATAAACACATGGTGGTGATTCATTGGCTTCTGTTAAATGGGCTCTGTCCAGTTCTCTGTGAAGACTGTCCACTTGCATCAAGCCCACATCAGTAAACCAGCTGTAAGCCATGAGCTGCCAGCTAGTCTGCCAGGCACAGTGGAACTGGAGAATGAAATAGGTTCTCACACCTCAAGATGGTTTCTGTGTCAGGATTTGCACATGAGTAGGACACGGTCATGTAAACTGGCTCTTTTCCAGAATACGTAGTAACCTTTTCAAGGCCTTGTTGATCATGTAACTCTTCTGAGCTACTGCTCCATGCTTCCCCACACACTGACTTCGCTACCAATATGCAAATGTCGTGGAAAGTTAGAGAAAACATAATGGTGTGGTGCAGAGTCAGAAAGGGGAGAGACACCAAGAAAAACCCACCAGCCAGCTGAACAAATTAAAAAATTAGCACAATTAGCACAAACTCAGCATTTTGTAAGTTCTCTCTCCCCTTCCCCACTGCATTTTCTTCACGTTTAGGACTTTAATCAACAGTAAAACCATAATGACAAAACATGTACAAGGAGTCCAACCATCAACTGTCATAATTCTCTTCAGTACAGCAAGACACCCTTCAACAAATAACCATTAAGAGATTAAGCCTCTTTTGTGAATAAATTGTTTGATATGCCAAAGGCAATTTGTTTGACATTATTTTTGCAGGATTAAGGAGTTGAGGACCCTGACAACATGCTAATTATCTTTACCTGGCATGGAAGCAATATTAAAACCTTAATAATGCTCTGTGCCATTGACAAAATAACATTCACAGGAGATCATTTGCTAACCTAGTCCTTGGATTGGCTGTGAGTAGAAGCATGTGAATTTGTGTTATGATGATACTCTTCATCCCAAGATTCCCAAAATCTTGCTGAGGTTATTTCCAAAACCTTTACAGTTGCCCTGAGAAAGGCCATATTATTATTACCTTTGCCCATTTCAAAGGAAGGGGGAAATTGAGACTGCAGTTTCCTCAAATACTCTAAGCCATGATAAAATGGGGCCACTGCTGCAAAGCCAGTTCTGCCCTCCCATTGCTCCCGTCTGTGCTCTGGCTGCTTGCACAAGTGCTTGTTCCACTGCACAAATACTCAGTCTGAGAAATTCCTCTTCATTAAAACTAATCTTGGGGAGAAAAGAGTTAATTTTACCTTGGTCATTGTCTGGATCATGCCACAGTGCAGCTACATGAATACCAAAAAGGTTTCAAGGGAGCAGGATGAAAACTGGAACATGAGACAGGGGTAGGCAGGAATGATATATTGTGGCAGTGCCAATTTAAACCAACCTAAAGCACTCATAAAACTGTGACCTGAGGTACAGTTAAATAACCAGTTTAAGGGCATGGTCACATGGCTCTCATGGGCTTCCTGAAGTCAGCTCTATCTAGAGAGCTAGCATGCACAGGGGCCAGGCGACATGGAGTTTTTCTCACTTCTCTGCAGCGTCTAAACTGTAGCCGGCCTGGGTAGCTTTCCCCAGCTACAGTCACAGAGCCAGTTATCAATATGGCAAGATGCAGAATCCAGTAATCCTCAACTGTGTTCTCCAAAACAGTGAAAAACATACTCCCTGCAGCCTGATAATGGCGTTTAATTTGTTATGATGTTTTCTCCTTTTTTTTTTTTTTAAAAAACCAGCTGATTTACAGGCCTCTACTCCTCAGAAGTAGAAGCAGCTAGGGAAATATGGGGCAAGGAAGCAATTTTTCTATCAAGCTTATTTCTTGGGAGAATCTGGTTTTCAGCTTTGGAAGGCTGTATGGGGCAAGGCAAAAGTCCTATATACATGTTAAAATTTGCCAAAGCTCTTTGAACTTTTACCTTAGCCTAAATCTCACAGGTGACACTAACTGGTTCTTCAGCCTCTTAGACAACCTTCATATCAATCTCTTAGTTCCATGCACTCACACACACAGAAGAAAAAGAGAAAAGGAGTGAGACTGAATMAGATCTCAAAAAACTTGAATATTCTGTATTTCTTTCCCCTCTGCCCTCTTCCAAAATACTTTTAATCTAAAAATCATGGAAGCTGAGATCATCCCGAAGAAAGTTAGGATAAACATGACTGGAAAAGGCCTCTCAGGAAGACATTTCAATCTCCTGCTGCTGGATGATTATAAAAGCCTTCTGCCTTGTCTCAGCAGCTGAATAGGTATCAATAAAGCAAGCAGCTCAGAAGAATGAGACAACTTCACTGTCTTAGAAGCATGATGGGGGATCAAAAGAAGTCAAGTGGCAATAAAGTCTATGTCAGCAATTTGCTTTGCTCTGTATCTGGCCAGCAGCTGCTCTTTTTTTATGTGTACTACAGGAAAAAGAACAGCAACATTGCTTTACTCAGGCTAGATCCGTGTTTCACTGTATTATCAAAGTATTGGTTGGTGCATGTATGAACAGTCCGTGTGTCTGTGTGTGTGTGCACATTTGAGCATGCATTATTGCCTCCGAATGTTCTGACTTTTGCTGTTGATGTTGAGGGTAAAATGGCACACCCAGACATTACACACCTAGCCAGCATAGTAAATGATCTCTGCTGCTTGATGAAGCTCATCTGAAAATCAGGTGTTCAGATCTCTAATGCTGGTCACCACTTAGTAAACCTCATTCAAGCTTCTGTTGCTTAAATGAAGGGCATTGCGATTTGTAACCATTGTGACCATTGTGCTTCAGATGATGAAGGTTCAGGCTTTTACCTTTGTATGGGTACAGTGAAGGAGGCTGCACTTCTACCCTACTAGTGTGATTTACAGCCACTTTTTGGTTTGGGTAGAAGTATGTGCCAGCTTTTAGGAAGTAGTGAATAGAGAGCTGAGGTGATTCCTTTGAGATTGCAGTGAAGAACTTATTGCCTCAGTGACATCCTACAGTGTAACTCCTGCATGGTGAGAGCCAGGCCTAGGAGGGGCAAGAGGATATATATGTTTCTCCTAATCCCACCTAAGAGTGCCTTAATGCCACTGCTCTAAGGTGGGCAGAAGGATTTCAGGGAATGAAAATCAGAGAAGGGCAAGGAGCCTCTACAGGCTACCTCCTACAGATCTGGGGTTCACAGCTTGTGAAGACTCCTGTTTGTCATTATTTGGAGGAGGTATCAGGACCCATCTCATCTCATCTGTCTCTCCACTCCTACCCTTTCCCTCCAAAACATATGCAAATCCTTGGCAGAACAGTATTAGGAGCAGAGAGAGAGAAAAAAAAACATAGGATTTTCCTCCTAGCAGATCTGCTTCCTTTTGGTTTTCTTAGGCAAGCACATTTTAGTCTTCATGGGCTAGTCTTCATCTCCTAGATGACTGCAGCCCACTCTGAGAGTGCTTCTCACAACACAGCCCCTGATCACAGCTCTAAACATCATTTAATTACATCTCAGCTTTTTGTTCCATCTCTCAATTCAGGGGACTGCTCTTAGAAATGGTTATAATTGTTAATAATAAGCTTTGACCACTAGTACTTTACAATAAATGACAGGATGCTTGTTTTTCTGGAACAAGGATGAGACACAGAATGCCAATAACTCTTTTCACTTATTGATTGATGTTGCATTTATGTGTGGCTGGAAAATAAGTGAGAAAGTTTCTGTTGTGATGTAACTTGCAGCAGGCCTCAGAGTCAATCAGCAGTTTTTTGTCAGTGGGAAGAAGTGCAGGGGTTATCAGATTGTGCACCTAATACATTCATGTTCTCAGTTTGTAGCTGAACATGCTGACTGCAGTCTTCAGGTCATTCAGTGCATGCCGTGGTTCTCAAAAGATGGATTGTGATCAAGTAGCCAGTCATCATTTTGGCTACTTGATACATTTTACCTMTACTGACTTTGATGCCCACTTCAGAAACTGCAGATGTCCCCATGCAAGTTTGCACTCTATTTCTCTTTCTTCCCTGTTTACTTGTAGATGATTGTGTTTAAGAACATATTTAAAATTCAATGCCTTTATGTCTCACTGTCTGAGAATGGGGGAGGAAGATAGGGAGCTGCCAATGAGGAAATGGTGTCTGTAAGCTAGAGGAATGGAAATAGTTAGAAGGCAGGCACATTTTTAGAGAGATGTAATGAAGAAAACAAAATCCTATTGCAAACCTAAACGTCCCTAAAAGTCTTGGAACCACAAATGGAAAACTAACCCCAGGTACTCCCATATGTACAAATGATCTATATGTCAACTTCCAAGTCCTCTGTGGATTGTACAGTGTCCAGGACTGATTTTTCAAAATACATAAGGGTAATGACTTTTACTGGATGAGGTGTAGCACTGGCAGTCTCCACATAGCAATTGGTGTGGTCCAGAGAGCAAAATATTCCAGGAAATGGTGCAATTGTATACTCAAAGAATAATAAAGAGCTCAGTCAAGCTTTCATAGCATTATTAGAGGTTCAGGACAATAAGTAAACACTGAACTGACTGAAATCATTGTCCAACTGGCAGTCTGTGGGCTGAATCTATCTTGCAGGACAGTTCTCTGTTGCACTGCCTTCCTTGGAAATGGGAAACATCTTTTGTAGTACCTGCTGTTTTAACTACCTAATGCTTCTCCTTACTGCCATGAATGACCCAGGATTTAAAGAGCAAACTACAGCCATCACACCCATGTGGCAGAGTAGCTAAAGTTCTAGGTGCTGTGCTGATACCTGCAGAGTCCGTCACAGCGTACTTGGTAACTCACTGAAGAGTCTTTTGTCCACTTGCAGCAAGGTTAACTGAAGTCCTTTTATTGTGTTGAGGATTTTCTGATTTTTCTTTCCTTTTTTCTTTTCTTTTTCTCTAAAGACTTTCTCCAAAGCAAATCACCTCTCAAAAATAAGATGGTTTATTCTTTTCTCTCAGTGATCTGTGTTCTTTAGAGACTAAAGAAAAAGCTTTGGCTCTGAACCTGCGTGTTTCTTTACTGGCCTGATAAAATGTTTGATATTAGGCTGTAAAATTTCTGTTGGTTGCATAGAAACGTATAAATTATTCTACCTCAGTCTCCTAGATATGCCAACAGCATCCTGGGCTGCATTACAAAGAGCCTAGCTGGCAGATAGAGGGAGGTGATCTTTCTCCTCTGTACAGTGCTGGTGAGACTGGAGTCTCACCATATCTGGAGTTTTGTGTCCAGCCCTGGGTTCCCCAGTGCAAGAAAGGCATGGAGATATTGAAGTAAGTAAGTCCAGCAAAGGGCCACAAAGATGATTAAGGAAGTGGAGCATCTGCCMTACAAGGAGAGTCTGAGAGAGCTGGGATTGTTCAACCTAGAGAAGAGAAGGCTCAGGAGGTAACTTTGCAGTGGGTATAAATGTCTAATGGGAAAGTGTAAGGAAGACAGAGCCAGACCCTTCTCAATGTTATGCGGTGAACAGACAAGGGGCAGCGGATACTAACTGAAATAGAGGAAATTTCAGTTTACACATAAGAAAAGCTTTTTTGCTGTAAGGGTGATTGAACACTGGAACTGATTGCCCAGAGTGGTTATGGAGTCTCCATCTTTGGAGATATTCAAAACCCAACTGGAAAATATCCTGAGCAGCCTGCTCTAGCTGACCTTGCTTTAAACGGAGGAGTTGGACAGTATGATCTCCAGAGGTCCCTTCCAACTTCAGCAAGTCTTTGATTCTGTGGTATATGCAGGCTGATGAACCCTGAGAAAAGTTTACAGTAAGGAATRTCATATTACTAGTGATGGTTATCCTTAGTTTATTAGGTGGATAAAATGAAACAAGAAGAGTTGAAGTAATGGAGATGAGGCCTAAGTGGGACTGTAGTTGCAAACTGTGTTTCAAAAGAATCTGGCATCCTAAGCGTTCACTGAATTATTTGAAATTCTGGTTTATAAAATCAAATCTACTCCCTTCGTTTTCCTAATTCTCTGAAGTTCATTCAAATGCTCTCTTTGTAAGGTGGGGATAGCATGTTCTAACTCTACTCTGGCTGTTTAAGAAAAATCCTAGGATGAAGTAGTTTAAATTAAAACCATGGAGGATAATGGGTGACATTTACAAAAATATTTAGGATCACAGAATAATTAAAGTTAAAAGAGTCTCTAGTCCAACCTCCTATTCAAAGCAGGGTCAGCTATGACACTGGACCAGGTTGCTCAGTGCTTTTTCGGGTTGTATCTTTAAAACCTGCACAACCTGTGTGGGCAACCTGCTCCAATACTTRACTCTTCTCATGGTGAAAGATTTTCCAGTCTGAATTTCTTGCTTGAGTTTTCTTTAGGTGCCTGAATAAGTGCCTTTTGGGGTATTCAAGAGTGTCTTATCATAGCTGATCTCTTGCTCACTTGGGCAATTCTAGTAATCCCCATAGGCCCTTATCTTTATTTTTGAGCATGAAATTGCCTCCGAAAATCTGACACGGTGTCTACTAGGCTGTGTAACTTTAATACCTTGRAAGCTTGAACCTGAAATCTCTTGCCTTTCTGAAGGTTATCCTGTAGTAATGGACAGTGATTCAGGATTTGTAGAGGCTTCAATTACAGGATGGTGTGTCTGTGGAAATATAATGGAAGCATTTCTTTTTCAGGGAAAGTTGTATAGTAGATCCTATCCTATTCACTTTGCTGATGTTAATAATAATGAGGTAAGAGCAGAACTTGGGTCATAATTACATGATGTTTATAAAAAGATTTAAGATTCAGAATTCCTTTCATACTACATAGCACATTTCTAGGAAATTGCATCAATTAAAATGTTTAAAAAAAGCAAAGAAAGCACATGTGTCGAATCTTAAAAAAGTGTGTCTGTGTATATCATACAGGTTTTATTTCTGAATAATGGTTAAGGTAGCAGACCTCACAAGTCAGCTCCAGTAATATTTCTTCTAATATGTGGCAGAGGCTAATTTGGTCATGCTTTTTACCCCTAACTGTAACTGCTTTTTTCTTCTTTTTTTTTTCTTTTTGTGGCAGTGTTTGCATTTACTCTGTCCGTTTCTTGTTGTTCTTAAGAACAGATATTTGCCAAAACAAATGTATGTGAGTGATAAAAGCCAGGAGGAATGTCTGTTGGACCACAGGAAATTTCCTGTGCAGGAAGAGATCTTGGGAACTTCCTGTGGAGCAGAGCATTGTGGGTCTGTTGGCAGAAGTCCCTTTACCACAGCTGCAGTTAACTAGAAGAGGGTGGAAAACAGTCAGCACTGCCTTTTGCAGTCGTATAGTTCAAGAGACGAGTCTGAAGCACATGCTTAAAAAAATACTGCATGAGCAAACATTAAATCAAAGTTGTGGGTTTGCAGATGATTGCTCTCATAAGCATAAACCAAGAAATAAAAAAATGGTGCAGAATTACAAGTCATGTCTGCCTGTGCTGCTATACTTTGTGGCCACCTTATACAGTCATGATTGCTTGGTGCCACCTGAGAGTTTGTCAAAGTTTGATGCTGCTAGAAGGAAAGCTCTTCTAGCTTCATCTCATATGCCTGAGAAGGAAGGGTGCTGTTTCCTGCATTTTGTAGTCCACCAGAGCCTTGGAGATGTTGCTTATCAGCATGCACTCTCCAAGAGCATTGTCCCATATCGGTGCCATCCCTACACCTTCCTTGAGTCTTCCCAGTGGGTACTTTCCAAGTGAGTTTAAAATGCCAAGCAAGTCATGTCCCTTGTGTAGGGTTAAAATTTCCTGGGGCCAGAGACTTGTGTTAACTGCCAGGTGTTCAGTGAGGAAGGTCCCTATTTTTGGATCGTCCTTACTTTTGCCTCTTTGGCAGGCATGCATCTCTTTCCCCACATCTCTGAGACAAAACTTGCAGAACTGGAAAGTTGAGTGAGGAGACAAAAACTCAGGAGGAATACAGGATGCTAACATAAAATGTAACAGTAGAAAGGAGATGGGGAGAGACAACAGGATAATAGGAGGAAATGAAGGCAGTTCAAAGAGCAGAAAGAGAAGAGGAGAGAGAGGGAGACACCAGGAGCCCAGTTCTTACAGAAAGGGAAACTACACAGTATGAAGACAAAAAAAATTTTCTGAGAGTAGGTACAGAGAGTGATGAGATTCTAAGCGAGGTAGACAAAAGGTCTTTGTCACAGAAAGCACAATTTCCAACAACATTAACTGAAGGCAGCTGAAGGTCAGCAGCAGATAGGTGCCAAATGCCAGTTGTTGCTCTGAAGAACTACCTGAAAATGCCTCGGGATGGGTTTTCAGAGCAGCCTACATGGGAGTGTGCGTGCTTGTGTTTTTGTGGTCACACTCATCAGTAGGTGACAGCAAAGTGAGCTCTGCAGTGATGCTTGGCAATGTGTATTAGACTGCAGTCCCAGCTTCAGCAGGGAGGACAGTCCTACTTCTTCCACCTGTACACAGTCAGCCTCTCTAGAGATGAAGCCCCAAAAAAGGCCACTGAAATGATGCGTGAGGCTGTGATCTCTGCTTTCTCCAGCCTTATATTAAAAGCTGCATTAAGGTTATTGACTCTGCCGGGAGAAGTCAAACAACAGCTGACTATAACAGCTGAACTTCAGTCCTGTGAGCAAAAACTTGAACATAATGGAGTCTCTTAAGTTATCTGGGTCTCCTCTCAGAAAGTTTGGGTCAGAAAGTTTGGGTTGTGTGATCTAAAGCTCTTGCCCAAGGTGCTTCAGCTTTTTTTTTTTTTTTTTTTTTTTTTTTTGCCTTACCAGCAATATGTGTGTGCACTTTTCTTTTGTACCAAGGAACCCTTTGTTTGCTTACTAAGTGCTTCCCCACAGGAAATTTCCTGTGATGGAAAACTCTGGGGAAACTTCCTGTCAGCCAAGATGCTGCCGGGGGCAGATAACAGAGACGCTTGAGCCCACAGACCGCAGCAGCTGAAGAGGCGTTGTCACCTGGCGCTTTCTGCTGGGGGAGGCTGGGTGGCAGGAAGAGCCAAGCACTTTCTGAGTGATCTTGGGCGATAGGATGGGGGAATCGCTCACTGGAAAACCCCCCAACTGCTGTTAACTACTGAAATCTTTGCTAAGGCTGGCCATTACAGTTTGATGTTGTTAACTCAAGTTCCCGAAAGCCATGGATTCATTTTTATTGTGGTAGACTCCTTGTGGGTCAGTTAGGTCAGCATTTCTCAAGATTTGAAGATGGCCTGTAGTTAAGCTTCCTGTTGCAAGCTGGGGACCAAGTATAGCTCTAAAGCTCCTAACCAGTTAAGGAAAAAGCCATTGTCTTGCCCATCTTACCTGAGGACTATAATCCTCATGGAGGAACTGCACCTTCTGAGAACGTTGCCAGTCTCCTCCTAATTACTTTCATGAAGAAACAGCATCCTGCAGCCATAGCGTTTTTAAGCCCATGGCTGTCCCTGGCGGTCTGTGGAGAACCTCTGCTTATCACTTACAGGGATTTGCTCTTACATTGATATAAAAAGAATGGTCTTGCTGTTAAGTCACTATTACTAAGAATGGCACTCTAGGCTCTTACACAGATTACTTGCACTTTGGGCAAAGGTATGGCACTGCAAGACCCAAGTTTGGTGACCTCCTAAGAACTGTGACCTGCAAGGTCCAATCAGCCCAAGGGTGGCTGTAAAGTACTTCCATGTGACAAGCCAGTGCAAAAGCACTCTTTAGTCAAGGGCACACAGTGCCAATGGACATTGCAACAACTATGCAGTTATGTGGCACTTCAAACAACACTGCTGCCAATAAGGTATCTGAAAATGACCTACATCCTTTCACAACTTTAGCCATTTAACCTCGCAATGCCTCAGCTTACTCATATATAATGATATGATGCTAGTGCTCCTTACTGCCCCCGCTACTACCTCCTCTGTCAAGATCAATAGTGACCAACTATATGAATAAGTAGGACTTTAAAATTGTCAGTCTGTCAGCACGGTGAGCTGCATCTAAACAGTCATTTGAGCTCCCCTCTCACCAAAYGACCCTCTGCTCTCCACAGTGTCCCTCTATAACTCTTCAAAATGTTTTTCCTCTGTCCTTACAGTACCTCAGCTATCCATGCTGTTTGAGGTATTTGTCTCTACCTTGCATGTCTTTTACAACCCCCCTCACAAGACTGCTGGTTCCTGATAACGATCTTTACACCTCTTTTTCGTAGTACTCTCATCTGCCACTGTGGTCAATTACATAAATATTGCCTACACAGAGTTTGTTGTCTGCATGTTGTTTTTTTCTTTACTTTTTTTTTTTTGATTTTGATTTATGTCGAAGACCTATGGCAATTTTATATTGAAAGATAGAAAAGAGAGAATTATCTTTCAAACATCTTGATCCGAACCTTTGTATTTTTCTTCAGAGCTCAATCTCTTGATTCTGGTGAAGATACTGTATTTGCCTGCTTGCTTTTCTGTTTGTCTTAGTGTAGAAATTCAGGTCGAGATCCAATGAAATTAAAAGTCCTGAAGGAACATTCCTTAAATCTGCTAAGCTCAAAAAGGCAGGTGTATTATGCTTACAGTTTTCAGTACAACTTAATTTCAATACAACTTTAATTCTACCAGCAATAATTGCTTTAGTTTGATTAATGAAAAATGCTTTGACTTGGCTCACTAGCTTAGGCAGACTGGCCAGCTGGCCGAGCCACCTAGTYACCAGGTTCGTGAGACAGGCCAACTGGCTGTCACTTCTTAGTTGTCAGGGGATCCCAAATTGCATATGGTGCTTCTCAGCTATGGGGCAGACAGGAATCAGACACTGTTTCTGGTCTCCTGGTGGGGCAAAGAAATGGCTCTGGGGTCATGTGTGGCCTTCAGGCCCTTGATTGCGTAACTTGCCAGAGCTTGAAGGCATCCAGGAGTAATGACTAGCTCCTTTTGCAGAGTGAATGGTAGCACCACTTGTTAAGCATGTTCCCAGACACCTCCCATGATAAGAACTTGGTTTTGATTGTTTGACAACTTTCCTACTTTTTAACTGCCATGGCTGACATTTTCTTTGCCAGGACAGAAAACAGTACATTGGTGTTAAGCTCAAAAGCTCTAGTGTCTTTGGAATTGAAACACAGGCTTGAAGGAAGAGAGCCTGTCTCTCCTCTGCTGTCAACACCCCCTCTGCTGGGCTCTGCAGATGAAAGAGGGATCTGCTGGTTCACAGGCAGAAATGAGGAGCCCAGATTCTGGACGTAGGAGGAAAAAGCTTGGAGTGAAGAGCCTGGGAGAGGAGATTGAGAGTTGGGCACTGGCAAAATGAGAAGTGAAGAGAGAAGAACGTGAGGTCAGGCTAGGAGGACAAGTTCCTTCATCCCCTGCTCTCATAGACATCTGCATAACCTGCTGGCAAAAGGTGTCAGGCAGAGTGTCTTGTGTCTGCTACTGCTGCTGAATCCCATAAAAGACAGCAGCTTATTCCTGCTGCTATTGGATGCTCCCCTAGTGAAAGATGGCAAAGGTCTGCAGGCTGGGTCCGATACAGGTAGCCCTATTGCTGAACCAGGCAGGTTTCATTATGATGCCACAGTGAAATTTCTGAGTTTTTTTTCCTTTACTACTACTTTAAAAACAAGGGGAAGAAATACACACAATGTATATATTTTGTGTTGCAGCTATTAAGATTGTAAAGGTGAGGAAATGTCAAAGTTAACATTGCCTATGCATGCATTGATTCTTTAATTACACAAGACCTGCATACACATTAATGCATGCACTGAGTCTAGTGAAGTGGGAACACCAGGTACTGCATGAATAAGTTTACTAAGTACTGATAAAGAGGAAAGGGGATAAACATATATTCAGCAGAGAGGATAATTGCAAGAGAAAGTATTAAGTCTGCAGGGATTCTTGGTCTGCTCACTGATACCTCAGCATGAGTAGTGTTCTGTCTGTCCATAACCTCGTCAGCTTTGGTAACTACAGCTGGGCTGGAGTGGTTGTCTTGAAGAGTATGGTAGTTACTTCCTGGCTATATTTAGTACATGTTTAGGGGTAAAAAGCAGTTTGTGCCAAATCACACAGGAGGCCTGTGGTTGAATTCAGGTCTTCCTGGTCCGTTGACCACTGTCTTCCTTGCTAGAAGCTCCTTTCTTTCACAGCAGTGTATATACCTGCTTTTTCTTCCATTCCTATTCAATATCCTTGTGGCAAATAACTCATCTGTTTACGTGGGAAAGTAATAGTAGGAAAGTATTTATTATATTTTTAGCAATCTGTAATATAATTTAGCAGATGGAAAAAACAAGGAGAGCCAGCTTTCTGCAGACCACCAATATGTGCTTTGCACGCTGGAGCTGGCAGACTCTTGAGCTAAAAACACATGCACTTGCTATCAAGCTGGAAAGACACTCATGAGAAGACTTGCAGTTAAAATCACTCAAGAGGATAATCTGCCGCTGCCTATAGCAGGTTTGGGGTAGACCCCATTAGGTCATAAGGTTCAGTTAGGAGTTCTGCATAGTATGGTATGCATTTGCAAAGTATGTTGTTGTGCTGTAGAGGTAATATATAAACTTTGCCGTATATTGGACAATCTGAATAAGCATGCTAAAGAAAGGCCAGGGTACAGCCCTGTGTTGTTCATTCAAAAAATACAATTTGATTTTAATGATTTATGATGCTTAATAATACACTATAAAGTGTTCTGTATTATATTGTGTAAATGTAATAAAGTCTTGGGAAAACGAGAGTTTACTACAGATTGGCTATTAAATATTTTCAGTGGAAGTAAAGTAAAACAGCTCAAGGCTGCAAAAAATGATCCAACTGGCAGATTAGTAAACTGAGAATTTGCACTGTTAATTTGTAAATATTAATAGCAAAGTTCAGAAGTGAAGTCATTTTTAGAGCTTGTCTGCCAGTAAAATTTCTTGACATTTGTTTTTAATACTATAAAAGCAGCTGTCTTTGAAACAAAATTCTTCTAAAAAAGGTCAATGCTATAAAATTTTTACTTTTTTCCAAAAATATTCTAAGTTGAAAAAATGAGTTTTTAGCAGTGGTTATTAAAAAGATTCTCATGAGAGTTATGGAAAAATTTTGCTTTTCCCAAAACCTTGCTTTTGCAAAACACAAAGTAAACTTTACAGTAAGTGTTTTGAAACYAAAGCAGTGAAAAGTGGTTCCATTTCAAATGCAACAAATTAATACCAATCTTGAAATAYTGCTTTTTCTTTTATTTTTTTTCAGTGGATCTGATTTTATATATTAAGACAAGCTTTGTTTAAGAGGCTCACCAGTCTCCTGAGTGCCATGAACTCCTTTTTTTTCCCTCACTTATCCTCTGTGAAGACCGAGATGCTGCCTTCTGTAGCAAAATCTGTGATGTTACCTCATCATTGGTGTTATGTTTAGCTTTCATGAGCCAAGGTTTTGAGGAATATACCAATAGTCAACATCCTCTTAATAGCTCTACAGAAAGATTAAAATCTAAACAAACTCTCTGGACAAAAATATCATTCCTCTCCTGTATGCATGCATGCACTACCAAACAAGTTGGGTTCCTGGTTTATTTTTTGTAACTGATTACAACTGAGACACGACAGTTACGTAAAATAATAATGCAGAGATATTGGATTAGACGATGATCATTTGTTTTATATTAGGGCAGCACTTTCTGGCCCCTGACATGGAATGGACCAAGGCCTCATTGTACTAGCTGCTGTGTTTAGTAAAATAGCTGTGTTCTGTCCGTCTCTACAAACACAGCATCAGGCCCAATGGTTTATAGATACTATGTATTTTTAAAATGAGGCAAGGGCTTGTATTGTTAGTGGGAACTTTGGAATGTGCCAAAATTTCAGTATAATCCTTTGAGAACAATGAACTTGGACTTAGAGAGACCCTTCTAGGTTAAAAATACATATTTTTAAAATAACTTCAACTAACAGAAAGACAGATTTTTCAACCCTTTCTCTTCCTGGAAGGCAGTTATCCAAATGAGACGTCCCACTAAGATCACTGGAGCTGATGTTGTAAAAAAAAACTCACAAGAATATGAGTTAAACTATGCAACCCTCAGTGTCCTGTTTATTACCTCAATATTATAATCACGAAATTTGATGCACATTAGTATTAATCTTCCTTTCCACTAGTTATGGAGGTTGCTTTGCAATTTTACATTTATCTGAATTTTGACAATAGAAGTATGAATATCACTTTCACTTTTGTTCAGAATTGCTTTTAGTTTTTGGTTTTCAAATAGCTGACAAATGTTCTTTGGCTTACAAGGAATATGATTAGGGCTCTTTAATTTAAAAGTAGAAAGAAATTCCACTGCCATTTTGATTGAATTTGAAAGAAAACTATACAGAAAAAAATAGGATTTTTTCGCATGATCAATACAATTTTCTTTATTTAACATTGTGTGGATTAGAATAGATTTACCTAAATGTACATTTTTACAAGAAATAAAAATAATTCAATAAATGTATAACTGAATGAATATCGGGATTAACCAGAGATAACATTTTCCTAGGGCTTCTATGACACATAGAAACTAGTGGGAGAGAAAAAATATATGCAAAGCCACTTGGGTAGAGTTATGCAAATGACCTTATCAGGATAGCCAAAAGGCTTCTCCATTGTGCCTTCCAATTAGGAAGCAGCAGCTATGGACATATTCAACTCCCTCTTCCTGAGGAGATGAGGCTTTAGCCTGTGATGTTGGCAACCCTACCATGAAAACAGATTAAAAATTGTTTCCTCTTTTATGTCTTTTTAAGAAGTTGGCAGAGATACTAAATGAATCCCAGACAGGGCTAACACCCTCATGGCGCTTCCAGTATTTTTCAGTATTGGCCATGCTAACCAAAAGTAAGACACCATGGATAGTTTTAATAGATAGGTATCCTGAGGAAGAGAAGTTTCAGCTTTAATTTGTTCATTAATTACTGACTTTTTCATTTCATGTGGATACTAGCAAAAAAAAAAAAAAAAAAAAAAAAAAAAAAAAAAAAAAAAAAACAACCAAGCAACCAACCAACCAAACGAACAAAAAGATCCACTGGGCTTTGACATCTGTGCAGAAGTAGGCTCAGATTTCCTTGAAAACTTCATGGAAATTTATGTGCTGGTGTCCATCCAGCAGACTCCCGTTCTGAAGACAGAAGGGAATAAGAAACGCTTCCTGTGCTCAGCCCACCTAAGTCTGCCCAATCCAGGGGTGCCGTCTATAGACATTCATCTCTTACGATTAGATTCACTTCACAGATGGGCAAACAGAATGGGAACACAAAGGATAGGAGAGTCTAGTCTTATAAAGTGTTTTCCAAATAGTGAGGTGCATCAAGACTTGTGAAGTATTTTGATAATTACACAGAAGGAAGATATTATGTTCAAAATCAGCAACATAAACTCCTAATATTCTGGGAAGCTTTCCTGCTGCTTTTAGTGCCTTAGGGCCTACTCTTAACACTGCTGCTAAACAGTCAAAATTAATACTGATTTTCACAGGAGATGGAGACATACTTCTCAGGATTGAAGACTAATATTTTCAAAACCTTGAGCAGGCATTAACTGATCACTGGTTTAGCATTCAGCTCAGTGGAGTAATTTTCATGCGGGAATTTTTCAGAGCTAGGATTTGACTGTGCCCAAATTGTCTGGAGGCAGCCTGAGGGTATGTTAGACAAATGGGTCAGGTATAAAGTGTTTCATTTGGGCTTTGGTAGACAACCCCGAAGAGGAATCCAGTATGTTAATGCTTGCTTATTCTAGTCTCTGCTTCCCAGGCTTAAGGGATGAGTGGTATTACTTGAGCAAGAAGCTAAGGACTGCAGAACCTTAGTGTGATCTTTCTGTGTGTTAAAGCAGGACAGCATGCAAAAATAGGATCTCAAATAACTTATTTTTCTCTCTATGGCCCCATAGTGAGAAAAAAGAATGATAAAGTCCTGGATGGAAGAACAGGATTTACTGGAGGCTAGTGGTGTCAGCAGAAATGTGTGTGCATCGGTGCTGCTGGGGTGCAGCACTGATCAAGGCTTTGGGATGACCTGGTGGAAGGCTGCTGAGAGAGGCATTCCTTAGAGAAGTATCTAACATAAGTGCTGAGTGTTGAAGGCCCTTCTTGCTGTGTAGAKACACAGGTCCTGTAAAAAATCAAGTAGGTCATGCAAAACCATCAGTAGACTGAACTAGAATGAGAACTAGAAAATTCAATACTGGGGAGTTGTGCTTCCTCCATCCCAATCAGGGCCACTACTGCATCTTCTTCTAGGAACAGTAAAATCTGGGGGCTAAGTTTATGTATGTACCCTCGGTAAAAAGAAAAATAACAAAAAAGGAGGAGAAGTACTGGTATTTTGTGTGCAACTTTGGCTAAATTCTTTGATGATTTGCCCTCTACAGTGAAAATCCCTTCTCTGGACACCAAACTGGAGAGAAAGCAATATGCTCAGATGCACACAAAAATCTCAGTGCACTATATTTGGTTCCTTGGCCATGCTAATGTGTGTCTAAACCCATTCTTCTCAATCCCTTCTTTGTTGTTGGGTTTTCAAACACTTTCTTTCTTAAAACCTGGTTCCTAAACTGTCTTTTAAAAATTTCTTACCGAGAACAACTTATTTCCCAATATCGCTTCTTTGGGTTAGCAATTGCTGTGATTGCCACAAATATGCTGTGGCAATGAAGGGGAGGCAGTGAAGTGAGAACTGTTAGGTACACCAGCCCTTTTCTTCCTGAGATTCACTTATAGGCCTGCGAGAGAAGGGGGAAAATAGGATAACAGTGCTGTGATTTTTGTTGTTGTTGTTCAATGCATGCTGCTCACTTCTTGTTTTCTTTCTGATAACAGCAAGGTATATATGTGCAAACAAAAGACTCCTCTTGCCGAATCAGCCTCCTCTTCCTCCTCCTACCTGATTCCGTCAGCAGAGTTGTAAAAGCATGGCTGTGATAGCACTAAATGAGTAAGGGTGAAGTTAAGCTGACAAAAGAAATCTCTTCACACAGTGTGCACATCTCAGAGATGGTGGGGGGAAGAGGAAATTTAGAGAAAATTCCAAACAAAGCATCAACAAAACATGTTCTTAAAAGTTAGTCCTTGCTCACACTTTTGAGAATTAATCTGTCTGTTTCAGGACCTACAAATTAACAAATTAGGTCAGATCAGAGAAGAGACAATATGGGATAGGACCAACCTAGCAGTTGCCTGTTCTAGCTACTTCAGAGAAGGGTATCAGAAAAAAAGTTACAATTTCTTATGGCATAAACCAGCCCACAAAGAAACTTTCTTTATGAATTTACGTTGTTTGGTTATCCAGACGCCTGAAGAACAAGGGCTTTTTTGAAATTGCATTCATGTCCTCAGAAGCTATGCATGACATCAAATGCTGGGGACTGTGTTTTCATGAACAGATAGTGTTTGAGCCCATATGCTCTATGTTTATTATCTGCCAGAGTAATGTGAGATATCCAGAGTCTGCAGTTTTTTTCAGGGCTTCACAGGAATTTTTTTGGCACTTTGCATTACCTAAATTCATTTTGTGTGGAATTGCTGAAGGAGGCTTCTTCCCCTAAATTGACAATGCGCCCATGTCTGCATTTCTGTACTATGCTGTCATTGCTGAGCCAGTTGACCCGTTATGTGAAAAAATAAATATCATGTTAATAAGCAGAGCGTTTCAAGGAAGTGATTTTCCACTTCTAACTTGGAAAGAAAAGAAAGACCTGGAATGTCAACTGCTTTGCACTGATAACATGTATCTGGACAAATCTATTAGCTATAGTTATTTCGAGAATGTAGAAATCGTAAAAAAGGGCATGAAGGGAAGAGTTAGGGCAGACTGAAAAGGAGGAAGATACCCTTTCTTCCAAACATAGTTCATCATCTTCCCCTTATGTGCATGTTCGCTTCGTATCTTCTTACGTCTTTCCTTCCCCCGGCTTTCATCTCTCTTCCATACACATGCACACTTTGATTCTCAGCTGCAGAGGTTTATAGCAGTTCAAGCCTGTTGTAATCTGGATTTGACTCCTATGTTCTCATTATCAACCATGCCATCCCCTCCTCAAGCATTTCCAAAAATCATTCATGCTTGTGTGATGGCAAAAGCAGCT
This sequence comes from Rhea americana, assembly GCF_003343005.1. Classification (NCBI taxonomy): domain Eukaryota; kingdom Metazoa; phylum Chordata; class Aves; order Rheiformes; family Rheidae; genus Rhea; species Rhea americana. The sequence continues at coordinate 893,558 of NW_028186344.1, forward strand.
TTCAAGGATACTAAACTTATGACATAGCATCTCTGCTGAAATGGAGAAAGAATATCTGGGCAAGCACTTTTTAGTAGGATAGTAGACACTGGATCAAGGATGGCCAAGTTCAGACAAGTCCAGACACAAAACCAGTAGATCCAAAGGGTGATATTTTTAAAAGATGTTCCCCCTTGTGCAAGTTGATTGTGAGTCAGTCTTCCCAAAAGAGAAGAAACTTGAGAGGATATGGAAGTTATGATCCTAAAGAATGAAGCTAAACTGGTTTGGGCTTTGTAAAACACACAGATCTTGAAGAATTAGAAGAATAGGAGATAAATTACTACCTTATAGAGAGATACTTCTGTTAGATTCCACTACAGATGGTGAATGTCTGAACTTTTGTGAATACAAATGTGAAGAGATGCATCTATAAATCTGGGCTTCTGCATCGGTTGAGATAATGCAGTTTGAAAAGCGTCTTCTGCAGAGCTTGTTGAAATTTGCCAGAATAAAGGGAGGTACTTCTATGAAAATTTTAATAATACAGGTCGATGAGAAAATATTTCAACCACAGTTTAACACTATTGACTAAGTAATCAGTGCATGGGGATTCCAATAGCTTCAACTGGCTCCCTGGGGTACCAGCGTTATATGCATATCATCCTATTCTTCACCTTGCTTGCACGTTTGATCCCCTTTCTACTTTCCTTTGCTGTTTGTTTATATTGGCATGTCCTTTAGGCAGTGATCCTTCCTTATTCCATGTTTTAGACTGCTATGCACAAATGTACGCAATGTAAAGAAGTTACCAGATGATGCAAAATGTTTTTGACAAGTGATACTATTTTATTCCTTCACAATACTGAGACTAAGAAAAATAATCATACTACCTGCCAACCTTTTGAAAGAGGAGTCAATGTATTTCTGGGCACCATGAATGGTATGGGAGTGGGAGTGGGAGGACCCTCTCTGCTGCAATTAATCTCCATTTCCACAGCTGTTCTGACCTCAATTAGATCCCTGTGTTGTTCCCTGGGGCAGTTTCCACTGTGGTGAAGGCTCTGGGACTCCCAACCATAGCACACGATGCCCCTCTCAGGGGACAGAGGTCCCTTCTGCCCCCTGCATATTTAGTCTTTGTAATCCAGTAGGTTGTTGGGGGTAGCAAGCATTGTGGATAGCCATCCTCCATGGGAGAAAGGAAGGGTGGAAAAAAGGAAAGCACAAGATAATATCACTGATATTGAAGTTGTTAGATGTCTGTACTAGTACAATAGGTTTAGAGTGCAGTGAGGACTATGATGGTATCAGTTGCTCATCCTTACTAGGTATGCAGTCTCTCTCACAGCACCTTTGCCTCTGCAAGAAACCTGAAAGGCAGGATGAGACAAAACATCCTTGTGAATTATCTCATCTCTTTGTTTTCCTTTTCATTCAAGGCTTGATCCTCTGCTGCAAATGCGTAGGTAAATTATTTGCCTGCACTGATATTGCACTAATTTTTCCAGTCCTGGAAGCAAGCCTTTTACAGTGACATCACCAAGATTAAACTCAAATAATATGGTGAGCCCATGCATATTTCAGTGACATGACATGTTCTGAAACAATACTAGTTGCAGCATTTCCTCCCTTCTCTGTCACCACATCCAGCTGTTGTTCTTTCTGTTATTTGCCGCTCCTCCCTTCTTGGCTGTGTCGACCTAACTGTCAGTGCAGTATACTCTTCATCAGCCCAGGGACCTGATCTGGTAGAGACCAATGCATCTATGTAGTTTAAATGCAGATTATCTTCCTCATCAAGATTATACAGCACAGCCCCTCCACCAATTACACTGACACATTAGAGGAGATGGCCGGAGAAGAATATTAAGTCAGCAGAGCAGTACATATCATCCAGGCTGTGACCTGGAAGAAGCTTGTTTGAAGACCAGTATATCGAGTACTGACCACCTAGTGCTGAGATAGAAATTGTCATCTTCGTTCTGACCCCTTCATACCGAAGAGAATAATAGAAAGCACAGGACTCAAACAAGACACTGAAGCTGGAGGGATGAAGCTGAAGCACATAATTCTGAGATTTGAGGTAGTTAAAGACAGGTAGCCATAGTTCACATAAATACATACTTATGTGTCTGTACAGCAGTCAGGAGGTGAGACTAGGTCAGAGCTAGGTATACCAAGAATTTGCCAAAGCCATAGTACCCGCAGACCTCAGCATGAACTAGCCACCACAGTGTCAGGCAGACCTATGCTGAACATACAGCATATGCAGAAAGCTGCGTTGTGGTTGGTGCTGCAGGGAGCTTGTTCAGCAGGTACCCTGGGGATGACTGTGAGTGCTGCAGCCCTACTTCTGACTGAAGCATGCACACATCTGAGAAGCACAGCACAGACAGCATCCTTGCTCTGATCTGGCAAGATGCCAGAGGATTTTGCCTACCATCTCAATTCATAACATTAGTGTTGATTTCTGATTGCATGGACTGTATGTTCAAGTGGCTCTGGATAGAAGGAATGCCTCAACTTCATTAGACATGAACTTAAGAGGGAATAATTGTTTTTTCTGGCTTAATATCAGAAGTTAGTGGGTGAGTTGACTAGCTTCAGAGCAAGTAAGAGTTAAACCCTGGAGAGGAAGCARTTCTCATGCTGCAGCAAAGATAATCATGATAATTTATCATCTGATAATCAAAGAGCACACACTTAATTTGTTCTCATTATCAATGTATTTCAAGCACAAGTACCTCTGTACAAGAAACCTTTCTACGCATGGTTTACACTGGAAGGGTAGATAAAAAGAGTCTTATGCAAATGAAATGCAATTACTTCTGAAGTACAGGTAATATGCTCTAGTGCAGTTTGGGGTCCATCTCAGGGATCTCCACGTCCCTTAGGGTATAAGAAAGGGCCCCCAGGATCTAGAGATGTTTTAAGGACCTGACCTTTCTCTAGGACAGCACTGCCTTCTTGGAGAAATGACTGACAGCTAGTAAAAGCAGCAGGGATTTGATTCATTAAGGAACCATCAAGAAATGAAGCTAAAACTAAAGTTTTTAACCATGTCACAACTCTGGTTTGCAGCATCTTGGGAGTGGGAAGTGTCTGCAGCATGCTAAGGAGTGGACTTTTCCCTCCAAAGCCCAAGATATAATTCAAATCTGAGCAGAGCATGCAATCTTCTAGAGCTGTAATTTGCACCATTTCCCCCATTTTTAAAAAAATTTAATGTCACCTGGAGGCAGATCTTTGCATAAAGCTCAGAACTAGTATATTAATGGATTAAAGTAGGCTTTTATAGCCCTCCTGGATTAGGAGTCTGAAGGAGAATGCCTGCAAAAACAGAGACAGTGGTGCAAAAGTGAAATCAGTTGAAGCAGAACTATGACATGTTTTTAGCATGTACTGGTAGTAAAACTTTTCCTGTGCTGATGATAACAGGCAAAGTAAGCAATGATGCTGGCTGCCTTGCCAAAGTCTGTTTTTATGGTAGCAGTGAGTGCGGGGCTGCAGCTTGCCAGGCTTAGAGCCCTGGTGCTGAGGAAGTTGCCAGAGGACATCTTGCTATCATAGTGGTGACTGTTGTGTAGTGGAGCCAGCCTCACGTTCCCTGGAAACAGCCTGGAAAACATACTCTTTGTTTATACGCTCCCCCCTCCCCGTCCCCTCCTCTCACAATCACAGTTGAGTTAGGAAACAAAGCCCCAGCCAAAATTCCTCAAGGGGAAGGGACCCAACTTCATCAGGATGTGAGAACAAAATCTCCTTGTGAGAAGAAAGCAGCTTCTTAGCACAGGAGGATTACAATGTCTTGCTATGTCTGTGGTGATGTTTTGCTGGCATATGAAACTGAGATTTCAGGACTTTCTGCTTGATTCAGCTGTACTAAAAGGACTTCCTAACCTCTCTTCCAAAACAGTAGGATCACCTCTAAGTTTGCAGCCACTGGAAGGAAGATCAAGGTGACCTAGCTGATGATAAGTTAAAGTGATAATTTGCTGAAAGAATTATCTTAATTTTAGCAACTGCATTCATTGCAAGATCAACCATTTCTTTGTTTTTCACATATTTCTGGAGTGTTGAATGGCTGTTGCATAAACCTGGAGCTTTCAGTTCTATCACCAGCATTACTGCTGCATACTCTAAATGTGGTAATGATCTCAGCACCCCTCTCCGTTGTAAAGCAATTAGGCAGCAAGCAAAAGACTTAAGTAGAAACATGTGTAGATCAAGATTGCTAAGATTAATTTATTACTACTACTAAGATTAATCTATTACTTACAAATTGTGAACACCACAGACAGAGATCAAGGTCATACTCTATTAAGAAGAAAGAAACAGAAGGTATTGACAATCCAAGCTGGTACAGCTTTTTAAACTTAAATTTACAGTTGCCAGGACACACCACATAAGTGTCACAAGAACTAGGAAGGGAATTTAGGTGTTAACTAAAGATATAAAAATGGTCTGTATTTGTCCAGTTGTAAAGAGGAACAGCATATAGTTCCTGGATCCTATTCCTACTACAACTGATTCAGTGTACGGGCAGGTCTCCAATGACTTTTTGCCTAACATCTATGAAACAGATATAAAAATCTAATCTATCTGCAGTTGAAATGCACTGTGTAGTGCAAATGTGCAAGTATTATTAATAGTAGTATTTGATAGTTGCAGCAGTGGCAGTATAGGAAAACTGTAAGGAATGTTTGTTAGGCTTGAATTTTGACCTAGATTAAGATAAGTTGGTTTGAAACAAAAGAGTTGCTGGAAAGTAAATTAAAGTTTTTATAAGCTCCTTGACTCCTACCTGCAAAGCTGTTTGCTTCTGGCAGCCGGGTGTGAGGAGCTAGCTAGCCTGTGCCATTGTCAGGGTGCAACTAGAGCTATTTAAGATATAGTTTTTGCACATACAAGGAAAAAAGCAACAGAAGACATTTCTTTCAGCTCCTCTTGGAAGGGAGCCGTAGGAAAGCAAAGTCGGCTCTGTGGAAAACAGCCAAAAATTGGTTGAGAAGGAGTCAGGAGTGGATTAAGACTATAACTAGGAGCAGATCCAAAACAGCATTTCCCCATTCCCCTTCCCCCAGGCAGCTGTTGATGTTGCACAAGCTGCTCTGGTAGGAGTCCTCTGGTCACCTGCCCCCACAAGTTATAGCCACAGCATAAGCAAATGCAAGGCTCAGGCTGGACCTGAGAGGGTTTGTCCCTGCATGCGGCAGTTGCTGTAGGGGCTGAACTGCTTGCAATCAGCTGTCCAGCACTGGGCCATCCGCAGCTCGCTGACTCACTATTAGGCTCTTGGCCTTTGCTGAATGTGGTGCCCAGATGCAAAAAGCTGGCCTTCATCCTCCCCTGGAAGGAGCACTCTTGTTAGTCTTCAAGGAAGGTTTTGCAAACAGCACAAATGGAATCTGGAGCTGTTCTGCAGGACTCCTGAGAGCTCTTGGACATGGCTCGTTGAGTGAATGCCTAGAAAACAGACTGATCTTTTCACCACCTCTGTGGTTGCTTGCTGCTTTGGCTGGCACCTTTTCCCTTCCAGGACTTAAAACCATGGCCACTTCAGTACACCTATCAGCACCATTTATCAAGAGCAGGTTGCCCCAGGGAAGAGGAATGTATCCTGAATGAATCCTCCTTTCAGACTGCAAACTGCCTGTCCGCAGCGGGCAGACTGCTCCTGCATTACTGCATTCTCTGGGACTGATCCCAAAAGAGGGCAGCTTACAGCTAGACAAAGAATAAGTCTCAAGATCTGCTTTTTCTGCAAACAAAAAGGATGATAGAGGTGGAAACAGAAAGGAGCAGGGGTCTGCTATAGGTCAAAAAATGGATTTCAGTGACTAGCACTGCAACACCACTAGCCCTGTGAAATGACTGAGGCTGCGCTTGAGGCTTTTTTCTGACATCAATGATAACTCTGAGGACTTCAGGAATTGCTCTGCATTGTTAAGGGACTTTTCTCACTGTTGTTTTGGGGAAGGGGGGTCTTAGACATGGCTGAGTAATTTTGTGCAAGAGAGTTACTTCCTTTACTAACCTTTATCTGCAAATCAAACATTTGGCTATGGAGTGAGAAAGAATATGTTATGCTTGTCGAATTCTATAGAGTTTGGCTAGCCTTTCTCTGTTTCCAGTTACGTGGACTTCAGGTTTTGTGGGTTTTTTCCTACTGGAGACTTCAATCTGCCACCATTAATAAGCAAGCTAATTTAGAGTCCTGCTTGTGCATTTGATCAGCAAATGCAAACCATATGTAATGTCAGCAGGTCAGGAGAGGTGATGGAACATGGGATTTTTCACTTCAGTTCCAGAAAGGGCCATAGTTGCTTCCAGGAAGCTGAGCTTGGCACTGGRTGTGGGGGATTGAAAAGATTTATTTCCCTGTGTGAGAGCTCAGAGCTTGATCATTCTAATCAAGCATTTTCCAATCAATATGTTTCTCACAGGCTTTCCAAAGGCTACATTAGAAAAGCAATTTTATTTATTTCATGACCCTGGAGCCGTAATGGATTAGGGTGTGTTAGCTTTACAGGGTCTCTGTGCAGGGAGTGAGAAAAGAAGGGCTGGGTCACAGGGCACAAAGCTAGCAACATCAGGATGGCAGAAATCCTGCCTGGTGCTGCACTAGGGTGGGGTTTTTTTGTTTCTTGTTTTTCTTTCCCTGTAGCACTTCTGCATACACAGAGGCCCCAGAGCACACATGATGCACAAAACATTACCTYTCCTTGTTCTCTGTCTCCAATACCCTCTTCTACGGGACTACAGCAGACACGAGCCCATTCCTTTTATTTTAGATTACTACTGAAACAGCCGTTTTGCCCGGTGTTTGTTCTGACAGCACTGTGGGAAGCTTCCTAGCGCTCTGCTATTCTGATGACAGGACACTTGAGACCTGCCTGGGTCTCTCTCACTCCCCAGTAGATGACTCCTCTGTTCCCTATCCAATTGCTTTTTTCTCCAATGAGACCTGTAAAGGAACATTTCCCTCTGCTGCAGTCCATTTCCCTTGTACCAGTTTGTACTCATTTACCAAATAAATCTCTCTGGAGATTAGCTAGGATTACCCATTGCCTGCTTTTCTACCTTTGCTTATCTCTGGGCTTCTAAACTCCAGAGCCAGCTTTCAGCTGTGGAAAAAGGCGACCTTGGTGGGCTGAGAGGAGCCAAGTGGCTACTGGCCCTCCACTACCTGGGTCAAGTGGCACCTGCTGTGAGGAGTAAGCAGTTGGGCATGTGACTGCACACACGAGTCCTCTGTCCTCTACCTGCCTACTTGTAAGAGCGAACGCTTGGACCACCAGTAAGGCAGGACTTTTCCTTAGGTGACAGCCTGAGAGCATCGATAGCTAAAAGGGAAGGCCCTTACAATGAAAGTTCAGCACTAGCAGAGACCCCATTAGGTTCCAGTCTCGGGACGACCTCAGTGCTGAATTTCTGTTTTAATTTGAAACTCCCTTTCATGTAATCAGCACGCTGCTGTTGAAGGCACTGCTCAAGCCCTTTCCGTGGAGCAGCACAGTGCAGTGTATGCTTTTGGGTTTCCATGCTCTGCCAGGCCAGGGCCCCTGGCCTCCAGCAGCAGTCGATACCCCAAATATGAAGGCAATTGGGAAGAAGCAAAGACAGCACTACAGGAGTATCGAGCAGTAATTGCTCAGAGCAACTGTGCAGTGTTTCATGCTTTCAGAGTGTGTTAAGTAAGATGTTAAGTAACTGAGCCCCATGACACCTCTGTACATTTTAGTAGCCTAGCTTTCCAAACCAAGGAATGAGACAGAAAGGAAGGACTTTTTAAAAGTGTCTCTGGCAGAGCCTTGGAGAAGGATCTCATGTCTTTCCTCCAGTCTGCGTTGCCTTGCACAGAAATAGAGAAAAGTAAATGGATACTCACACCCCCTAATTGCTTCACATATGTCACTGTGTGTAGAGCCGCCTGTTAGGCTGTATGGGTAACATGTAAGACTATAGGTAATTAATAACAAAAAAGAAAGCTTCCTTTCAAAAAGAGCTAGCTGATAGCAGCCACTCAAATCTCATGAGCTTTTTCAACATCACTTTCCCATTAAAGGCTCAAGTGCTGTCTTCTAGTCAGAGCTGGCTTGCCTRTTGCTGCCAGCGGATGATGCATGTGTCCCTGGGTGTTTAGAAACTAGCCGCTGATTTACACGCATTGGCCCCCATGCTTTTTGCCCAACTGCGCTGAGTAACTTTTGGTGTGGGAGTGATACCAGTCCTCTTTGCCCTCTGGAAAGTGGGGGTAAACGAGAAGTCTTCCCCTACCCCCTTCTCGCCTCCTCAGCCTGCCCACGAGACAGCGAGGCATCAGGATGGAAAGCCTGGCTGAAACAGAGCAAAAAGATACATGAAACTTCTGTGCAAGTGCTGTTTCCATCACGCATGCTGCGGCACAGCTTCATCCTCAGATGGGAATCAAAACGCAGCAGTGCTTGTTGTACTGTGCTTCACACTTCACCCTGGATTTGCATTTTCAGATTGTTCCAGAATGAGTCAGGATGAAAGTAGCCTACAGGGCAGCACACCTCATAGGCTCATTTTGGCTGTGTCTGTTGCCTCCATAGTACCTGACGACTCATATTGTAAAACACGTATTTTCTCTCCCCAAGTTGTCAATGCAGCAAAAGGAACAGAGAGTGTTTTTTTTTTTTTTTTTTTTCCTGTGGCCCATATGGTTATCAGCTTGTGCCCCGGGGCTTAGAATTGATCCCTCTCACCTAGCTAGTGTAACAGGTGCTGGAAAGAGATCTTCAGGTGAGGAATAAGCCACAGAAAGAGATGAACCATTAAGACACTCATGCTCCAGTCTGCAGCATTTGAAAGATGTGTGTGAATTTTGCTTCCTGTTCAATGGGTATGAAGAGATCAGATGATAAGCACCTCTGTAAGCTCTCAGATTTTGTGGTCCTGGAGCTAATATTTGGAAGCTGGCAAAAGGCAGACCAGGGAATATGCTGGAATCTCTCTGAGCCAGGCTCTGAGGGCTTATATGGCTCTGGTTATCCTCCCTTCAGGTATTGATTTCAAGAGCATTTTGTTGTCCTTCTTTTCAAACTGCACAGATAAGGAGACCAAGGCTGGGCATGCTTGCCAGATTTCATGCAGCAGAGTAGTGGAGATGAAAGGAGACCTAGGTCTGACCTATGAGCCAAAATTCACCGCCGAACTCGTGGTGATACTGGCTGCTGAGAGGGTGGCCTGGGGGAAGGCAGCATCCACGGTGTCTCATCAGCCTTCCCGCTGATGGCAGATCAGTTCAGCAGGCATCTCTGTCAACAACAGACCATCTTCTCCCACTGKGGGCACAGTAATAAAGGAGAAGATGGAGAAAATGTAAAATGCAGTATCCAGAAAAGGAAAAACCAAATAAGCAACGTTAGCTTTCTTTCATGAAGAGTATAGGAAGGCATTTTCAGGGCCAAGTGATAGCTACGTACACTCTTCTGTAAAATCCCTTTGGCTGCCGAGCCAACTCTCTCATGCCCTTGCTTTCCCAAAACCAACCGCTTCTTTTCAAGAAAGAGCAAAGAAGGTGGCAAACGTTTAGTAAATAGAGTACTGCACATGGAAGAATTACTTCTGAGTGGCAGTTTCCAAAGCGCTTTGAGCAATGTTTCTCTGCACCCCTGGTAAAGCTGCCTGCAGCCAAACAGATTCAGCCTCACAAAACAAATGGGCATGCAGCAGAGGGGGACAATGTAAAAAGGGTTTTTTTGGAGACACTGACTTCACAGGGAAGTGCCTGGGCGGGGAAGGAGTGAAAGGAGAGCAGAGATAAACCATCCAGAGAAAAGCAGTTAACCTATTTCACAGCACTTTATGTGTTCAAAAAAACAGTGCAAGCATGTAATTACACTATCACCCCATGGGTGGAGGGATGTGGCTTCTCCACCCCCTCATTTTAGTGATAGCCAAACCAAATTAGAAAGTATGCATGCTGATTCAGCGTCCCAGGCAGTAACTAGAAGTCAGGTGGTCTTAGATCATACCACTTTTTGGCTTTCCCCCCACCCCCTGCTTTTCTGTGAAACTCAGTCTCCCCTTCTCACAAGCTTCAGGGATGCTACTGAAATGCCACAGAGGTCTGATTTGCACTGTGAAACGTCATGGGTTGCCAGCACAGTGCACATCACTTGGCCTGGTCTGGGTAGTTTATTTGGCTGTTCTGGGTCTAGCACTGATTAGCCTAACCTTTGCTTAGATGTGGCACTTTTGTATTAATGGAACAGAAGGCAAAAATACACTGTCACCAGCACATGGGAAGTGATCTGTGTTTGTACTGGGAGTGAGCTATTCATTATGCTGTTATCTATAAGGGAGCATACAGATCATATGAAGTTATCATATAACTCTGCCAATGTAGGTCTGATTTTCCCAGTGATGTTTTGTTTTGTTTCTTGCCTCATCTTGTGAGGTGTACGTCAAAGCTCCAGTTAGGTTTCCACGCTATAGTGTTCCTTTAGGCAACTCATTGCTTGTGTGGCATGGCAAAGGACGAGGAGGATGGAGTCAGGAGTCACTCATGAGCATTTCAAGCACTGCTGAGATTTTTTTTTTTTTAACCCTCTTGTAAGTTGTGGTGTGGCTGCCTCAGATTTGATGTCTTTCTCCTTAACCAACTGTCATAGCTACAGCCAAACAGCATGCTGACCAGCAGTGACCTGGGGTCTGGAGGATGTTTTCTGCAGGAATAACTCTATTCAGCAAAAGGTGAACCTCACTCTGGCATTTTAGATAATGGTTTGTGTCTCGTAGCAGACCTACCTCTCACCCCAGGCCCTCCAAAAACAAGGGAACTACAGAAAACACTGACCTCAATAACCAGCCCCTCATTCAGTAGAAGGAGAGAGAATTTATGTTCTTCCCAAATAAGTAAGTGCTACTTCTTGTTTCTCTGCAGCATGTAATACAATACAGTGCTACAGGGGCAGTGAAAAGCTAGTAGAAATTCTTGCTGCTGCCACACGGACCTCCCTTCTTTCGSTCAGCTCTGACCCTCTTTCAGGCTTGATCTCAGTTCCTTCGCTGACTCAGATCCAATCCTGTGTGCAGTTTTGGTTCTGGGACTTTCCAAAGCTACTGCCTGGGAGTCCGGCATAGCAGCAGATTGCAATTCATTGCAACCTCTTGCTAAAACAGAAAAAAAAAAGGACAAAACAAAACTCTATACATCTCCCAAGTTTCTTTTATTGCTTGGTAGGAGGAGGGTAATCAGATTTCATCGAATGGTGTGCCAGGAAGGAAATTTTTTCCCATGTGCAGCATACAATCAGCCAGGTGCAAGATGAGGAAGGGAGGTTCGTCTTCCTCTGAAGCGTAAGATATTAGCCACTGCCAGAGGCTGTGTACCAGAGATCCGATCAGATATGGCAAATTTTATGTTCCTATGCACAGTGTGAAGCTTTCTTTTCTACCCAACACATTGTAGCAAGTCAAACAATGAGTCATCTCACRAGGGGGAAGAGGAAAGAAAGCTTTTATCTCCCAATGGATAATCTGTCTACCTAGGTATAAACAGCTCTTCACCATGTTGTCTTCTCTCCAGGGGAAGGAAGCAGTTTTAAATTTATAAAACAGTTATTGAATTATCATACCTCTCGGGTCTCTGCCTGGACTCAGTAAAGGTTAGCAGGCAAAAGACCTTTAGCTTCCCTGGTAACTTGGCTGAGGCCCTGTGACTAAACACAATGGTCTAGGCTGTGCCTGTGGTACCACTGTATGCTGTAGCAGCTGGCTGGGAGCAAGGGAGTACCACATTCTCCTTGGAGCCCTGGAAAATCATTCTCTGCAGTCTCCACCCGCCTTGAGGGAAGTGTAGCCATGGGTCCCTTGCATTTGACTACTTTTTCTTCTTCTTGATTGATTACTTTATAAGGGGTGTGCAAGGAGAACACTCTGTGTTTTGTCACAGGATACACACCCAGGATGGATGTTGACAGGACTTTGCCTCCTGCTCTGTGCCTTGGAAGGGGGAGTTGGGAGAAAATACCATTTCACAGTGGAAACTTGGAATGAAATAATATCCCCAAAGCTTTTCTCAGGATGCTGAGGCAGTTTTTGTTTTCCAAAATGTCCCAGATACACCAGGATGCCTTGTCAGTCTAAGCTAATGAGGTATTTCACAGTCCAGTGCTTAGAGTGATCTTGTGTTAACTTGACGTTCCTCTCCCACACCTTGCCCTCAGATTTTGCACATTGTGGTGTGGGGACAAAAGGGGGGATTTGCTGATGTTTGCCTGTGTTGTCTCAGCTCTGTAACCCTGTGGTCTCTCCCTGCCACAGGTCTGCAGCCCATTTACTGGAGCCGGGATGATGTGGCACAGTGGCTCAGATGGGCAGAGAAAGAGTTTTCCTTGAGGCCGATTGAGAGCAACACTTTTGAGATGAATGGCAAGGCTCTGCTGCTCCTGACCAAAGAGGACTTTCGATACAGGTCTCCTCATTCAGGTGAGGATTACTTGCAGATGCTGTGTTTGAAAGAGAGAGAAAACGCAGCAAAAAAAATCTGGACAAGAATGCAGAAGAAAAAGGACTTGTGTTAGGGGATATGAGGCAGTGAGGAGGAAAGAGTGGACAGCCAAACTCATATGAAGCAAGGCGAAAAAGGAGAAGGTGGGAGGAGAAATCCAGATATATTTGAGTTTTAGGCAAATTTGAATCTGAATCCAAACACAAACGTCTGACCCGTTTCTACTTAAAATTCCCTGTAGAAGTGCAGGCTGCTCTGGCAGCCCTCTGTGACTTCCAGCTCTTTCCTGTAAAGGCTTATCTTTTCACAGACCCAACTACAGCAGCAGGTTAATCAAGTGCTCCAGCCTCTTAAGAAGCCCCTATTAGCATTCTGCCTTGCAGTCGGCTTGGCTGGTGTACTGCTAAAAGTGACTGCAAAACGTATCCCTGTGGGACCTTTCCTCTGTTTTACAGACCCTATGGGCTTTACTTTTCCAACTTCTCTCAGGTGCTGGAGTCCAGCCCAAGGCACAATACAGACAGGTGGATGAATCAATCTGCCTGTTGCCCAAGTTATGTCTCCATTAGTTCATAAGGAGGATTTAGAAATGTGTGTGTTGCCTGCCTGTATTTGTATCCCCTGCAGTCTGTCTCCTTCAGCAGTACAGTCAGATTAAGCCTCCGCCCTCCTTTGTCAGGGATGTTTAACTAAATATGAGCTATTGGTTCTAAGTAAGGGTGTGAGCTTTCCTTTTATGACCATAAAGATACTCCTGTTAAATATAAAGGCACTTACTTCAATCACTATAGGTGATTAAAGAGTTTGGACCAACACTTGCAGAATTGCCATCATGAGACTTCCAGTGCAAGGTTTGCTAGGTGCAGAAATACAACTGGTGCTACGCAGCTCCAACTGATAAACGGGGAATGGCATTAATTCTGCATTAGACTACTTGATGATTCCCTTGAATTCACTCCCACAGCCATCCTCCAGCAGAATCTGTCTCACAAACTGACTTATGTTTACTATATAGTTTATAGAGTTTATAGTTATAAGTATATATAAGTTTATAGAGGCATATGGTTCAAATCCAGGAGTAATTTTGTATGGCAGGAGATGCCAAACATTAATGTCTATCATCAGTGTGATGCAGTAGTGAAAACTGGTGCCCAGAAAAAGCTTTTTTTGTTTAATTTTGAACACATTTTGAATCATTTCATTACAAAATTGGCCCTGTTAAGGCAAAGGAGCATTGGAAGCAGGGAGGTGGGAAAGGATTGTGAAGGACAGCTTTGTCTCTCTTCTTGGCAGCTCCCTTTATCACCACAGTGCCTTGCTGTCTACAAGTTACGCCTATGCTCTTCACCGTGTGTGCTGTGAGGACAGTTGAAATGAGTAGGATGACATGTATGTAGAATGGAGACAGAGCATTTCCAGAGAAGAACTATTGGCCTGTGAGTCCACACTTGAAGGAGAAAACTAAGTTCTTGCTTACCAAAATTTGGGCTTAAATGACCAAACTAAAGGCCTCCTCCTTCCCATTTTCTCTGCTTCTCCTCTCCAGGTATTCCTTACCAGTAAGAAACCTTTTAGAGGATGTCTCAGTTAGTTCCTAAAACATTTAAAGGACTTCAGGTAACAGGACATCATTTCCCTCACATTAACTATTCGTGAAATTTAGGAAGAACTATGAAATAGTATTTATCATAGAAGTACTATAACGTTTTTGAAAACTGTATCTACACAAAGCTGCATGCTTTGCACTCCTGATTAAAACAGCAGAACTGCATCCACTCCCCTCAGTGGCTTTATCAGTAAAGTAGTCTCAGAGTCCGACAGTTGCTCTCATGTTCACGGCTGGTCAGGGGAGGCAGTCAGAAAGAGAGAGGAAAAATGACTTTTTCACTTCTTTACTAGTATAACTGTATCTGTGTGGTGCATGATTGTAACTATTTTGGTAGGTAAAAAAGAAAAAAAAAAAAAAAGATAGCTTTATGGATGTTTTTAGTAGTCTGTCAGGCCAGATCAAAGGAGGTACAAATTTGCTACCTTATTGCTTGGAATGTTACAGCGTTAGTTATGATTATGCCACTAGTGCACTCAAAGATGCAAATTATGTGGTAAAATCACTTTTTAGGCTTTCATGTACTAAGCATGGAAAAGGTAACTAGGTTCTCGAGGCTTTGTTTTTAATTAGATTTTCAGGTATTGCAATCACCTTTTAAAAATGCCCTAAAGTCACCACTGAGACAGCAAAAGCAGCCAAGATGCTAAAAATAAAGGAAGCTGAACTATGGAAAGCAGAATGGCTTTAACTATTTCACACTGAGACACTAAACTTTTCAACAAACAGAACATTGGCAGTTTATGGAGACAGRCACTGAATGGCACACAACTTACAGTCTCATAGAACCAACTACTAAAAGACCTCACACACAGTTGAGAAAACTCTCACAGAAAATCCAAGGTTTTCTGGTGAAACTTTGCTAAATTAGAAGCCCTTTTTCAAATGATATGCTAGTACTGTATTCTTCTGTATATGAGCAGTGATAAACAGAGGAGAGCAAGTTGCATTGAAAGTAGGAATACTTCCTACTCCATGTTGTACTCTTTCACTTGGAAATGTCCAACCAATCACATCAGACAAAACATGTAAGTACCTAGATATTTTATGTGAATGTTGCTGGAAGGAGGGCATCACTACGAGGTGTAATGGATAATAAGACAAGATAACCAGTTAATCCATTGGTCTCCTAGATACTGCAGTGATGGCTTCCCCTGAGGAAGAATATAGCAATACTGGTGTCAGGGAATGGGAGCAAACATTAATCCATTAGTCTCCTAGATACTGCAATGATGGCTTCCACTGAGGAAGAATTTAGCAATACTGGTGTCAGGGAATGAGGGCAAACAGCAAGGAACAGCCTGCTTGCAACCGCAAAAGAAATGAGCATTAGCCCAACACCTACCACCAGATGGGCTTGAGTCAGTTCATTCAGGGACACGTCAGCTTAGTGCTGTACAATTCTTAGCAGACATTTTTGTGGAAGTGTAATCCAATAGCAACTAACAGACTGTACTTGCCCAGCCAGAGCACCAGCTCCACTGCATCTTGTTCCTTAGTGTGCATCATATCCATGTGGTAATACTGCCTGTTGCAGAGATCCCCATACAGGTTCAACTATCTAGAAATAACTAGCTTTGGGATCCCATTGCGTTTTTCAGAAGTCCAACTCTGGACACCAAGAATGAAGTTAAAAAGTTCCTAAGGCAGCTACAGCACTCACGTATCTTCAGAAGTTGTCATTCAGGGTACCTAAATCTCATAAATAAATAAATAAATAAAATAAATAAATCTCTAAGCCTTTGATTGTGTGCTGAAGTAACTTAACGAAGTGAGAGTTCCTGCTCCTATAAATTTTCCTAGAACAGAGTATCAGAGGAGCACACTGCCACTGCCCTTGGGGCATCCGTATCACTGGGACGGGCACTCATTCTCTACAGCAACTTCTTCCTTCTCCCCCCCCCAAAGCCTAAGTTATTCTGTAATTAAAGAGCACCATGATTGCTCCCAGTAACTCACTGAATAAGCGTGGGCTCTACATTTATGAATTCTGTGTCCTAAAGTGTTTATATAAAAAACTGAAGCTGTGTTAAGAAATAGTGGGACATTGAACTAACTACTTCTTGTGAAGATTTTGAACCCTTGGATAGGTGGTCACATGGCCTGAAAAAGCTCTGTATCAGGGTAATAGAAGCAATTTCTTGCCGTTCTCTCATTTTTCCATATTAATACACAAAGGTGTGACACAGAGCTTTTCTTTTTTCCTTTCAGGGAGGAACTTTGCAAAACAGTGAAATACAGGATTTTACTGCAGGCATTTTTAGATCTGAAAATAGCACCCGGGAGCCATGAATTCATGCATCARATGGCTGAATGAGTCTTCTTAGCAGTATGTAGGTTTTCATTTCCTTTTTCCTGTTGTTTGTCTTCCAGGTGATGTTCTGTATGAACTCCTTCAGCATATCTTGAAACAAAGGAAAGCTCGTATGCTGTTCCCGCCTTTCTTTCACCCTGGGAACTCTATTCATGCTCAGCCAGAGGTCATATTACACCAGAATCATGACGAAGGTAACTGTCTCATTCTTACGGGAGCTATCATTAGAGAGGCAATTTGGGTACGGCTCTGAGGAATGATGTCATTTTCTTGTTCAAAAGTTACTTAAATAAAGCTACACTCCCCCCTCTGACTCCATAGCTGTTAGAACTATCAGATGGTCCAGTGAGAGGACTAGCCATTCTCTATTTATCTTCTATTATTTTGTCATGCTTCCAAGGTCTGTTTAAAAGCTATACCAGATGCAGATTTAAAGAAATACCAAGAAGTTTTATTGAGCCCATCGATTCACTTTTCCTTATTCCCAGTTGGGCAGACAACAGACTTTTAGTGTGCCAGAGAGGTAATGAGATGCAATTGTTTGCAGAAAGAGGAAAAAGCAGCCTCAGAGAGGAATATCTAACTCTTAAGTCATTTCAACTGACAATCTGTCATCGCATCAAGCCAGAGCTTCTGGCACTGAGCCCATCTTGTTGCTCAGCTTTTGAACTGGTTGGGTGATTTTGAGAGAAGTTTTTCTCTGCATATTTGCTCTCTTTTTTACTATCAGAAATATTTTCTTAGGTTGTCTGTTAGCCCTTTAGTAGTATCCATACATACTGTGTCTGCCACAGGTGGTGAAGAAAGAGCAGAGAAGTGTTTGTGCGCTGCAGGTTTTACTTTCTTCCACGTTTTGTTAGAGCAGACAAGAATGTAAGTGTGTTTCCTTCCGTGGAAAATGGAGAGGGTTTTATTCATTTTCTCCAGGAATACACACCCTGAAATATTTTTAGGTTTTCTGTAGCAACAGAACGATATGAAGCATAAGGTTTTTAAGAGAGCAAGTACTTTGCATGAAAGCGTTAGACAGGATTAATTTTTTTTTCAGTCAAAATCAAGAAAATCTAGTGTTACTATTTTTTCTCAGTAAAGACAAGAACAGAACATTTAGGATGTTGGAACAGAATATTTAGGATATTGCCCTAGTGTCTGCTCACTGGAGAAAACTATTTTAAAATTCAGCATGGGATTGCAAGACAAGATTCAGGGATACTGTCAGACCTATACAGGGAGATCATAGCCAGTCTGAGCAAGCCAGAGTCAAAGGGCATGAGCAAAACTCTAAGCCAAGAGTAGGACAGCAGCAGGGGGTATAAAGACATTCTGAAGTGCTCCCACACAGGTGTATAAATATTTCAGATTAGAAGAGGATGCTGCAGGCTAGGATGAGGCTGAATTGGCAGAGTTGTGCAAGAAGTTGTTGCATGGTGTATTAAAATAGACACTTTGCAGAGGCCATTATAAAAGTCTCCATTTTTTTCCCCCAAGCTTGGTGTTCACCCATGGGTATTCCCTTCCTAAATTCTGCTAAAGGTGCTGAGTTTTAAACTAGAAAATTTTCCTTCTACATAGGATTGTTGAGTTGGTACTGCATGCACATCACTAACAGCGTAAGTCTTTAGCAATCTAGTCCAATCTCTGTCAGAGCACAGGAGGATTAAGAAACAATTCTGATTTCTTCTTCACAGTCCTCTCCTGTGTGGCTACAGGTAGTACCACTTTTTTCTTAGAAAACTGTTATTACTTCAAAATCTTTCTTAATAATGACAAAAATTAGTTCTTGTTTAACTATAAGAACTTCAAAACAAGCAAGCAAAAAAATGACAGCTAGCCTGCCACAGATTCACAGCAATCAGAAAATTTTTGTGCCAAGAACTTATAGGCAGGTGTATTTATTTATTTATTTATTTATTTATGTACTTTGACATTCTTTTTTTCTTCTTCCTGTGGTCACTTGAGAGAAACTAGCATAGTTAGGTTTACCATTTGCTCTCAGGAGAATGCAACTTAGCAAATAAAGAGAATGAATGTGAGAGGCAGAATTTAACCCTGCCTAACTCATAAGCTCAGAAGTGTAACAGAGGGGTCATTTTTTCCTTTAGCACAATTTGAGTGGTAGAATTTCACAGGTGATAGATTTTTTTAAATCCCTTCTTATGTCAGTGATCTTTTTCCATTTCCCTATACAGGCTCATTTGTCCATCTCTTAGTAGCCTATTTACTTATGATCCTGCTTCTAAGTGCTTTCATTTTAAGTTAGTTAATCCAAAATAGATGGAGTGAACAATTACATCTAGTGGATTTTTTGCTAGCTTAAGCAAAGTGAGTTTGACTGTTTCAAATCAGCTGGCAATGGGTGAGCATATTGCCAAGATAGATGGATGAGCAGTGGAGACTGGATTATCCTACATCTCCAGTGGTTCTTCTGACTCAGCACTGAGTGATTTGATGGGGTGCCATACTGGAAGTTTACTCTGTAGTTCCCAACACTTCTCTTATAGGTAAGCAGAGAGTGCTTTGGGATTAGCACTGCCATGATTGCTCACTCCCAGAGTGAGAACAACTCCACCCATTCCTATATGGGCCAGATAGGTCAGCAGTTTTCCTGAGCACTTTCCCTGTCACAGATTTCTCTTCAAGAAATGACTGTTGGTCACTTAAAATGAAGAGCTAGACTGATGAGTGACTATATTCCTGAAGGAAATGATATACCATATGTGCTTGATTTACAGTAATCTGATGTCCCAAGAAATTAATGTGATGAGGATTTTTTTTCCACTCAATGCTATTCATGGCAGTGGAGGTTACAGCTAAATTCAAATAGTTTATGGTACATAGCGACTCAGGCCCTGGGGTGAGGGAGTTCTTTGGTTAGGCATTTGAAACAGCTACCTAAAGAAAAAGATCATGGAGGGAAGTAAACATTGGTGTGTATCCATTTTTAGTTCTTCCTCTTGTTGCTTACAAAAGGGCTCCAAGATGCCTACCTCCTCTCCACTGTTTCCTCCTGGTTCAGGATCACCATGGTTTGGGAGCAGAGAGAGAGGTCTGCTTTTATTTGGAAYTTGTCAGAGCAAACTAATGTTTACAGAGAGCTTTGGGGAAAGCACAGCAAGGCATGTAAATAAATAGGCCAAAAAGTCCCTGCAATATTCTAGTCTGCACTTAAAGGCCAAGAATGAGCACACTGCATTTGAATGAACAGTGACAGAAGTGAATGGTGTGTAGAAGATAGGATGCTGAGTAGAACTTGGGCATAGGTATGAATTGTTCCCACTTTCTTTCAATTGTAGTGAAGAAAGGAAACTTTAAGAAAGGACTGCCACAAGGGTAGGTACAGTTGTAGATTAAYCTCTCTTCTATGATCTTCGCATTATTTGAGCTATTCTATATTAGTTGGCCACATTGTATTTAAAGCCATTTGGGTTTAAACAAGAGCAATATGTGGCTCTGGAGTTTCATTTCCTCCAGCTGTTTCACTGTGAGTACCTTAAATAGCCCTGTGAATCTATTTTTCTTGTTTGGGACCACAAGTGTGTGCAGTAAGTGTTCCAGAGACATGTATTTTCTGCCTAAACTTTCAGATTTTCTTGGCAGCCTTCAGCTTCCTTGTATAGACAAGCAGCCTACTGGGTAGGTAAAAGGGTTGGTGTTTCGTCACTGCCTCGCACTGCATTTTCTCAGGTCTAGAGCTTTGCTTGTTTAGGCCTTTTCATAGACAGTGCTGATCCCTCTCGTTGCCTGCCTGGATTCCAGGACAGTCTGGGAGCCTGTCTGCCTCAACAGGGTCTTCAAAGCATATCATCACCTTGACAGAGAGCAAGAGAATCATTCTTTTTAGGAGGATCAGAGCAAAATAAGCAAACAAACAGGCAGCCACAAATAGGCAGCTACTTGTTTCAATTGTTGACATGTACCCAGCAGTTTCCTTCTCTTATCATCCAAGGCTTTCAACAAACAGCATTGAAATTTGATCTTTGTTTTCTAGATAAAAACCTGTTAGTCATTGCTCACTGGTGGTAGTTTCCTCTCTGTCAGTAATTCCCCGGTCAAAAATGATGGCCTTTTAGCTAAGCTGAAAGTTTACACTGTTGATATTAAACAAGTATTTCATTTTATGAATGGATTATTAATATCTAAAGACATACCTAAAGTTATCTGGAGCCATGATTAGATCTCCTCCTAACTTTTAAGGTCATGGCCAGAGAAGCAAGTTCACACAAAAGTGACACTAGATGTCCTGCTGCTGAAGAAAAGTAAGTGTTTATGTAGTACAACCCATCAGCACAGACAGCATGACATGACAGTAGCACAGACAAAAAAAAAATAAGGTATAATATCCTTATGAAGATGATGCTTGCTCTTACAATCAAGACTGGGTATAAAATGTAGCTAGGGTTCCACAAAATGCTTTAGTGGGTTTTGCTAGATAACTTAGTCTGTTTATCAGACTATTTATATGACAGGACAAGAGGCAATGGGCAGAAATTGAAGCACAGGAAGTTCCGCCTGAATGTGAAGGGGGATTTCTTCAGTGTGAGAGTGACGGAGCACTGGAAGAGGTTGCCCAGAGAGGTTGTGAATCTCCTTCTATGGAGATCTTCAAGGCTCACCCGGATGCAACCCTGTCTAACATGCTCTAGGTGACCCTGCTTGAGCAGGGAGGTTGGACTAGATGATCTCCAGAGGTGCCTTCCAACCTTGCTGATTCTATGATTCTATGATTCAGAGGGCCTTTTGAAAAGTTAGGTCCTACAGCTTTATCACAACAGAGACAATCTATATCTTTCATTTTTTCTTCATAGATACCTTTGTCCAGAGACCTTCAAGACCATCCACAGAAACAGTCCACCACAATACCCCAACCATTGAACTGTTGCATCGTTCTAGATCACCTGTCACCAACAACCACCGTCCATCACCAGATCCCGATCAGCGGCCACTGAAATCCCCTATGGACAGCACTATCCGTCGCCTCTCCCCAGCTGACAGGGTGCCAGGGACAAGGCATCAGCAAGAGAACAACCACCAGGAGCCCTATCCTCTGTCAGTGTCCCCAATAGAAAACAACCATTGCCCACCTCCTTCTGAAGTGCTCCAGAAGCCCTCCAGCCCTCGCCAGGAGAACACCAGGGTGATCCAGCTTATGCCCAGCCCTATCATGCATCCTTTGATACTGAATCCCAGGCACTCCGATTTCAAACCATCAAGATTGTCTGATGATGGGCTGCACAGGGAGGTAAAACCAATCAACCTGTCCCACCGGGAAGAGTTAGCTTATATGAACCACATCATGGTGTCTGTCTCCCCTCCTGAAGATCATGCAATGCCAATTGGAAGAATAGCAGGTAAGTGACACTGTCTAGGCTACACTGAAGTTGAACCTCCTCATTCGTAACTTACCATGCCATATATTAATAGTTTCTCGTTTCCTTTTGCCACTCTGTGGCCTCAGAGTTTACTGGCATTCTGCGAGTTTCTCCACATCTGTGGTTTAGACAGTTAAGTACAATTAAACATATTTCATGGTAGATAAGCAAAGATACAGAGTGACTTCCTTATGACTACAGAATGCATAATTGGGATTTGAACAATTTGTGTCTTGACACTCAGGGCCTCTCTACCTATTAGAAATCCATTTGTTTCCCAAGATTTTTAATCTCCAAAGTCTCCAAACTACCCCTGCAAGGGGTAGTTTTCCAAGAGTCATGTTCGTATTGGTGACCAGTCTTCGGAAAGACGCGCACTTTCTGCAAATGGCTGTGCAAATGCAGCATCAAACCCATTATTACAATGATGGCAGGATTAGTGAGATCTCACATCAGAGTCCTACTTTGTAGGCCCTCCTGTGCTTCTCACTGCTAGGACTGTCCCTTTTTACGGAAACAAGGTTGCCTTTGTCCCACGCAAACCACAGGCCTTGTCTCACTTTTGTTATCGTAAATAACTGACATCATAACAGCTGAATCAGGAAGCTGAGGTTACAGAAAATGTGTTTTGTACTTGAAAGGAAACTGTAAATAGATTGGGAGTGGGGAAAGGGGAATCCAACCACTTCAGAAATATGCCGAATGCCCCAATAAACAATTTCTTTACAGAGACACCAAAACATTCCACACATTTATGTCAGCAGCAAACCTAAGCGATACCCAATTTGTGTGGGGTATTACACATCCACACCCATAAATTTTAAAACACTTTGTTCATTTGTGTCTTTATAGGCCTTACATTTGTTACAGATGGAGTGCTGCCTTAGCTCTAATGAGGAAGATGCTCTGTTTTCTTAAGACTTACCACTTTAAATTCAAAAGGGACGTATCTTACCACCTAGCCAAATATTAATTGCAACAAGGGCCATAATTCTTTCACCTGTGTAATGGGTTACAGAAATTAATCCTGTGGCATTTTTGTCTGAATGACTTTTGTTTCTCCCCTTTTGCCCACACTAATCTTAGCAAGGTGAGAAATACACTTAATGTTATGACAGAGAATACACTCTACTAGTTGCACCACTGGAGACTTTCTTTCTTTAAAGTACTACAGAAAGATTAGAGGTTTTTTATTTTTATTTTTTAGGTAGGAAGCGTTCTCTAAAAATGAAGCCTAGCCTGGAAAGAATATAAGAAAAAAAATATATATATATTTTTAATTTTTAAATTTAAATCCAGGAGTTCCCTTATGTAACTRGGAATCTTTAGTTTCTGTATGCATTGTGCACTGCCTCCAGTGACACCAGCACCGTAACTAGTACCCACATATCCATCTTTGTTCGCAGGGCAACAGTGCCCAAGCCCATGGTTGTTTGGACATAACACAGTTTCTTGGCAAATACGTGTAGCATTTTAAAGTGCTCTGTACAGGCTACATTTGCATGCTTAGCTGCCTCATTTGCAGTCCAGTGCTTAGTATCACCAGTGCTTGTCTTAAAGAGCAAGTGAAGTATTTCATGCTAAAAAATCTGAGACCTGCTCATATGTTCAGTTCAGATGAGGGCAGTACTTACGGCCAAGGTGGGCAGTTACATAGCTGGCAATTGCTAGCATCTTAGATCAGTACAACTAAATTTGCCAGCATTTCCATCAGTACCCCATGTCCTTTAATTGCAAACACAAACAAGCCTCATTGCTGTTTGGACACAAACTAGTGCTATTCTGGCTGGGTTATAGCAGCTTCTCAACTGCAGCCTAAAGGCCTCATAGCTTATTTAAAGGTGACAAAACCCAGAATATGTCAAAAAACATAAACAGCCCACATTTCATACACAGTCACCTACATCTGCGCAGTTGCATTCAATGGCAGCACACTTGGGCCTCCTAGAAGGAAAGCCCTTCTACCTGCTTCCTTGCACCTCACACCCTTCAGTTCAGCGCTCTTGCCATAAAGTGATTTTATTTTAAGATGATCTCTCTTCTGTGGCAGTTTGAATCCCTTTTCCACTTGAGTGTCCTTACCTTCCCTCACACTGCTATACTTAACATGGAGGATTTTGATCAAATCAACCATGGCTTGCTGCTACAATTTGACAGAGACCAAGAAAATTATAAGGCTCAGGTTTTACACCACAAATATACACCAGTACAGATGTATTGATTAAAAAAAAAAGTTTTTTTAAAAATCACTGGTAGCAGTTTCATTTTATGGATGAGGAAGAATGATTGGTAAGGTAATGAAAAGATTTATCAATAGCCCGATGGAAGGTCCTTACCTATTTACAGCGGTGAGAAGAGTGTCTTGACTTTCTGTTGGCTTAACCATTTGCAAGCAGATGATTTTCTAGGGGGATGCTGATAAGGAACAGCTACCAGGGAAGCCGGCTGACTAGAACATTAGACTGAGCTCCAAAACATGTTCTATTCCCTGCTCAGCTATTTTAAATTGTAAAAGGAATTCTTCTTGGACTTGAATACCTCACAGCCTCATAAGCCTGTTTACTTGTAGATAAAGTCTGTTTTTAAAAGCAACATGCAATTATTTGATACTGAGAAAGAAAATAATGTTTTTCCTTGCTATTATCCACAAATACTCTGTTTTCAGAAAGTTGATCAATAGAGCTTTGACTCTGTGACTTCCTGTCAGACAAAATAATGACTTCTACTCATTGACAGATTAATCTTTCCTACCTTTTTATATAATACCATTTCTCAAACTGTTAATTTTATTGGTAAGACACTTTCCCTTTTATAGCAAAGAATTTCGAGTTGAAAATCTTATAAGGCCATTTTACACTTTTCTAGTAAAGTAAGAGGCATAAACTATCTTTATGTACTCGTTAAGGTCCCATATATTATTTATCAACAGCTAAAGTTGATTTTAAGTATCAGGTCTAGCTGTCTTCTCAACACGATAGACATGTCTCTTTGTCAGAACTAGAGGTCATTGTGTTGGGATGATCCAAAAGGCAGATCTGTGCCTTTTGTAGATACACTAACTGAGGTTTATACTAGCTAGCTCAGCATCAATAGTAATATAGCTATGACACACTTAAAAATATTAAAAATATCTCAGCAGAGGTTTCAGCAGAGGAGTACAAGGGACAGCTTTCCCCACTGAAACTGCTAATTCAAAGCGACAACAGCATTTGCTGGTAGTCAGCTCCTAACTTAGACACTAGCAAGCAGGCACTCCATCTGTCTGACCTTCAGCTCTCAATTTTCTAAATAGACCATCTTGGTTCCCCACAAATTGCCTAAAAGGAAAAAAAAAAGGGAGGGGGAAAGAAGAGACATAGCTAATTTTTTACTCAGTTGCAGTTTCAGTCTAGAGAGATGCTTGAAATTAGCTCTTCTGCGGAATGGAAATTCCACTCCCCATACACCTCTAACTGGAGAGGGTTTTGTTATCAAACATTTCAGGACTTTGATATCTCATAAAAGGTACTTCCCCAAGGTAGAAGGCAAGACAAGGGTTATTGCATTGGCAAGCGTTCTGAGTGTGTCATGGCTGCAGCATGCACAACACCCATGGGGAACCACAGTCCCAAGAAATCCTCCTTGCAGCCATGCTGAAATTCTGCACCCACTGATTTCCTTGGGAGTGCCACCACGGACTTCAGTTAGGGCAGGTTTTCACCACGGGGCTATGTCTGGTTTCAAAAATACCATTTCAACTTGCTAGCTGGGGAAAATGAGAGTGACATCTTGGCTCTGATGATCAACCTGTCAGTTGCCTAAAGGAAGACATTGAAAGAGGCAGTTAAGGGATTGTCTGACTGCAAGAGGGTCCCCTAGGTTTCTTCTTATCACCTTGAAGTTGGCTTAGAAACATTGGAATTAATCTAATGACACGTTAGTAGTTATCTCACTTTTGATTCAGTCACTTAAAACTCACTAATACAGTTCTGTGTGTTTCTCCTTAGGGGAAGTACATTGCCAAGCAGGTCCCTCAGAGTTCCAGCTCCAGGAGTCTTTTTCTATCCTAGCTCTCTGGGACTGAAAAGCTAGTTTGCTAATCCACAGTAGCCACAGGCTGTGAAACTTTGGGATACAGATTATACTACCTTTACTGTAGCACTGCCGCTCCTCTAGCGCAGCTGCTAGCAGAACGACTGCGTAGGTGGGAAAGGCAAGGTGCCAGGAAGCTATGGTAGGTGCAGCTGGACTCTCATCAAAGGCTCAGTGTCCTTTTGGAGTTGGAACCCAATAAAACCCATTGAGATCTGTCTTCACCCTGGAAAAGTCTGAGGGCAGGCCTATCCAGCTTGTACAAGTAGTTTGGAAGGACAAGTGTAGCTATTCCTCTACAGAGCCTCACTCTGCGTATTGCTTTTGATTTTGCTCTGCACTTAGAAAAAAAAATTAAAGGCAGGTGAGTCTCTCATGCCTGTTGTTGTCTATTAGTATGCTGTTCTTATCAGCTGGGTTACCTTAGTAACTAGGCTCTATTTAGCTTCACAAGCTGCCAGATTTGTTTCTTCCCCTTCAGGAGTCTGAGGAAAAGGCAGGTAATTTTTCCCAGTGTACAACAAGTCTGGAGAACAGAGAGGCATAGTGTGAACCCCACTGCTTCTAGCAAGACATTTATAAGCAGCCTCTCAATAAAAGTAGTCTGACTGCCAAAACCAAAATACAGTCCCCTGCTGAGAGTACATCAGCTATGAATGACTCGCATTTTACTAAAACCTACAAAATAGTGCTTACGATGAGCATGGGCCATGTGCTCGCTCTGAGCATGGGGATGTCTCCCACCCCAAAGCTCAGTAAGGATAGTAGTTTTGTTGTTTTGTATGGGGAGGGAGGTTGGAGGGGGCCACAGGATTAGGGATTCTCCTCTTCATTTAAAAAACTTAATCACTTCACATAAAGTTGCGTAGGAGGAGAAAAGACAGGAGGAATTAGTTGAGTGAATCGTTCACAAACCAAATACTTAAAAAAAAAAGTCTGAATCAACCAACTCATACTCTTTTTTTTAACTTTAGAGTTGAGTTGGAAGGGTGCTTTAAAGGGAACATAAGAAAAAATAAACTCATCTCATTGTGCTATTAGATTAGTAACACTAGACATTTAAAGCTTAAACATTGCAAGTCATTGCACTTCAAAACACAGGCAGCTTGGTGATCAGCTTCTCCTCAACTTACCTACTAGGACCAGTCTCCAAATCCACATTTACTCTACATTTTTTCAGTGTGACATTTACATCTCTGTCAAGTCATAGGGTATTTTTTTAACTGACATATCAGCAAAATCCTGTATGATTTTGCTGCAAATCATACAACAAAAAACTGTATGGTTGTAGTTACACCAAAATAGCTTATTCTTCTTCCTGTACAAATTAGCTATACAGGCGCAGTTATTGTACAATGACATCTACTGGGTGGTAGGGAGGCATGGTGGGATGGGAGGCAAAGCAAAGTTATGCCCGTATAGTAAGGGGCGAGGGGGAACGACAACTAAGCACAACTTATGAGTTAAAAGTTTTGCAGCAGCTAATATTGTTAGCTGTCACATAAAACATGCAGCTTCCTGTACCATTTGATTATTAGTGTTTGCAATGCAGTACTATCTATAGGCTCTATTGTGCTGCAGTCCCTGCCCAAAGAGTTTACTGTCCGAACAGACAAGGTAAATGTAAGGGAAGGAAGGACATACAAAGGTGAAAGGTGTTTTTAAGAGTTCCATCACTGGTCAGAAGCAAAATGGGAAATAGAGAGCTACACTTCATAGCAAAATAAAAGTATGCAGTAAAATGAGTCAGTAGACACCATTTGTCCAGTTTGTCTCTAAAATTTTAGGTTAACTCCAGATGCTAGTGACTAATAACACTTTTTGCCGTACATTGCAGATTCCAATTTGTTTAAAAAAGGTACTATCTAGTTTAAAAATTGGGGAAATCAAAACCTGTACCCTAGTCATTCTAATATTCTTCTGGTTTTGTTCTTCACTAGACCTCTCATGACAGCAACCCAAGCTAGCCATAAATGCAGGAGGCTGGGCACATAACTCATGCTAAGCTACCTGTTGCTGCTTTTGACTATTGCAGCACTTAAAGTTAGTCGTAATGTTAATGTGGTTCATGCACTTCTGTGTCGATGCTGCAGTCACATTGTCCACAAAAAAGCAGAACTTGTCCAACTGTGTAAACATCTACTGTTGGGACAGTAACTTCAATTCATGAACCCCAAAAGATCTTCCTGGTCTTTTTTTTGCTTATGGATTGCCTATATGGGTAAGTCAGTGAGCACAATAGTTACTGTTAGTAAAGGCAGGAAGCTGATTCCCTCATATAGACATTTAGTGGTTGATAAGTGACTTTATTCCAGAATGACAAGATTGCCTTATGAGTAGAAAACTTCTTCTGGAAGAAAGTCACTTACCATAGGCAGATATGTCCACACAGACCTACTGTGGTGCTTGATATTAGGAAGACCCTTCTCCAGTCAAAGTGCCTATATGGACCAGCCCTCAAGCTTACTGTGCATCCAAAGGAATGCTTCACTGTTTGATATATTACTGTCCCCCCTTCCAGAGCTGCATCATGAACTTCACTATGGTGAATTATTAAATAAACTGCAAGTGATTGCTCTATCCTCCTTTTTAGGGGAGGAGGACTAACAGACCAAACTGTAGAGTCTTATCTTTTGTCATGTGCTTCTTAACAGGTACTCTGTTTTTTTCTGAGAAAACATCTATCATTGTTAATGTTGTGGGAGCCTACCTGTAGATGTGCCTGAAATTGCTAAGGCAATCTTCACCACTGTCATGAGGCATGACCCCAGCAGAGTTCGACAGCATAGCACTGGCTGGTGTTCAGTGCACCTTTTGCGACCCACAGATTTTAGCTGGGGGCCAGCTGTAACAACACCCACCTTCAGCCTCAGTTGCGAAACAGTTACAACTTGCAGCCTGGCAAACTACAGAAAAACAAAGCAATGGTTTGCGTTAGCATGCTAAGTTGTAAGTAAGTAAGTGTGGTGGTTCAGTGCCTTCTTTCTAGGCAGCTCCTCCTGTAGGGCAGAAGCCCATTTGGACAAACTGGAACCTGCAAATCCTGGTATAGGCATGGCCTATCACTCCCATTTGGATATGGCCATCATAATGTCACTGGCCTTGCTTAATCACTTGCCCTTGCAGTCATGTACACTTTTATATTTGCAGTCTATGTCACATCTATTTCCAGCCCCTTGTGGAAAGCCAGGCTACTATAAAGGGACTGAAGTATGTATGCGAATCAAGCTCATAGAGTTCATTTCCATAGGAAAAGTTTTCATTATAACCTTGAGAAACATCTTAAAATGGCATTAACAATTAATTTCAGCATGAAAGCATGGCTTCTCTGCCAATCTAACTCATGACACTCAAGCAATAGCTGAATGGCAATAGCTTGAATAGGTAGCTTCAGATTTTCTGTAAAATGTCTTGCTTTCCAGCCACCTTCAGTCTTACTACACAGTTAAAGGGGCAGAGATTCCAGTCAGGGCTTGTTCTGGTCAACTCAGAATCTAGGAGTGATCAAGCCTTTGGAAAGCTCAGTTATTTAGCCTTCAGTCCTCATTACTGTATTGCAGCATCTACACACTGTGGCTAGACAGATTTGATAAGTAGGTTCTGAGTACTCTTAGCCTTCGTTGAGGTCAGCAGGAAGTTAAACACTTCAAGAATTTAGCCTTTTTATGAAAACACGACCCGTATTTTCCTTGTGTATTGTATGCTTTCTTCAGGCTAGAGTTGTGTCAGTAATTCAGATTTTGATCTACAAAGCACACTTGCATCACTTTGAACCCTCTTAGTTAAACCAGGAAAATACACGATGGTGTTGACACTACACTTTATTCTCTTCAGAGACAGGCTTATTTAAGTCTAGTTTTAACACTAGTCCATTGGAAATATAATACAGAAGTTTATACCAATTTATGTTAATTCAAATTCACACTTTTAAATTGGTGAGAATTCAAATAAAAGAAGGTCTCAGTAAATATATGTATTGTTCATTTTTGTTGAGGGAAGGAGAGGAAGAGAGAATGGCTATGTCTAAATGTGGAGATTTAACCACAAGAAAGGCAGAGGACCACATTTTATTTATCCATAAGAGGCCTAGTAGAAGTTACACCTTTACAGCTTATGAAGATGTCCTTTCAGGAGAGACTTCTTGAGAACATGTTGGACAGGGCACTTCATAGGACCACCCCCCAGAGCACATTATCCAAGCGTGCTCCCAGAAAGAGCTCTAGGCTTTCTCATGGAGCACAGAAGTGAGACAGGAGTCTCCTGCAGACTCCTTCTCTAAAGTGTAATTCAGAAGATGAAGCTGTGTCCCTTTAAATCCTCCGCAGTGCTCAATTAAAGTGTTTGGCCAGTTTTCTCATGTCAAACAAGAGTCAGGTGTTTTTAGGAGGACCTTTGGGTGTATGTGAACAGGCACAAGTTGAATCTCTCTCCCTTTTCATGATGATTGCACCTCATGAACAATAAAAGTGAGGAAAAGCTGTGGGAGTATCAGAGGCAGATTTCTTTAGCAACATAAAGGGAAGAGTGCTCTCTAGCACTGAGGTGAAGCAGAAGAGGAACACTTGAAAGTCATACTGGAAATACCTGTCTGTTTGGTGGGATAGGACAGGAGAATAGGACAGGAAAAAATCACATTTCTTTGTACAATAGACTCTAGCTTATTCTGAGGATACAAATTCGTCACCTGCCAAACGAAAATGGAGATCAGGCTGCAATTACCTTTCTGCTCTTTGTTAATCTTTAATGTCTTGTGAATTAAATTTTCAACTGTCCATTTCCAGTCCCTTGTCCATCCATTATTTGTGAATTGAGCACTTTTCTACAACCACATGCAGGGTATGGACCTTTTTGAGCCTCCTTTCCCTCACACATTTTTAGTGCTGAAGACAAAGGTTGGCCTCCCTTTGCTGTATTACCTCCACAACATCACGGCAGAGTGGTTCACAGCATCACAGCCTCAGGTTTCTGTTCTCTGGTCTGATCTTTCCCTCTGCTTTTGGGTGCAAGACAGAAGCAATGTACAACTGTTATACCTTGTGATCTGGCAACCTCTTTTCTCAGCCCCAGGTTGGATTTACTGAGTTGAACAAACAGTTGTCTGTCAAGAGGCTTCTCCACATAGAAACATTGGCTTTACTGTACCAGCCTAGCATCCTGCTTCTAACAGCTGCCAACATTCAAGGCAAAGAAACTGCTTTCTCTTCAGCAACCTGGGCAAAGGTTGCCTTATAGGGATGAGCAGGATTCAGAGCTATTTAACCTCTGAATCATGAGATTCATTTAGGGTTTTGTTTTGGTTTGATTTTTTTTTTTTTTTTTTTTTTTTGGTAGTAGTTCTGTCTGCTAAAATAAGTATGTTGTAGAATTGGGTAGATATTGAGGCTGGATTTTGCAGAACTGTCTCAACACAGCAGTAATCCTGCTGTAGTATTTCTTTCTGAGTGTGCTGTACCTTGTTTTCATGAACTCTTTTGCTATTGAAATTGCTTTTTGCAAAAGTAAAGCAACTGATCTGATGATCAGCCCCAGCCATGTGCACTTCCTTTCATTTGCACCAAGTTCTTTTTTCCTCACTCTCAGTTTGTGCAATGAGAGCAAGTTAGTCAAGTTGTACTCGCCATACCCTTGAAACAAATTACAGTATCAGCCATGCTGATGAGCTTCATATACCATTGAATAGCCTGAAGGTCCAATCAGCTTGTCCAGAAAGCTCTGCTTGTTGCACAGTTTAGGATGTGGTTAAAATGCCATTAGAGCTCCTCTCTATAGCAAGCCTAAATCAAGTCAAGACTCAACAGTTCTCTCCTCATGTGTTTGTTCCTCCCCCATCCAAGGAAGTGACCATTAAGATTTCTTCATTCTGTCTTTCTTTAGTTTGAACAAATCTGGATGCTCCTAAGTCCTTTTCTTAGAGACTTACTGACCTTCTTCAGCAAAGGGGATGATCATGTTCTGTGCCTCTCCCTCTTTCCTCTGTGTCCTACACTGCCCTACCACTGTAGTCCTGCCACCAGCTTTGTGCTCGCTATAGAGTTCTGCAGATCTTCCTGCAAGCAGATTACGCTCTCACATGGCAAAACCTGGCCAGCACTTTTTACCAGGGTTTTTTTCTTATGTTAAAGTGAATTAAGTCAGCTCACAGAGAAGTCTAACAAACATCAGGGTCAGTACAAGGTAAGGAGCAGGAGGAAGGGAGGGTAAAATGGAAGGGAGATCAGGACCTCCTCCTTTCAGCAGCAATGGTCAGCTGATTTTACCAGTTCATAATTTCGATAGACTGAATACCATGAGTATCACCATGTTAGCTATTCTAACCACACTCCGGGTGTGCTTATAGAAACCAAGATACCAAAAGTACTTCTAGAGAAGTTCTGTCCATTAGCCTCAGTTGTGAAAAGCTACTTGCATTACATTTGCTTTACTATGAATAAATGTAGTTGAAGCATAAATCACCTTGTAAAAAAGGGGAACTGAGCTTGAGAGAACTCTTCAGCTGGTAGAAATCACAGAACCATTTAAGTAAAATGATATCATGCTGGAGAAATTTTAGGCTAATCTACTTAGCAAGAGATAAGTCCTCAGCTGATGTCAGAAGAAGTTTGACAAAGTTTCTTTGGCATGAACTCTTTCTCTGGGAAGGCATGCTAGTTTCCAAGCCAGTCATCAGCCAGATTTAATACATTTTATATAATGATCTTCAGTGCAAAGTGTGGGTGGGTCTTGTAAAACATTTCTGTGGTTAAGAGAGAGGATTTTGTTAGTTGATACATGAGGAGACCTAAGTCTTCTTTTAGGTCATGGGCCTGACTTAAACAATAGGGGGCTCAGATGCAGCCTGTGTTCTATGAAATACTGTGGTGCAGGGGAATCTTATACTCTGAATAAAAGAGATTTTTTAGCATATATATGTCTATTAAAAGCATTATTTAGTCCAAGGAGCACAGATTAGGAATTATCTCACTTATTGCACCATCAAAACCACCAGCGAGGCATCTACCTTGGCCAAATGGTGCTAGAGAAGTCCTTTTCTAATGACTGGCCGACTTAGGAACCTCAAATCCATAATGCTGAATTTATAGATGAGTATGCGATGGCATTCAGGTCTAAGGGCTATATGTGTTACATTCATACAGTCTTTAGGAAGTATTCGTATTCCAATGTTGATTTAGGTGTTTATGCAGAAGACTGTGCCTATAGAGATATTTGAAATGAAGAATCTATAACTTGCTTTTGCTCACAGTGTCTATTTGATTGTCACAGAGGTTTCCTAACAACTATTACATTCTCCTGTTTCATAACATTACCAAAGAAGTGCTGTAAATGTGGGCAGTGAACAGAGCTTTTCATCTAGAGAAGAGAAATTGAGCCTCACCATGCCAAGGAGGAGTGGCTGAGGCTTGGGTGCTCCTGCCACCTGAAAGCAGGGTTAAAACTAAGGCGAGGAGGCAGGCTGGCTACTCTCAGACATGTTTAAAGTCAGCAATGGCCCTTTAGGAGAGATTTCTTCCCAATCCTCAAGCCCCAACCTCTCTTCTTGCCTCCTTTCCCCCAACCCTTAGCAGGTTTGTTTAGTTGCCTGTTTTTCCTGTGCCGAGTGTCAGCCTTGGCAGCTGAGGAGCTGCCAGGAGCTTTGGTAAGGCAGGCAGCTCCTGAGTATTTTTGCTACCTCTGCCAAGTCTGGGACTTTACAATACATGGCTGTTATTAGCAGGAGTCTGAGACTGCTGTCTCTTGCACATGTAGCAGGGGACTTTTGAGAGCCAGCTAAGTCTTCTATATCTTATCACTACCTTGTGTGTTAATATAATGATCTCCTTAAGAGCATTAACCACAGGAAGAAAGTTGTAGCCATGCCCCTCTGTTTGAAGATATAGTTTGCCCTGTTTCCCCTGCTGATTACATAGTTCAGTCTTACCCAGAAGTACAGCTGAGGAAATGGTGGGACATTTCTGTRTCCCACCTGCCTTCTGCTTTCAGGACCATTGCTGCATTGCTGGAACAGCTCACCATCTTCCTGTTTGGCTATGTTGTTTGCTACTGCATTGCCTTAAAACATCTCAGTCGCACCTTTTCCACAAAATGCTCTATTAAGCATTGGACTGTGCACAGTTCAGCCATCTGAGTTCACTTAAAAAAAAAAAGTATATATGTGTGTATGTGGCAGGGGGTGAGAGGGAATGATGTTTACTTGTGCTACAGTTGCTTTCTAAGTAAGCCTATTTTAGCCAAGAGACAGGAAATTGCAGCATGCCCAAACAGTTGAGGCACCAACCCTGGCTCAGCTTTCTTATTGTATCTCCCACATTTTTAAACTTGGTGGGCCTCAGCAACATCTGGGTGCACCGCACGCACACCCTATGAAGACTCTTCTCCTGTGACAACTACTTTGGAGGCCTTCTGACAGCCAAATCAAGTGATTTAGGCTTCATGGAGTCATTAACACCATCCAGACTTTCCTCAAACAAGCAATTTACATTTAAAAAACAACCGTCCACATACCCTCTCTCAATTTTCCCATCCTTCCCAAAAATACATTTAGCAGTTTGACCTTCCTTGAGGGTGCAACTTTCTGAATTATCTTCACCAGCCTTCTGTGGAGGTATCTCTTTTCCCTGATAGACCCTTCACCTTCCTTCAGTAGCACTTTCTAGCATTGTCTTTTTGTAGCTTTTCAGCAATCTCATGGGCTGCTTTCAAACTGGTTCTAGTATACCCCAAATTCATTGCACTGGGTAAGAGTCATTAAATAGTCTTCGACCTGTAGTCTCCTGTCGTAATAAAGACAGTCTATACTGGCCTAATAATGGCAGATTATTTAGTAGCTGCTCCTCTGTTACTCAGGAAGAGCCTTCCAGAACCTTACTCCTTTTTAACCTGCAATATACAGAGAAAGATACTCAGGGTATATAAATCATACATGGTTAAAAGCAAAAAAAGGCTGTGTGCCTCTGCTCAGATTCCTAAAGCTCTCTGATTTGAAACTTGAATCAAGCAAATTGATTTAGGCACTCTGCAAGCTAAGAGCTCATGCATTTGAAAGAATTTCTATAGCTCAGTAAGCT
Source organism: Rhea americana (assembly GCF_003343005.1). NCBI lineage: Eukaryota > Metazoa > Chordata > Aves > Rheiformes > Rheidae > Rhea > Rhea americana. The sequence continues at coordinate 928,446 of NW_028186344.1, forward strand.
ACCATACTTCAGCTGGTCCATGGTAGGTAACAGTGTACACACTCTTAGCTCTCAGCAGAGTGAGAGGAAATGCAGTGAGCCTAAATCTTTTTTGCTGCTGTCTAAAGCTAATGATGTACAGTGTCCTAAGACACAGTAAGCACAACTGAGTTGATGCATGCCAACTCATTAAATTATTGCAACTCAGTCATATATCTAAATCCTGCTGATTGACCACTACAGCTTTTGAAGACTACATTTTAAGTCATCTTAAGAGCCAAGCAGAATTTTCAGGATCATTATATTGTTTTTGAAGCAAACAGAGATTTAGAGGCCTAAGATACCTGGGTATTTTTTACAAATTCCACCAGCCTACTAAATACCTTTGCAAGTCTGAGCAGCTCAGTCAGTTTAGAATCTGGGAGGGAGCCCTTGATCACTTGGGACTTTCTTGTGAAGATTTCAAGATGCAGATCTAAGTTTTCCTCATTTGAGGATTATTTATATTCAAGCTTAGCCTGAATCCATTCTAAAGATTAAGTCAGCAACCAAAAGCAAATCTGCACTTGAATGCTACCTCTTCTCAGAGTCTGAAGCTCTGTTGTTAGTCCAGAAATTTTCCATGCAGACATTTTCGGCTGGTTTTCTTTTTTTTTTCTTTTTTCTTTTTTTTTTTTTCCCAGAGAGGAGGCACAGGGTGTGTGTTGGGGGGAGTTATGAAAGCCAATGAAAAATAGCCAAAGTCATTATGATAGACTGGAATTTACTTGCTAGCCACACTTAGGTGAATATGCTGCCCTGCTATAGCATGATATATATAGCACATGCAATTCCAGTCAGCTTTCAAGGAGAGGTCAGTTTCTTAAAACTCTTCTAGGGGCTGCTGTATAGAGGACAGTAGGAGTCTGCCACTTCCTTCAGCAAGAGTTGGATTTATGCACCTGGAAATTTTTCTAGAGCAGAGTTACAGCAATATACTACTGATTATAAATAATAATACTACACATTGCAAATAATGAAATGAAAGTAAAGTTTAGAGCAAGACATATTTCAACAGAACTGTAAATATTAACTGTAAGTTAATATAATCGGAGGATATCTACCTTGGGTTACGTGTTCAGGATTATAACAGAGTCTGACATTCATTTGCCTCTGGCTTTCAAAAATCCAGACAGCAGGAGGCCCATTGTAGGAACGCCAGCCCTCCAAGCAACCCCAAGGATGTCCACCCATTCCAGGACTAGCAGTAGCAGCAGAATCAAAAACAAAAGCCTGACAGTGGCTGGACTTCTTAGAGCGCTCTCCTGATGGTGCCATATGCTAATCAATGCTTCAGCAAACTTCCAGAACAATCTGAAAGCACTGGTTCAACAACAAACCCACACATCTTTCCTCTCTTCCCTCATGTTTCTAATAAATTGTTGCCTTCACTAATACTTTCTATTTTCCCCTGACTAATATCAGTTAAGTGAATGTTTTCCACTTTGAAACCATTCCCATCAAGACAGATATCTCTTACAGATGAGGTGGAACCAGACAAAGCCCACCACAGGTTTTTTAGCCTTGTGTGGAGCCTTGCCACAAACCTTGCCACAAGCCACAGAGTCATTCCCATACAACTGACTGAAATAATCACAGGAGCTTGGCTATGGCGAGACCTTTCATAGCTCCTRGTATATTGAGGATCAGAGTGAAGTTTACAGAAAAGACATATTTCAACTCCCACTGAATTCAGTATACAGCTTTTGGCCAAAACACTATTTCTACTGCCTTCAAATGCAACTCTAATTATAATCAGCAGCAGCTACCCAGCTTTCCAGTTCTTCCCCAAAGGTGGAATGTACTTTTTGTGTGTACATGCATAGAGTCCAATCAGCAAATTAAAAATGTTTCCCATATGGTGGCATACTGATGGTTTGTGCCATGCTGAATGAATCACACCTGGCCTAGAGAATCATATCACCTTTACAGTGTTTGTAATGAAGAACTGGACCAGAGCAAAGCATGGAGCTCTTTGAGAAAAAATGGCCTAAAACAGTGAATTGAAAATGAATCATTGACCTACACTATGCAGATTAAGTTGTTGAATTTAGCACAGATGACATAGGAGGAAACAAAATCCTGGTAGTTTTCAGAATGTAGCAGTATTACCAACTCCAATAAATTGTAAAATATAACCTGGGGAGTCAAAACAGTAGAATGGAAGAAGAAGGTAAAGGAAAGGGAAAAAAAAAAGATTGTTAACATTTTTTTTTAATTAAGATTCTTGCCTTTTTGTGTGTGTGTGTGTGTGTGTGTGTGTGTGTGTGTGTGTGTGTGTGTGTACAGCCTTTCATTGAAAGTGTTCGGGAAAGAATTATAGGTGTGTCAAGGATCCACCTATGTGGCCCCTTACTACTGTATTATTTAAGCATCTCCCACACTGTTTAAAGGATCAAACCAATATAAGAACAGGATCTCCCTTCCTATGTTCCTTAGAGATGAAGTATAGAAAAGACAGCAGGTTTTTTTCTAATGTGTGCATGTTTAAGAGACTAACCAGATGTGTGTGAAAAATTACTGATGGAGAGGTTAGAGAAGAGGCTTTTGAGAATTCCTTAGAGAAAAGATGACATAAATAGATAAAGTGTTAGTCTGAGACATCCACTCGCTGCTTCACACTCTTTTACAAACCTCCTGTGTAGTCCAGTGGAAGTTACTTGTACCCGGAACTACACAGGGAGAAGCAGCAATGTTTGGCATTGCAGCATTTAATTTCAGCTAGCCACCTGCTTTGCATCTCCAGAGCTGGGGTAGATAGCTGCGCTATGTATGCAACTTGGGGTAAGGGAAAGGAGAGAGGAAGGCTTCCCTGCGTGTGTACAGGGAGGGGAGCACTCTGAGCTGCTCATTGGAGAGGAGAGAATTATTTCTCAGGCTCTGTCCTGGTCCTAGCTATAGGTATCCTATTGTGGGTGAGAGGGAGGAGGCTCTCTCTGAACATTATCCACATACACAAATGAAAAAATGAGAATTTATTTGATTTTTTTAAACTAAAACCAGAAAAATTTCACATGGGAATGGGCAATTTTCTGTCAAACATTTTAATGAAAATAAGATTTTTCCAACTAGAAGTCTGACTATCCTTTCACGTGCCTCCTCTTGTAGATGTCATAAGTGAAGTGATCAGTGGAGTAGGCTTCAGCTAAAAGGGGGATCTGCGATTTTTTTGCAAGATAGCATCTTTCTGAAATGTTCTCCATTGGGCTGCTAGGTAAAGTCTATGTAAGGGCACTGGCAAGCTTAGCTCTACTTTCAGAGACAGTTCAGTTTCAGAGATACCTTTTTACAGTTCTAAAATGGAAAATACCATCAATAATGTTACCGTCTCTAACCATATAAAATGCACTCATTGAATGTATTGTTCATACCCCCTTTTTAAAAGCATTTTATATTCTGCTACTGAGCATATCATGATCCCCAGTCTAACTCATACCAAACCCAAGACAGACAGAAATAGAACAACAGGCTGACAAGAATCCCTTTTAGCATCTAGAACCTAGATGTCTTGGGTTACTAACCTGTGCTGTAGCTATTGCAGCAAGCCATCTCTCAGAGACTGGTTTTTGCTTTCAAGGTAAAAAGTATATGATCATCTTTGTGTTCTGGACAATTTAGCTGTAAAACCCCTGTTGTTTCTGACAACAGCAGAAAYCCCCCTGTGGAATTCACTTTCTGTGTTTCATAGTTGCCTATTATTATGCTGCACTATGCACATAAACATTGCAAGCAGGAACTAGGAGCAGCTCAGCTCTTAGCTTCCCCGGTCTCACAAGAATGCCATGACACTAAAAAACACTAAACTAAAAGCAAACTATCTGTTAGATCTTTAATTAGCAATCTAAATGGTGTTTGCCAGGAGGAATTTTGAATTCAGTTATCCAAACAGAAGAAATTATCTAGCCTCTCAATACCACTCAAGTAATTATAATACTTTATTTTCTGTTTCAGGAACCTTAAAAAATAAAAAGCAAATTTAAAAATGATAGGAGGTATCAGTTTTATATCACATAGAATCATCTGTTAGAAAGGAAAGGCTTAACATTACCTGAGCTTCAGACCACTTCTGCTAGAAAGGAATTGGCAGGACTGTCTCAAGCAAGGCGAGCAGGTTGCAGAATTCTTGATTTCCCCACTAAAACAGTCAACAACAGTGTCAAGGCCAACTGTGATAGTTTCATGTGCATCTGTACCACAGAAACCACACAACTAAGATCAGCAGGTCATTTCATGTGGGTTGTGATGTGGTAAAGTGTCAGAAGGATTGGACAGTGACGTGGCTTGAGAACTGGCTGAAAGGCAGAGCTCAGAGGGTTGTCATCAGTGGCGTGGAGTCTAGTTGGAGGCCTGTGGCTAGTGGTGTCCCCCAGGGCTCAGTACTGGCTCCCATCCTGTTCAACTTTTTCATCAATGACCGGGATGAGGGGACAGAATGCCTCCTCAGCAAGTTTGCCGATGATACCAAGCTGGGGGGAGTGGCTGACACACCTGAGGGCTGTGCTGCCATTCAGAGAGACCTGGACAGGCTGGAGAGCTGGGTGCAAAGGAACCTGCACCTAGAGAGGAATAACCCTATGCACCAGTACAGGCTGGTGGCTGACCTGCTGGAAAGCAGCTCTGCAGAGAAGKACCTGGGARTSCTKRTGGAYRACAAGTTGACCATTAGCCAGCAATGTGCCCTTGTGGCCAGGAAGGCCAATGGTGTCCTGGGGTGCATTAGGAAGAGTGTTGCCATTAGGTCGAGGGAGGTGATCCTGGCCCTCTACTCAGCCCCAGTGAGGCCTCATCTGGAGTACTGTGTCCAGTTCTGGGCTCCCCGTACAAGAGAGACATGGAGCCACTGGAGAGAATCCAGTGTAGGGCTATGAAGATGATCAGAGGGCTGGTGCATCTGCCTTCTCAGGAACGGCTGCGAGAGCTGGGCCTCTTTAGCCTGGAGAAGAGAAGACTGAGGGGGGATCTTATCAATGTGTATAAGTACCTGAAGGGAGGGTGTCAAGGGGACGGGGACAAACTCTTTTAAGTTGCCCCATGTGACAGGACAAGAGGCACTGGGCAGAAATTGAAGCACAGGAAGTTCCGCCTGAACATGAGGGGGAATTTCCTCACTGTGAGAGTGACAGAGCACTGGAAGAGGTTGCCCAGAGAGGCTGTGAATCTCCTTCTCTGGAGATCTTCAAGGTCTGCCTGGATGCAATGCTGTCTAACATGCTCTAGGTGACCCTGCTGAGTGGGGAGGTTGGACAAGATATTCTCCAGAGGTCCCTTCCAACCTTACTGATTCTATGATTCTAGGATCCCTCAGAAGAGGCTGTATAGTCCATTATACTTTGCAAATATTAGCCAATACCAATCAAGTCTTTTTTTATTGCAAGTTGTACCAGATTTTTCAGCCCTGACCCTGACTCTCCTTTCCCTACATATCCATCTTAAAGTTTCTAGAATTAATCTCAAGGAGAAATTAAATATTTCCTTGTTTCTCTGTTCATAGACTGTAGGTTGCTTTGGGATTATGTTTATCAGCTGCTTTCTGACAGCCGGTACGAAAATTTCATCCGATGGGAAGATAAGGAATCCAAAATATTTCGGATAGTGGATCCCAATGGGCTGGCCCGGCTGTGGGGAAACCACAAGGTAAGAGAGCAATGAGATTTTCCTCCTATGGCACATCATCTTTTCAACATCATAGGGTTCATTAATAAATGGGAGCGAGTAAGAGAGCACATGCATAAAAAGTACTTCTGGAAAGCTGTAATCTTTCATTCTATGCACATTAGGGAAAAAAGCGCCCAACCTCAAACACTAAAACTTACCCTTTATATAAAGAACCTGTTGGTTCAGTTTAAAGACACTTATTATAAACATTTAAAAAACATTTAAAAATGTTTAATTATAAAATTACAAGGAAGACAAGAAGTAACGGATCTTCTCTCTCAAAGTGTCTCACTTCCTGAAACSTGATGCTAAGGATGTCTGGTCAGATGTGATCTGTGAGGAGCTGCACTACATCTCAGAGGAAGCTTTCTTTCTGTGTTCCTTTCTGTACCAACATTCACATTTCACACAGGAGTGAATATTGTCTTGTGATAGACACCAGATGTTATAGTGTTATGCATTTCCTTATAAGAGGATGATTCTACTTCATTAACTGTAAAGCAATTACTTACTGACAAAAATCATATTTGCAGTTTGGAGTTAACTGTGTGTATATGACTATAGGTATATGAGCAGTCAGCATAGATTTACAAAGGGGAAATCATACTTGATCATAGCCCTCTGTGATGAAATGACCAGCTCAGTGGATGAAAGGAGAGCAGTGGATGTTGGTTCTTCTTGACTTCAGTAAGGCTTTTGACGCTGTCTCCCATAATATTGTCATAGACAAACTGATAAAGCATGTACTAGATAAGTGGACACAGAGGTGTATTGAAAACTGGTTGAACTGCCATGCTCAAAAGGTTGTGATCAGTGTCATGAAGTCCAGCCGGGGGCCAGTCACTAGTGGTGTACCTAGAAGTGAATACTGGGGCCAGTATTATTTAACATCTTCATTAATGGCTTGGGTTGTGGGACAGAGTAAACCCTCAGCAAATTTGCAGATGATACAAACCTAGGAAGGGTGTCTGATACACCAGATGGTTGTGCTGCCATTCAGAGGGCCATCAACCAACTGCAGAAATGGGCTGATGGTACTCTCATGAAATTCAGCTAAGGGAAATGCCTAGTCCCGCCCCTGGGGAGGAGTAACCCTTAAAGGCTGTGGGCCAACCAGCTGGAAAGCAGCTTTGCAGAAAAGGACCTGGAGATCCTGGTGAACAAGTTGACCGTGAGTCAGCAATGTGCCCTTATGGCAATGAATGGCAACAGCATCCAAGACTGCATAAGGAAAAGTGTTGACAGCAGGGCAAGGTAAACTTTTCCCTCTACTCAGCCCTGGTGAGACTACATCTGGAGTGTTGTATCCAGTTCTGGGCTTCCCAGTACAAGAAAGACAAGGAGATATTGGAGCAAGTGCAGCAAGGGGACTCAAAGATGAGTAATGGACTGCAGCATATGAGGAGAGGCTGAAACAGCTGGGACCATTCAGCCTTGAGAAGAGAAGGCTCAGGGGAACCCTAGCAATGTACATAAATCGGATGAGATGGAGTACAGAAGACGGAGCTAAACTCTTCTCAGTGGTATCCAGCAAACAGCCAAGAGGAAATGGACACAAAATGAAATACACAAAAATTGATTTATACATAAGAATAAACTCTTTTACTGTGAAGGTGATTGAATACTGCAACAGGTTGCCCAGAGAAGTTCTGAAGTCACCATCCTTGGCAATATTTAGAACCTAACTGGGCAATGTCCTGAGCAATCTGCTCTGAGCAGAGGGATTAGACTAGACAGTTTCTAGAGGGTCCTTCCAACATCAATGATTTTGTGATTCTTTGTATATGTATACATAGCTGACAATCTTGATAATGTCAAGATTTTCTGATGTGAGTCATGGCTTATAAGAACGTCTGTCTTGGTTTGCCACACTTGGAGAGTTCTGCCCTTATCCCTACCTCCATGCTGACAATCAGGCTTTATCATCATGTCTCATGTTGGGTGTGTAAAACTGAAGCTACTAGTCACTTGGGAAACAACACCCGCTTTTTAATGCAGAACACATGCTATTTCAGGGGGGTTCCAAATGAGCAAAGTCTAGATTTTTGCAGGGAAGATATTGTCATTCTTAGTGTTTAAGTGCCACAGGAGCTCTTTCTATGGCCTCTCTTAGTAGAGTTCTCAAGGTTGCAGCAAACAAAGAAGGTCTATTCTTAAGAGGCATTTTAGGCAGACAGATCAGTCTGATTTAGTATAAAGCTAGGTCAACACTGCAGACTTGTGCCTGATCCTGGACTGGCAGAGCTGTGCCAAGCTAAACTCCTGAAGGTTTTCAGAGCAAGAGCATGCTTCCACTAGTTCGGCTTGTTTAGCCTGTGGCAGGGCAGCTGCTTTATAATCCTGCAGACACAGCTTTGCCAGTATAGTTGTCTCTGTGCTATAAGTTTCTTTGCCAGCATAGTAACCAGTGCACTCTGGACCAGAAAAACGTTCTTCATCTAGGCATACCCTAAGGGACTGATCCCACTATCCCAAGTCAGGTGGCTACTATAGAGACTGCCCACATACAGCTCTGCCAGTACCCATCACTGCTACCTTGTGAAACCCTCAGCCTAAGCATGGCTATACTTCAGTCACCCTGCAGTGCTCTGTAAGTGGTGAATCAGCTCTGGCTGTAGCGTTTTGCAGTCAGCAATTCCAAAAATGAAGGGGATGCTCAAAGAAGCAGAGGTATAGCCTAATGGACTTCTTGATTTATACCAGTATAATGAGAGGAGAAACAGGCTGTCACTCTCTGCAGTGCTCTGTAAGCATTAACTATTTAATGAAGGGGAGTCCCAGAGGAACAGTGCTCTTAGGAATTGCTGACAAATGCAGTCTATTAGCTATTGTTCTCATACTTTTACAAGAGGTGTCACATCTCACGTGGTTTGAGCATCTCCCTCCATTTAATGTCTCCTTTTGTGGTTGATGAATTTTTTTTTTATGTGTGATCCAAGAAAGTGTAGAAAAACCTCAGTGGGAATTTTTGGTAGACATTCTTGCTTAAATTGTCCTATATGAAAAGAGACCCATTCGCTTTCCTTGATGAGGGCTCGAGGGGCAGGATGGGCCTGCAAGCTGCAGAGGAACAGAACATGTAACTTCTTGAACTGACTTGATTACTTTGCTAATTGTGATAGTTCTGCAGCKCCTTTCAGGGCTTAGAAAGGGTTTAATGAATTATCTCACCATACTTTTGTGTTTGCTTTTGAAAAAACAGAACAGAACAAATATGACTTATGAGAAAATGTCCAGAGCCCTACGCCACTACTACAAACTAAATATTATCCGGAAGGAGCCAGGACAAAGGCTTTTGTTCAGGTAATTTTTTCTCTTCTTTGCTATTCCTTTCTTTAGGCAATTAGTTCTGAAGCTGCAGGGTGGAATTGCATGTGTGGCACTTCACTGCACAACACACAGTTAACAGTGTGCATGTATTTTCAAAAGCTGTCCAGGCCTGTGCTTCCCCATTTCAAAGGCAACTGCACCAGTTTACAAAATACAGACCTGTCTCAGTGATGAGTGTAGTCAATGAAAGTCTTACCAGTGGCTTCATTGGGCTGCACTGTTGTCAAAGACCTTAGCTAAATGGTTCATTAACTAAGCCAGATGACTGGAAAACCCACTCCCAATTCACATCAGACACAGCTGGAAGCTATGCAGAGATCGGACATTTCATCAAGTGCATCACAGAAGAGAAGAGCTGATGAGCATGTCTTCAGTGGTGCAGCCCTGAGTTCAGAAGAGACCCTACGCTGAGGGAAGGAAAAGGGACCTGCAAGAACCGTTCATAAAGTATGAAGCATCAGAATGGATGCTAAGACCAAGGATCTAGAAACTAGGGCCCTAACCAGAGTGGAGCAGAGAGTTACTGTATGTAATAACCTGGCAGAGCCTTAAGCAAGAATGTCTCAGGTCTGTTCGGACAAGACCAGTGAATCCTAGTGTCAAAGTCTGATTTGCAGAGCACTGAACTCAGACCAAAGACTGCTTTGATGTCAGTGGTCTGGATCTAGTGACGTTCTTGGAAGTGATACCCGTAGGAAGACCATATTGGAGTTTGTTGTCTTAAATGGCATAACAGAACTACCCTAACACTCAAACTATCTACAGCTGAAAAGGTTTCTGTGGAATGTCTTGTTTATGTGACTTTTAAAAAGAAACTGAAAAGAGGATGGAAAGTAAAAGAAGGAGTCACAGGCAAAATCAATTAAGTAATTTTAGTTTTCTTGTGGAAAGTTAAAATGAAGTTGCCCCGCAAGCAGCAGGACTAAGGGTGTCTGGATTCCTATGAATTTGTGCCAAGACTGTGCTTTAGGGGGAATTCTGCAATACCTAATAATGGGTGTGCTTATATTGGAGCCTTTCGTTTGGTGACAGCACAAACAAAACAGGAATCTCTTTCCTCAGCTAGACTCCTGTTTATTAATATAATTGCTTATATTGGAGCCTTTCGTTTGGTGACAGCACAAACAAAACAGGAATCTCTTTCCTCAGCTAGACTCCTGTTTATTAATACCCTTGAAACCTCTGTTCTTCTGTCAGATTTACCCCATATTGACCAACAGATTCAAAGGTCACAAGGGAGCATAAAGCATGTTCACATAAGCCTTATTTCCTTTGGAAACTAAGGGGGAGGGAGAGAAGAGGGAATATTTTTTACTATTTCCCATTAAAAAGTTATTGATGTTGTATTCTTAGTCCTATTTATATCTAAAGAGAACAAGAAGAAAAGCTGCAGAAAATCAGTCCATTAATGTGCCTTTCTTGGCTATTTCTCACAAACACAGAAGTAATGGCAAATGTAACTTTCTTAGTAACATGGGCAGTTGTCTTTTACAAATTTCTGTACAGGGCTTTTAGCAAAACAGAGTCAGAGAAGGAGCTCTAATAGAGTGGCTGAAAGTCATTGCAACAAAAGAGGTCGGAGCTATTCTTTAATTCATTAGTATGTGGCTTTTGGGGGGGGAATTTATTCAAATAGTATTAAAGATACCCATGCTTTGGGTTCTTTGACATAATTTAAAAGRCAGACTAGAAGGAACACCCCAAGTGCTGCCACAGAGTTCACATCAGTCCATTTCCCACGTATTTTAGGAAACTAAGCAGACAGAAGGTGGGGGATGGTGGGATCATTCTCTGTTTTGATTTCATGCTCACTGAGATCACCAGGATGAGTATGGGGTTTAAATCAGGGCACAGTCTGGCCTGTAGGCTTTGGGGAGTTTTCACTGTAAATCCAGGGACTAATTCACCATTTCTGCATGCCAGTTTTTCACCAGTGTAACACCATTTTTATTAGCAGAGTTCTTCCAGTGTACAAATGGGAGTGACACAGCAGTGAGTCATCATAGCCATTTTTTTCCCTAAATACATATGTGCACATGATTTCCAAAATTAGAAGGGGTGGCAAAAGGTTAGTTCCAGGCTGTGATAAGCATTTGCTGAGAGACTCCAGATTTTTCAGACTTCAACCTGAAAGTCCTAAGCTTTATAACCTCAGAGGCAGAAAAGAGGCAAGTCTTGCCCATTAATTTCAACAGTGATTTTTCTGGGTCAGCGAGAGTAACGAGGCTTCTGATAGTTGGTTTTGTTTTCATTGGGGCAAGGATACTGAGCATATCATCAACCTGAAATAAAACCAACTCCTCTGATTAACACATTTTGTACTGTTCTGTGTTAGCCAGTAGATCATTAATGAAAGACTGTGTGAAATTCTGTAATGTGTCCAGCATAAATGAATTTCATCCTAAATTTTTGCAGAAGCACTTATGAGGTGGGAAAGTGATTTGTGTTAAGCTAGGATTTCATTCTTCCTGTGCCACTGTCACTTCCTTCATCAAATCACATCAAATTCAGAAAGGAAAAGCAAGAGCTTGTCTATGCAGACATAWCCAAAAGCGTACTGGCAAAGATTAAGGCTGCAGACTGGAAGCCTAGTGGATGTCCTTGCCATTTCGATTTTGCCATGTCTCCCCAGAGGTGGTTTCTGTTTCTAGCCCCCTGCAGATGTACTGCATCAAGACATTAGTGCTGGGAGCTGTGGCATTCATTTATGAAGGTCACTGCTGCATTACTTCTGCTTGGCTAGAATCACATACGAGGAGACTGCCTTTGCTCACAGGTTCTTTTTCCCAGTTAAGACCTAGCCCAAAAGATTTCCCTTCTGGAGCTGAGGGCTTTCCATTTCCTGGAAMTTGTTCTGACTTAGTCCTTGGCTTTTGTCACCCCTGTTCCTTTGGTATTTCTATTCCTCTTCACTCAACAACACATAAAGCTGCAAAAACCAGTAGCCTTCTATCTCTTCACATCTTGGAAGTGCTTTTGCCTTGAAATGCACTAACAATAGAGATTCTTAACATTTCTGTTGCCAGTCTCCATAAAGGAGTGGACATGTGGCATACTGTCATCTCAAACAGCAACAGCAAACAAAATGAGGGAAAAGACTCAGTGAATTATTGATCTCTGGGAAAGATTATGTGTTTTGGTTCAGATCTGGACATTAAAGGAGGGGCAGCAGTAAATGCCTGTGATTTTTTTGATTGCCTTCTCAGGTAAGCGGAGAGAAGACACCAACAGGCTAGGGGAAAGGCTGGTAACTACTAAGTCATAGGGAGGTTGCAGCGAAGAGAAATTTGGGTTCTATAGCACTCAGGGACATCAGCATCTTTATGAAGGGAAAAGCTGAGACCATGGGGAAATCTACTTGCCTCTCTGTTTTGCAGGTTCATGAAGACCCCAGATGAGATTATGAGTGGCCGAACAGACCGTCTCGAGCACCTTGAATCCCAGGAACTGGATGAACAAATATACCAGGAAGATGAGTGCTGAAGAGAAGTGGTGCACCACCTCTCTGGGTCCATGGGAGAAACATCTGCCTGGATGGCCAGTATGGTTTGGGAGGGGAAGCAACACATAGAGCAGAACTTGGGGTCGCCACTTAGCTTGAAGACCATGCAGGACCTGAAGCACCTTAACAAAACAAAGTAACAGGCAGAAGTGGTGCTGGCAGCAAAGGGGAGAAAGCCTGGACTTATGCACTACTTCACTGTTCCTACAGAGTCTCCCTTGAGTTCTTTCTTTATTTTTGGTTTGTTTCAGTTTGGGGAGGTGTTCCCCCCCCCCCTTAATAAACATGCAGTTTGACTTTCCTTATCTCATATCTCACATAGGACAAGACCTCAGATTTTTCTTTCTTTTTTTCTCTCTTTTGTTTTCTGGAAGGCTTTCCTATGGAAATAGAGTGCTCTTATTTTCTGTGCAAGTCTCATAACATAACACCACATAAAACGGTAGCAACATGGAAGCGATTTGCTCAAGGGTTCCAGTTTGTTCAGATCATTTACTTGTGCTGCCACTGGGAAAAGCTACCAAAAGAATTTACCACACATATCTGTCCAGTGAAGAGGCGTTACCCTTCACATATAGRCTGGGACATCTTCCGAGCATAGCTTGGGCTCACAATGGGTCCTGCAAGTCACTGTYAACTACTGGCATATGGACCAAAACCAATCACCTAAGTGCTCCGGGGAGGAGAAACATAAATGTGACAAACCTTTGCAATATTCTGATGTTGAATTTTCCCCTCCCCCCCTCAGCAGTAAAGAAGTGATAGAATGGAGTGGAGGAGAATATATATACATATATGTATGTATGTATGTGTGTATATATATGTACACACRCATATATATATTTTACATATGTACTGATATAAACCTCACAACATATCCGCAATGCAGAATTTCAGCTAAAAGCCCTCTATCAGAAAGCTAAGGTTGAAACTTCTATGATTACACAAGGGGGGGGGGGTTTGCCCTGCACCTGCTCACAATTTTGGAGTGAACGACCATTCCTTGCATCTTAGAGAAAAAGCAAAGGGACCCATCACACAGTCTGTATTTCTCAGAAACCTCTCCAGGATCCATTTGTGCTACTGGAGAGGCAGACGATTCACCAGTCTGAAAACTGCTGATAGAGAGATGGAGGCGAAATAGCTGTACTGATATCTTGTAACTGATCTTGTCTTTGTTCTGGGGTTTATTTTTTTTATGCCTCCCACTGCCCTCTCCCACCCCACAGCTCTGCCATCAAGGGATCTCATTTCCCCATTTTTAATGTGATTTGAAAGACAAGAAAAGAAAACCCTACAACCACGTTGCTTTCTTGGTTTTTGGTTTTGCCTTAGTTGGAGGATGCCCCATTTGTTACATCCCCAGTTTGGTTTGCAGCACCAAGAGTACTTTGCATGAGACTAAGAGCCATGCTAGTGTGCTGGCACAAAGTTCAGCAGTCTTTAATGCCCAATACTAAAGAAACTTCTGACCTTTCTCATTTTACATTGCTTGGGCCAYGATGACGGGAAAGTCTGTGGTGTCCAGGTAAGCAGTAATCCATCATCAATGGTTCCTGTTATTTGAGGGAATAGCTAGCAATATCTTTGCAAAGGGAGAAGATGTACAGACAAACTGTGCAGGAATCACATGATGTCTGGAAGAAAGCAAGTCCACATCAGTTCATTAAAAACGGAAAGCCGTTTTTAGTATGTCTAGTACGTGGGAACACAGGTACTAGAAATGGAACCAAAAAACAAGGTCCGTTCCCATGACAGAGTTTTTATCAGCTATTAAACCAACACAGTATTTGATCTTACCACATATTTAACAAGAAGGTTAATCTATCCAGAAAAAATGCTATTTGGCAATGAATAATGTCTCATATGTTTAAGCAGAGATTGTCCAATTTCACAAAAGCCTTTACTGAGTCACAAATTGTAGAAGGAAAGGCTCTGTTAAGGGCAAATATAGGCATCATAAAATAAGGAGAGATTTTTCAGAGCCAGTATCTGATGAAGACAGACAGAGCATACATCTCTCCCTGAGCTTTTTCCAGCTGCATTTTTTTTTAATCCTTAGTCAATATGTTACTAGTCCCAGCACACCAAGTACTTGACTTTTTCTGCCACAAAAGAAAAGACACAGGAGCATGTATCAGAGGGAAGAGCAGATGATGTGTCGCCTGTCTGCCATGTCTCTGCCATGCTCTGAGCTCCTGAGGTGTGAAACTGGGGGGACACTAACGGATGTCAGTGGTCACAGATTTGAAACCAAAGGGCTTTGAAACCAAAGGGCCAAGGATTTACTGTGCTCAGTTACCCTGCTTCAGGGCACACAGTTTGCAGCTCTGGCTTAGGAGCAGCTGCTCACAGCTGGGGGAAGGGGGCGAGGTGCATCCTCTTGCTCAATGCATGGCACAGAGGAGACATAAGAAAAAGTCAGAGGAGAATGTGAACAAGAGAGGAAATACAAAGATCTAAAATGATCAATTAAAGTCCTTGCTGGTTTCTTTTATTTCTTAGAATGCTTAGTGGCAGAAAGAAACAGGGGTTGTGCTGAGAACAATTCATATCCTGTACTGTTCTTCTTGTGATGATTGTGTGAACAGCATTATTTTCTTCTTTTTCCTTCTTTTTCATTTCTGTTCCAGCTAGTGTTATGAGATGGTGAAAAACCAAGGATAGGAACCCTTATATTTAAAGTGCTCTGCTAAGTCACAAGTTTTATCACGGCCAAAGTGAAAGCTGCAATATACAAGGAACTAGAGACAATCCAACAGTATAAGCCCATATCATCACCATTTATGCTAGCAAAAAAATTTCATCTTCAACACTGGGTAAAAGAGGAAAAAGCAAGGAATCCTGAAATCACGTGTTTCCCTATGGGAAAATTCTGTAGACAAATGGTCACCAAAAATACAATCACTTTCACCTGCAAAATCGAAGTCAAAGGAAACAAATATTTTCTGGTGACTGGAAGTATCTTCCAGTCATATGTAAAGGCCATATAACTTCTCCACCATAACTGTAGAGAAGAAGTTCTCTCAAGTCTCATGTTAGCCAAAATGAAAATGGTCTTTGTACTTGGAGTAGGCCATTCCCACAGTGAAATGCCCTGGCTCATGTTGTCTCCTCCTTGCACTGGGTCTGTGTGGCACAGAGGAGAGCAGAAGTGAGTGGCACAGATGACACCACAGCTGCTCAGACTGCAGAGGCTTGAGACATATTGTGGAACCCCCATGACTGGAAATGTCATTGAGGCCTTGGAAGCAAGTTGACTAGTGATAATTAGAAAACAAACACCCAAACCAGGCTACAGCAGCTGCAGGAGGCAGATCCCTGTCTAACTCACATCCACATGGCAAACACATGGAGTGCAGACAGAGCATTACCATCCTGAGCTACAGGAACCCTGGGCTACTGGTCTAGGCTAGCAAAAGTAATGCTGTCTTGCCACTGACCCTAATGTCCCTCCCCAGTTTCTGAATTCTCAGCAGCAAAGCAGCCAAACTTTCTGCCTTTTCCATCAAAGCAAGACAGAAAAGAAAAAGTCTAAGAAATGCCTGACAATGGATCTTCACATTATGTGGTTAAGTAGGACTTTCATTGACATCGACTTATTACAAGTCTGTGCAAGTCACAAGTCAGGACATGCTGTAGTTCCATGACAAAATGTCTTCCTGAGACAGGTTGGAGACCTTTGGCTGCCTCTCCATCCTGAGAACACTACTGGGGCCCTTTATGTGAACACTAAGTTGCTGCAGCCCTATCCAAATTTCCCACTCCACACATGCATTCTTCCGCTTTCTCCTTGTCAGGCTGCAACCATGTGCAAATTCTGAATGCAGCAGTTGGAGATTTTTTWAAAAAAATAAAATTCTAGCTTGTTTTTATTCATGATGGCTTTTTGTTTTTTTAAGGTGTGGGGTTTAAGGGACTGAATCAAATGAATGTAAGAAACAAACAAAAAAAGCCTATTCTCAGGGCCAGTGAGTTGCAAATAATTTTTAAAATGCCTGTAATTACATTCATCTCAATAAAAAAAATTTAATATAAAAATGAGAATACCAAATTTTGTTGGTGCAGTCATTGCTAAAAGCTCCTTTCTTTTTTAAGAACAATGCTACCCAAGATATACAGCACGTAGCAGCTATTTTCAGTCATGAAAAGAAATGTGCAGGCTTTCCATGTATGAACCTATGTGACCAGAGTCTGGATCTTCCCTGAAAAGCTGGTTGGAAAAGCTAATCCAGTCCCTTGCAGTATTTACTTTGTTGTCTGCCATTAGAGATCAGTAAAAAGTGCCTCACCAGTGTTTAGATGAGTGTACCTAGTCCTCTTCTCTTGTCTTGGAGAGGGCATAAAAGCAAAAAACAAAACTGAGGCACAGTGATGACTCCTGCAGCTTCTTCTTCTATAGCTAAACATGCCAGTTCAAGTAGCTTGAGAACAAGAAGTTTTCTCTGTGGTATTTATCTTTGCAAATAGGGCTAGAAACACTACCAGTAATGCACTGTACTTCTAATATGTGTTATCTAGTCCATCCCCTGAGCCTAGTAAGACCCAGAGACCTGCGCAAATAGATTTGGTGCCACCAGCCTTCTCCTAAGAGGAGAACAAGACAATACGGTACAAACAACTCGCTGCCACAAATCACTTTCTACTGCAGTGCTTCCTTCCTGTTAAGTGGTGTTATTAGCACTTATAGCAACATCAGGCCTGTGGAGGGTTCATGCTCCTTGAGATAGCTGCTACTGAGTGTTTTATATCATGAGGTAAGGAATAAGCACTAAACACACCACTGTGAACCCAGACGACACGCAAAGAGGAAACTCTCCAAGTCTGCTGCTCCACAATTCTGTCCCACCAGGCCATTTCCCTTCATTTTAGAAGAGGAGATAATGTATTCTACACACCATTGCAGCTTTCTATTGCAAACACTGCAGTTTGAAGGGGAAGTTTTCAGTGGTTTCAGCTAGCACTCCAGTAAGAATTGGTCTTGGTGCTGCGTCTTAAATCCGGAGTGAAGTTAGAGAATATCCTTTGGCCATCCCAGCCATGCTAAATTACATCTTTGCCTTCTATTTTTAAAATCAGATCAGCACTAAAAAGAAAGACATCAGGCCAAGACAAACTAGGCAGTCATGGATGATGCATATATTTGTAGACTATGGCTAGCACAGGCACCCACAGTGCAAACTTTCTCCATCCTATTCCCTAGCTTTGGCTGGGAGACAACTTGCAAGGGTGTCAGTGAGGAGCTCAGGTACTGTCCATACACCCTGTGACTTACCAAGGCTGCCAGTAAGGCAGTGACAGAGGCACTTTTTAATATAGAGAAACCTATTTTAAAGTAATCTTTAGCAGGAACTTTTTCACTTCTCCAAGCTAAGTCTCCATCTGTGAAGTATCAGCAAACAAGCATATTTTTTTTTCCCCTCAAAGTTTAAATCAATTCAGGCAATTCTGATTTCAGTTTGAAACCCAAGCTGCTGCTTAGCAATCTAGAAAAAGCCTCTTTAGAAAGGTGTGATGGCAGGAGAGTGTGCACTCCCACTGGTTTGCAGCCACGAAAATGAATCACCTAACAGAAAGAACTGGACGAGGGTGCGAATTGGGAGGGAGGAGCAAAAGAGCAACAGTCTGGTTTAAGCTTTCCCCAGGTGAAGGATGGCCTCCAAAGGGCCTGAAAAAGAACATGGCAAAACTGAACAGTGATGAGCTTTGCAGCACCCACTCCTGAAAGAGGTGAGGACAAGAAGTGCCATGAGATCAATACCTAGGCTGCAACACAAAGCACAGGAGAGGACAGTACCTACCGATGAACAAAGACATGTCAAGAGTTCCTTCATTCTAGATTTTCCYACTTGCTTTTCCCAACCTATACAAAAATTACATGTGGTTTTGTAGCCAAAGCAAAAAGATAAAAAAAGGGCCTGTCTTCTCACCTTCTTTCCTCCTGCTGGCTCTTTCCTCACCTCACTGCCTTAAAAACAGCAGAGTGAGATCTGGATGTTAAGCAGCCAGCTGTCAAGTGCACAGTAAGACATCTGCGTGTCAGGCACAGCCGTGCGTGTGCCACTGTCGAGCGCCGGAGACCTGCCACACTCTAGCTTCCTCTCTCGGCCGGAGCTGGCATCCAATGGCAGGAATGTCATTAGGTAATTAAATAGTCTTTTTCTTCCTCCCTTGTGGCAATAATATTCTATGCCTGCTGTAACATCCCTCATTTATTCAAAAGGACAGCACTGATATTGCTTTAGAATTATTTTCCACAATAATCATAGGAAGCCAGGCAATCTATTTGTCTATCGACTGACTTTTCCATTGCCATGCGTGCATGGAGATTACCTACTAAAGGGTTCCTCATGAGGCTTGGGTTGTACGTAAGGGTTCACTGTGCAGGATATTGATTTCTCCTAGTTATTCTTATCAGACAGAGGCAAGCTTAACATACAAATGGAAAAAAAAATCTGGCAACTGCTTTGGGGCAATGCACATGTTTACTTCATCTTTTATATTTACTGTCCAGTTGTCATCTAAAAAGAGGCAGCGCAGCTCTATCAATCTTGGAAAAGCACCATCAGGATACCAACACTGAAGCTGGGCTGAGTTACAGTATACCAAGCAGACTCTCTTTCTGCAGCTGTACCAAGCTGGTTCCCAAGAACTACAACTCATATTTAGGAAAAAAAGAAAACACAGAGTCCTCGTGTAGGACAATAGAGGTCATTATGACCGACACGATCAGTTGTAAAACCTGCAGGGACACATCAATCTTCCTGCCTCTTGCAAACACCTGTGCACAAGGTTTCCCAGCATCAGAAAGTGTTGGGAGAACAGCCGCAACAGGAAGAATGATAACTGTTCAGGAATTGGAATTGATCTCATGCCACCTGATAAACATTATTAGCCTGGGGTTGTTGATTTGAAGCCAAGCTCTGCTAAATGGACAAAGTTTTCAAGTGAACCCTTCACGGTGTTTGACAAGGTAAAGGGAAGTAACTGGAATGAAGACAGTGTGAACAAAGCAGGCATTGTTTGCCATGAGCTCGGTAAAGCTGTAAATTTACAACTCCACAGAATAAAATGAGGAAAAATAGCAGGCATGGCAAATGGAAACGGAGGCAAATAAGGGGTTAGTTCAGACAATCACAAAATTTAAGGCCAGAAGTGTTTACCATATGACATGTACCCCAAAGGCCATTATGTTTCCATGCACCTTCCCAAGCACAGGGCCAAGGGCAGTAGTTTTTGCTTGGCTAATGTATGCCTGCAGTATACGAGCCAGTCTCGATTCAAAGACCTGAAGGATGAGGAATGCATTTCCTTTGTACCACAAGCTAATCATCCCCAGAATCAAAATCTGTTCCTTCCTTTCTACTTAACCCTATCTTAATTCCACCTTTAATCATTAACTTTCATTATGCTTTTCCTCACTGAATTCCTGTAAAACCCAGTATTCCCACCCATACACTAAGATACTTACAGTCTGCAAAAAAAATGCACCTCATAGTCTTCTTTTTCAGTTGTACAAGCAGAATGCATAATGCAGCATAGGATAGACCTGTTTTAGCTAATGCCAGCCCAAAAGTAGAATGCACTTGGGAGGGAAGCCCCGGGCAAAATTAGTTGGAAATTTCTGCAATAAAACATTTTCTCCAGCTCTTGAGCCAGTCTACCTACATTTTGTCTACTTTTGCAAGGAACTAAGACTCAGGTAAGGTCAGGGAGGAGCTTTCCAGAGGTGGTGCTGCCAGCTGAGGGAAGGGGAGGGGAGCGCTGCAGGATGCAGTCATGTTTGTCTTGGTGGGTGCTGTCTGGGCTGTTGCTGTGAGAAAGGCTTCAAAGGCACTTTCATCTCCTTGGGGCTGTCTGGCTGATGTGAAACAGAAAGGGAAACTCATATGAAGGTGCCATTTTAGTTCCTGAGAGTCCAGGTACCCCAACAATCACGCTTCTTCCAAACTCCCATCTAAGAGGTGAGGTTTTCCTCCCTGCCTTGGAATGACCCTGGGAAGAAAGCCTGCAAATATAGTAGCGAAGGAGTTACTAAAAGGCCCATTTCCTTATTTCCTCTGAAAATGTTGGCAGTGTTGGTTAATACTCTTGGGAACACACTGCCTGAAAGACTAGGGATCCTTCCTCTCCACATTCATTCTTGGATCACATAACAGTGCCTTATCCAAATTCACACCTGAAAACCTCAGTGGAATAAACAAGCAAGACTAATTAACATGAATCATTAAGTGCAGTTTGCATAGCCAGGACCTCACTCAAAATTCAATTCAAATAGTCTAACCCGCTCCTGAAATTTCTTCCACGTTGCACAGAGCAGGAAGCAAACAGGCCAGGCAGATTTGCTGTTCAGGCATTAACAGTTTCATGTGTGATGGCCACATTCTGGCTCTGGTAAAGTCAATGGGAATCCTGACGCTTGCTTTGGCAGGGCCAGGAATTCGCCTGCACCACTCAGAGAGTGCTACATGGACTTCTCCGAAGCCTGTTCTTCTCCCCCCCCCCCCCAAAGTGAGAAGCAGCATGGGCAACAGCCACATAAACTGCCCTACATTCTTGCTCTGCTCCAGTCTAGGCTGTACAAAATCTATGCGCTGTAGAGGTCTGAGCAGTGTCCAGAGAAAATAAAAATATGCAGTAAAAATTGAGACTTTGCTACAAAGCTTAATCTCAACAACAACCTTCTCGAAAAAGCCAGTTACAATCCTGGAGTCAAAAGCATAAGAATTTTTTTTGATGGTACTGTAGAGAACTGTTTTCAGTAGTGATGTCTGCCAGCTCCCAACACATATAAACTGAGAGCAAAAAAAAATACAGAGTCAAATCCAGTTATCAAGGACTTGGAAGTGTCCAGGGTTATCACGTCAGGTGATTTCCAATTCCTTTCATTAGAAATACTTTGACCCCAAAGTATAAGCCTCATGTAAAAAAAAAGGGGGGGTTCATGCAATTAGGCCAAGCCTATCTCAACGTATAAGAACAAATGGCCCAATTCTCCAAAGGATGATTATGTCACAGTTTTCACTGAATTCAATAGAAACTACTGATTTCTATTTAGAAACCATACTGCTTATTTAGACTTTTAAATATATTGATTCTTTATTTGAGCACACTGTTAACCCTGCCTTGTATTTCTTTCTAAATTGATCAGATCCAGCAGCTTCACAGAGTTTTTCTTGCCTAACATAAAGCCCCAGACACTTCCACATGTTCAAACAGCCTCTCTGCTCACTGGATTATGAGGTTGGCAGCAGTCTGGGTTGGGGGATGAGTACAAAGCACAGAGCACACAGCAGAGAACTGGGTAAGCAATATCCCTCAGAAAGTCTCATCACAAGGGCTGATCTCAATGAGGAAGGATAGGAACAAACCAAGAGTACCTAGTGCCATCTGAGATAACCAGCAGCATCCAGCATCCCGTAAGTCTCATACTTACAGGTGCATTTACCTGTAGTTAATATCAAATCATTGCATGCTCAAGAAATAAAAGGGTATCTAAGGTATCACACTCATTTCAGCCCCCAGCTCACACAGCATCCTAGTTGAGGTAGTGTCACTAGTACAGAACTAGCATTAAACAAGCATAAGAGTAGTTACAGCTGGTCTCACAAATCAGGAAAATCCAGTTTTTTCATTGCTTAATTCCTCTTGAAGAGATAAACAGTTCCATCCCTTCAGGGAAAGGCCTGGCTACAGAAGGGGACTGGCAGTCTCTCACTGGGGTCTGCTTAAACCCTTCAAGGGAGCCCCTCTATGGCCAGATACAGCCTTCAGCACCTCTGTTTCCCAGACTGGAACCAGGAGGTACGAGTAACCTGCCTACCCAGGATGCCATAAGATTTAAGGTATTGTGAGAGAGGGCTTTGCAAGTGCACAGTAGTGTCTGTAGGAAAGAGCTAAAATTAGCAGATCATTCTCACACATAAGAGCAACCCAGGGATTCCTTAGACCTTGCAACACTTTCACCACACAGGACACCAAACCCTCCCTTGCACTGTGCCATGCACAGGTACATAAAAGGATCGCAGCACCACCAAAAAGGATAAAGAAGGCTAGTTAGCAATGAATAAATAATAACTGGGCATTTGTCTAACAGCTAGTGTGCCAATAAATAATTGAAATCTTTATTACAATTGAAGTACAAGTGTACAAGCAAACAAACAGCTGCTGCAGCTAACACCAATGAAACAGCAGCTGTCTGGACAGGGAAATAATTATATACAGATTCCTTTTCATATTAAACATCTTCACCTGGTTTGGGAATGACAGATGACAAAGACACTATAGCGGGAGAGGATAAAGTCACCTTTTTACCTTCATGAAAAGCACAACCCAACAGAGACATTTTTAAGTGACACTGTGGAGAAGAAATTGTGAATTGCTATGGAAATAACCCAGCTGTCATGCTCTAGACCATCAGGTGATCAGCAAAAGGGATGGGGCTCCCCTAACTGCAGTATGCTTGGCTGAAGACAGGAAAGTGCACACCACTGGAAGGAGCAGAGCTAGAGATGCTTTTCAGTTACTACTGAAAAGCAAACAACAGACCACGACTATGACTGTGAGACACTGATTGGAAAAGGGTAAATATTTATATGGGAGAATTTTAGAAAGAAGGAAACATTTTTCATTTAACTGTAAATCTTCTAGGAAATTCTTCATTTTTCAAATTAAAATATTATCTTTAAATTCAAAACAACCGTTTTTCTCCTGACTTTTGTTTACAAAAAAAGGAAGAATTTCAACTCTGCCCCTTTTCTTCTCTCCTCCACAGAACATCAGCCAAGCCCCATCATTTTTCAGGAAAAAAATGTAGTGAGGATTTCCCGAGCAGCTGTAGCTGCTGCTGTGGAGAGGAAAGCGGAGTGATCCTTGTGCTTCTCCACTTGTTGGATGTCTACAAGGTTATTTGTAATGAGCTCATTAGAGCCTAAAACTGACTGCCAGAAAAGCAAAGGCAAAAAAGCAATTGATTCACCTCTTCAAGAGCCATTTAAGCGGTCTCTGTTTGAGAAGATGAGAATCTTCTTTCTCTGTTTCACTCTTGTTTTTTTTTTTTTTTTTT